>NC_090749.1:28102724-28145224 GCF_036898095.1 Palaemon carinicauda | reverse complement strand
TACGCTTCAACAATTGTCCTAAGAAATGAATGGGTAGTCCATACGGATTAACTATTTGATATTCCGTATTATGTCTTTAGCCTCCGTGAATGAAACAAATACAACACGTGTATATAAACCCGTCCCCCTTTTATAATGGTTGAAGTATTTCAGCATTTGCAGGTAAAATTCAACGAAATTTATGTGCTTGTGCTAGCTTTTTCAAAAGTGGATGTCTTAATATCAGATCGAAGTATATCGATGCATCCCACTCTCTTCTCTGCTATAAGAAGCGAAATCATAACTTTTCGAAAATCTGAGAATTTGCACAAGAATTGAATTAATGCTACGGATTAAACTCGATCAATATCAATTGATATTCTGTGACAATTGACATCGGATTATCAAAGTTAAAGATCAATCAAAAAAGGAGTTCTTTCCAGTTACTTTGTCTATATTTAGTATTTTGAGCCTCGGAATATGACTTACCGCTGGTCACTTGAGGCTCTTGAGGTCATTGTTTGTTTCTACACTTTGAGTCATGGGGTGAGGCTGCAGGACCCTGGACCTTAACCTCACGACAAACACTGATTGTAATCCAAACATAGACTGACCAAACAAACACTAATTGACTCGACATAGGAGGTTTTATCTTCCTTTGAACAGAGATACGATTTCTACTTTAAAAATTATGCTCTTTCCACAAAGAGAGAGAGAGAGAGAGAGAGAGAGAGAGAGAGAGAGAGAGAGAGAGAGAGAGAGAGAGAGGTCTTTTCTTATATATATATATATATATATATATATATATATATATATATATATATATATATATATATATATATATATATATATATATATATATATATATATATATATATATATATATAACCATTCCCTGATGGACATCCCACCATAGTCGTCTGTAACTTTTCAAAAGAAAGGAAATACAAAAATTTC
Source organism: Palaemon carinicauda (assembly GCF_036898095.1). NCBI lineage: Eukaryota > Metazoa > Arthropoda > Malacostraca > Decapoda > Palaemonidae > Palaemon > Palaemon carinicauda. The sequence continues at coordinate 28,144,288 of NC_090749.1, read as the reverse complement.
TTTCAAAAGCGATTGATTCCCAGAAGAGATTTTTTTTCCTCTACAAAATCACGTGATTACATAAAACGATACAGAATCCGTTTTCTTGTGTCTTGTCCATTCTAAACTGTTTTTTATTGAAAAATTCCATTGACTTAATGTTGTCATTTTTTATCCTATTTATCGTTGTTCTGTTCTTCCTCTATTTATCAACTCATGTTATTGCTCTTGTTATTGTTGTTGTTGATATTCACTTCAAAAGCAATGAATATTATCTTTCATCACTCGTTCATATTCACTACAAAACTATGACTAAACTATTCCCATTCCTTTGGAATGTCGGAATATTCCGTCAACATCATAATTGCTCGTAACTGGATCCCAACATCCAAAGTTCTGAAAATAAAACAGCTATGAACTTTGGAGAAAAATAAGACTAATTGTTTAAAAGTATCATTGATATCTTTATTTCTTTTAATCTACTAAAGATTGGATTCGTTACATGCATTCACTGGTATTCGTATTTCATCACTTTATAAACTTACCACTCTGACATACACACAGATAGACAGAGATTTCACCTCAGGTTACTCACGATGACATCTGTGTCATAGAAAAACTTGACAAAACCTGAGTTTTTCTTTGTAATAATAAACAATTGACAACAAACAGAAAACGCCCCAAAGACGAACCATAACGATCAAAAGTAAAAACGAATAGGTTCAGAGTTTCTGCAAATTTTGGACCTTCTTCTTCTTTCAAGTGTATTATGGGTCATCTAAAGTTTCAAAGCGACTCATGTCTCCTGTCAGGGAATATGAGAAAAAGCATTTTCTCTCTGATATGCAAAATGATGTGACAATTTCTCGGATTGGGGCGATGTATAAAAGGATACTTCAAAAAGGGTAAATTTTCCAGTTTTGTTAAAATGTTTTTTTCTATGTTGAGATTGAGTAAAATCACCAATTCAGGACAGAGATTTCTGAGATCTTTGTCATTTCACTAAAAAGGAAAAATCATCATAAATATATGTTAATTAATGTCTAAGGAACCTTTTCACACCCACAGAAACATCTGGAAAAAGCAATTGCTTTTTCCATCAAAAAGCGTCTCATGGGTTCGTCTTTCCTCAAGAATTTCATTGACCTACACTTGAGGGGTCGAATTTAAAACCAAGTAATTACTCATATCATACACTCGATGATTTATGGAGTTCATTGCTGAAACTCTTTCAAGAGCTTTTTATTTGTTTCCCTTTATAATTCAAAACATTTTAAAACTGATGATGCCAAACATCTTTAGAGAGGGATAGGGAATGTGTGTGTGTGTGTGTGTGTGTGTGTGTGTGTGGGGCGGGGGGGGGGGAGGCATATATCTCATCACATATAGTACTTTCTAAAAACAACTATTCCTATTTACTCGTGGTTATATTTCCTGGTTCTATTCTTTCCTATTTTTGTTAGAAAAGTATATCAAAAGAAAATAAAAATACTACTATGGTGAATAATGACCGATACCTACTTTGTTTCATCTTCAAAAAGACTTAAGCAAAATTAATTATTGCTTTAAAAGGAATCCAGTTTTATAAATCATATAGTTAATTAGTTGCCCAAGGCACCTGCCACCCGTTGAGATACTACCACTAAGAGTTATTGAGACCTTTGACTGGCCAGATCTTACTACATTGGATCCCTCTCTGGTTACGGTTCCTGTTTCTTTTGGTTACCCCAATAGCAACAAATGGTGTCATTTATAGTCCACTGTAGGACAAAGGCCTCATATATGTCAATCCATGGATAGGATTTGGCCAGTTTTCATCACCGCGCTGGCCAAGGCGGATTGGCGATGGTGAGAGAATTTCGTCGGATCGCACACAAAAGAAGGAAAAGCAAATAGTTATCATGAGGTCAAATCCCTTTGGAAATTTCCAAAAAAAAAGGTATTATATTGATGATAGAGATAAATATAAATAACCTCTGAAGATGGATCAATATGATTGGGGAAATGAAGACAATGGAAAAAATCAATGTGGTTCACAATCTCACTCTTCCTGCAAATAGGATTGACAGAAAACGGATACCTGATGCTTTCTAGAGCCACCCCTTCCCAACATAAGAGAGAATATCTGAAATAGTTAAAAAATGTTCCCAAATACGAAAAATGATATCGAAATAAAGGTTACCCAAAAGTCTCTTTCCTTCATTTACGAGTTATTTACGAAATACTGAAAAGAAAAGAGAAATGGCTCATTCTCCAATATCAATAAAAGTATGTCGAGATCTAATGGCTTTTAACTGCATCATTTGACACTAAAGGCATTTTTAATTAATTGACGCGAGAGAAAATTTAACTTCAGAGAAAATATAAAAAGGATTTATACATCAAAGGTTTAGATAATTAGAGAGTGTGAATCATGAATCAAGAAATTCGATATTTGTAGATGAATATTTGACGTTGATCCCTTATAGCCAGTTTGCATTCAAATAATTTATATCTTCAAATGAGGATCTATTTTGATCTCTTATCATTAATGAATGAATGAATCAGATGAAAATATCAGACGAATAATGATGATTTTCCAGTATCTATCAGAATGTCTACTCAAAAAGACATAATATATATTATATCTATTTCGAATGAAATGAATAATTGTTCTACACACAACATCATTTAATTCTAATAAGATAAAAAGTGATGTGATCTGGTAAAATGGCAGATTTTTCATTCCATTCATGTGATCAAGAAACTTGGATATTAGTTTGATCATAAGAGATTGTAGTTATAGGAGAAGATGCATGAACCTACATAGAAACAACATAACACAAGGTAACAATATACCCGCTCCCCCACGAAAAAATATAGTAATTACTATAAATGAAACATGCGTCCTGTCTTATATCCTATTTTCTAAAACATACGTAGACCATTTCCCGGACAACTGTAGTCGTAAAAGATCAGTCAGTCGGCCACGATAATCCTTCCATATTGAATATAGAAATGTGGATTTGACCTTTGATTTTAGAAGGAAAATTTGATTAGATTATCTTTAAGTTTAGTCTGGTTAAATCATTCATGTTTTTTTTTTCTAAATTATTTGTTTAGATATTTTATGCAAACTAAAGGTTTCAAAGCGTAAAAGCTTTTTGTGATTATGAAACTATCTTGAAATTACGTCGTATCAAAGCCCAAGTTTCATTTTCATTTAGTAGTAGATAAACTGGAAGACTTGAACCAAACATTTCCCTTTGAGTTGATTAAGAAGAAAAGAGTGACAAGGAGAGAAGGAGATTAAGGAGAAACTTATTTGTTCATAGCATTGCTTCTTTTTACGATTCTTGAAAAGCGTTTTTATTTGTAGGGGCTCAACGAACCTTGTAAAATAAAACGGATTATAATAATTTTTCTTTTTTCGCATTTATCTGAATTGTACCGGTGAAGAAATTCTTATTGGACCTATTTTCATAGGATTCTTTCGATTTCAAACTTATCTGTACTATTGTTTATACCCTGCCATACTCCAACCAATTGTTTTTACTCGTTTTGCAAGTGATATTGAATGAAAAAAAAGTTATTCTTTTCTGTTAAACTGAAAACTTTCCCTCGAGTGATAGAACAATTTCTCTTAAAAGTTAATATTTGTCTTTCATAAAAACTCTCTTTCTCACCTTGGAAAAAAAACGCCTATCTAGAAATAAGCTTTCAAAGAAGATCGTATGTCCTCTCTCTCTCTCTCTCTCTCTCTCTCTCTCTCTCTCTCTCTCTCTCTCTCTCTCTCTCTCTCTCTCTCTGAGTTTGAGTGTTTTTCTTTTTTGTCCTTGTTGTGAAGCAAGAAGAACCATTTTATAATGACCAAAGGTGCCAACAGAATGCAACCAGGGGAAACAAATTAAAACCACCTTCAATTAAACAATATACTCATCTATTAAGTTTCCTTTCCCTGAGACCTAACCATAATTTTCTCTGAATTACTATCACTTATTCGTACTGGAATGGATGATAGGAACTGAACAGTTACATAAAGAGACTCTCCTTTAATCCATTTGTATCAGCATTGCTTCCTACCATCCACTTAATCTTCACAACCTATCGGAAAGTAATAATCCTTCCCAGATGAACCATTTGGGATATAGATGGCTCAAACACTCACCCACTGAACTATTTCTTTCTTTGATTGGTCGTTTGAGTAGTTGTTATGTAGCAGTAAGAAGCGCAGAGTGTCAGTATAATGTTTCCCTTAAGATCTGCTGCATCTCTTGAACAGTATTGGTTTCGTAGAGCGTTTACCAAGTTAGAATTCACCGTTGTTTGTTGTGATCTGGTTCCATGATAGATTGGAGGTTTTTGAAAGCAAAGTTCATCTTTTTTATTCTATTTCCCCACTTTTCTTTTAGAAATATATTTTAAGGAATTTGATATGTTCAATATTGGAGTAAGATTCCTAAACATAAATTGCTCACAAAAGTTAAATATCCTTTATTTCGCCCCTTTCACAGTTTTTCTTAAACTTTCTGCACATTGAGGAAAATTAAAATGAATTCCATTAATCTCTGAGAGAATTTGGGGATTCCTGTACTCAGCCAAACAATGCAATCCTCAAATGATCCATGAAGTGAATGATTAATTGGTAAGTTTAAATGTTACTCATGAATGGCATTGGCAAGGAACTGTGACAATGCCGTAGCAGTGCAATAGCCTAGAAATTGACCTTATATGCATATTATCAACGCCTAGGATCAGGGATGGCCAGGCAATGGCCGCTGATGACTCTGGAGGCAGACTTATAGGGTCCTCCAAACCGCCCAGGCAGGAATGTATCTAATAAGTAAATACGATCCTTAATTGTCCTCATAACAGAAAATTAATATATCTGTCTTTTCTGTTTTCATTGCTGTCAGAACCTGGGGGCTGGAGAAATGCTGCTTTCAAAATGACTTTAGTAGCAGTGCCAAGTAGAGTTTAGAGATCTGTGTTCATACCAGTCTTCATATTTCCAAAGGACTGCAATACTCTTGGAAAAGTATATAATATCATTGCACCAAATGAAGTCACAGAATCAAGTTATATTCCAACTAATAGAAAAGGAAAGGTTTAAAGGCCACATTTATGACTGTTGAAAACTGATTAATCAAAATCACAAAAAGGGAGATGGGTAGGTACAGATATTAATTTTCATTTCATGCATTTTAAATGTAAAACTAAGTTTGACATATTTGGTCCATTTTTATCTGATCAAATTAAATTGTCCAAATAAAGACAAAATTAGGATTATTTGCTGAGACAGACCAGTCAGGCATAAAATTGCTCTTTATTTGTTGATGTCAAATTGACGTCATTATATTCACTTGTTTTTGGCATCCATAGATGAATTTTTATTCAAAGGTATACACATTATCAGACACAGTTTGTGACAACGGAGTGAGCAAGATGGAAGTGGACATTTTCAGGTATTTTCCTAAAGTAGATGAAGTTATTCTTTCGCGCATTTACGAATTTTTAAGAATTGAAATATTATTTTATTTTTTATTTTCATGTACAGTAATTGAATGTGGCTTCTTTTGCTATTTAATGGGAGAAGATTAACTAAGGCTTTCAGTAATAGAAAGTATTCTGGATTTTTCTCCTTCTAGTTTTAACAAAATATATTTGGATAGTTTTACTTCTCACATTTGAAGAGCATCTACATGATGGAAAATAAATTAGGTTACTTTTCTCTAAGTCAAAATTTTCAAGATTATTTTTGTCGACTTTTATGCTTATCTAATATGAAAGAAAAGAAATTTAAGCCAAAACCGAAAGTTTTTTTTTTTTCAAAAGAATTTCCACTCATTTCTCATTAACCTTAAAATCTGCAAGGAAAGTTCGAGTGTCTTCATTACCTGAAGCAAATATGGAAGTTTGAAGTTTGGAGAAAATTTTAAAAGATCATCAAAGTTTAACTGTGCATTACGATAATTTCAGAGGGCAAAATTAATTCTTATTTCGCCTGTAATAATTATGAATGCAAATTATAAGGATCATATTATTATAAATTGAGTGCAAATCCAGCTCGTAATTCCTTATCTTTTGAATTCTTATTTGCTCATCTGATGACATATTCTGCATATAGGCTTCTGGCACAATTTCTCAGTAGGTCATTTCTCTATTATCTACATATCAGTCTATATAAATATTTTCATATATTAATATAAAGTAAAATCTAATCAATAGAACCTAATTTCTGGAAGTACACGCTCATTTGGCTATTGTAACAATATTCTCTCTCTCTCTCTCTCTCTCTCTCTCTCTCTCTCTCTCTCTCTCTCTCTCTCTCTCTCTCTCTCTGTCTCTCTCTCACACACACACACACACACACACACACACAATTTAGTAATGTCACTGAATAGTCTTGTAATATGTTTGATTCTATCCTCTGACACCCTCCTTCTCTCTCTCTCTTTTGTCTCTCTATTTTAAATCAAGAGAAATTGATGCTGTGAGTAAGAAAGAGAGAGAGAGAGAGAGAGAGAGAGAGAGAGAGAGAGAGAGAGAGAGAGAGGAGAGAGAGAGAGAGAGAGAGAGAATGCTCTTCAGCAAACTGCAGATAAAGTTCGCAATTAATTTCTTTTTTTACTGTATTTTTACTTGTTGGGAAAAGGTCAGCTGCTTCTCAAACCGACAGGATTTAGTTCCCCTCTGAGGTGGTTCGTGTCTTGACCCAGAACGACCTCAGAGAACGTTTCTCTGAACATCAAAGAGAAAATTCTTTCTTTTAACTTTTAGATAAATTTTGCAGCTTTTTTTTTCAACTTCTTACGCGAGATTAAATCTATTTTTTTTATATTTTAGTTTTCGTTTTCCAGGAAAATGTTGCAATTATTTTTTGTAAATGAGATCATGATGAAGGGTAGATGGAGATGGTTTGGGCATGCTCTTCGCACTCCCTACGAGGAATTAGTTCACCAAACTTTCAACTGGGCTCCACAAGGCACTGGGAGAGTTGGGAGACCCAGGCCTACGTGGCTGAGGACTATGCAGCGTGAAGTAGAAGGTGATGAATGAAGAGGTATTGCTTTAAAAGCTCAAGATAGAGACGATTGGCAAAATCTATCCTATGATGATGATGATGATGATACTTCAAAATAACCTTACTCCTTACGGAAGGAAATAGATGCGATGATACAAGAACAGTTTGGTAATGAATCCACAATATTATTAATATCATCGAATTGTTCTAAATCCACCTCCATCATGGCACTCCACCCACTTACATCATTAATTCAAGTAACGTTCTCAATGGAAGAGGAAAATTGAACAAGGAATATAATCGGGTTTCAGGACGCCATCCATTAAGGCCATTTTCTGTCTTTCTTTCAGGTTTTCTTCCAATCACATAATTTTGTTAATTGGATTTCGAATATTTTCCTTTCAGTAAATCGATCATTATCTGACGAAAGATTTTTCATTTTCTGTTGATTATTTCATTTATTCAATATGATTTCATCGATGCCTGATAGATTCTCTTTTTATTATATTCTTTTTTGCCTTATTTAAACTCACTGCCCCTCGTACCTGATTGTTGAGGTCAGTTGCAAGTTTCTATCTTCATATATACATACAATTACTGATGGCATCAGTCCACCACGAGAGAGAGAGAGAGAGAGAGAGAGAGAGAGAGAGAGAGAGAGATAGAGAGGATGGGGTTGTTTAAGATGTGATTGACAGTAAGTCATCGAAACCGTTATTTGAATGAATTACTCCAGAATCGAACTTCAAAATTAGGTTTTCCTTTGATTTTGATGAACTCTGATTTCAAGTGGACAATAAGGATAACCTAACAGAGTGAACTAGAGCGGGTACTGGGTAGAGAGCATACTTTCGCCACCGCCACGTTTGTCACCAAGGAAACTGATGTTGTGGGTATTTGATCCGAAAACACATACCGTATATCACAAGATATGCATTTGAAATATGCACATTTGGCACTAGTTTCTTGCAAGTTAGTCACAATATGGCAAAAAGATATTTTTGACCTTTTCGGGACCTTGACATTTGACCCAATCACTCCAAAAATCTAATCAAATTGTCCTTTGATCAGGGCCGATAATCCCACAAAATTTCAGGAGATTCGGTCAAATAGATTTTGAGGTTTTAACCTTTTTTTGACCTTGGCCCAGACGCTTGTACCAATCAGTCACTTTCAAAATCTAATCAAATTGTCCTTGGCTCATGGCCAATCATTCCAGCAAATTTCATGAGATTAGGTCAAATAGTTTTTGATTTATGCGAATCCCAAACACACAGACAGACAGACATACAAACATACACCTATCAAAACATAACCTTTGCCGGAACGAATTTCGCGAAGGTAATGAAAGTCTAAATTTCTTTCCGAACAATGTTATCCACTTGAGAAGACTGAAGTGTCTGTTGACAGTTCCAATTCCGCTGACTGTCTTCCCTTAAAGAAGAAGAAGAAAAGAAGAAGAAGAAGAAGAAGAAGAAGAAGAAGAAACAGAGACAAAATTAATCCATAGTGACTACGAGGATATTCCCTCACCTTCTCCTTTGCATTTCATGTAACACACATTCTTCTTATATCTTGACTCTCCTTCCTCTCCAGGAGTGATATTCCAGCAATCCATCTCACCATCCTCATCTCGGTTCTCTCCAACAGTCCTCCTCTCTCCTCTTTAGGAGGATCGTTGGGAATTTGTGACTCACATACCATGCTTGTATGAGAACAAGTGTTTTCATGCAAAAGAGAGAGAGAGAGAGAGAGAGAGAGAGAGAGAGAGAGAGAGAGAGAGAGAGAGAGGAGAGAGAGAGAGAGAGATCAATACTTCTAGTTATAGGGTAAGTTACAAGAACTCTTCTCTGCAACCCCGAATAAAACACAAAACTCAGAAAGGTCATTCAAAGAGCTTGCAAGAGAAGTTGAAATAGATTTCGCCTCCGAATAAAACAAAACTTTCTTTAGTACCTCGTATATAAAACCTTTGGCCCAAAGAACTCTGAGAGAACATTCTATGCAGAAAGGATCCTTTGGAGAGTTTGAAGGAATCAGAGTGATGAATGCTTGAGGATTTTGAAGTCGGACATTCGAAGAGGAGGAGACTGAAGGCGTTGGAAAGACAAATCTTTAGAAATTCTAATATTTGAAGCAAAAGAAAAGAAAGTTTTAAATAAATTAAACCTTCCCAAAACTCCGGTTTTGTCTTTTCATTTCCTGTAGAAAAGGAAACATTTATTTAGTCTATAGATGTGACGGATTTTGTGAGAGAGGAAGAGACAGAGAGACAGACAGAAGGACAGAGAAAAAGAGCAAAAGGGAAAATTGTAGTTAAAAGCTAACTCGCTTGTGGATTATCGATGTTTAAATCAAATCAGTCAATCCACATAAAAGGAAAGAGATGGTAACAAGCATGTATAGGCCTTCACACGCGTCACACATACAATATCTGGTGTAAGTGGCATTTTGTCCAGTCTGTCACAAGATTAGAAACACTTTAGATACAATGCTGATCATTCATTAATAATGATAAAGATCAAACAAGAGCCTCATCTGAGGATATAAATCATTTGAATGTAGATTGGCCATAATATTTCAACATCAAGTATTTATCTAAAAATATTAAATTTCATGATTCATGATTCACACTCTAATTATCCAAACCTTTGATGTATAAATTCTTTTTATATTTTCTTTGAAGTTAAATTTATCTCGCGTCAATAAATTGAAAATGCTTTTAGTGTCAAATCATGTATGTTAGAAGCCTTTAGATCTCGACATACTTTTATTAATATTGGAGAATTAGCCATTTCTCTTTTCTTTTTAATATTTCATAAAACAGCAAGGAATCTTTTGGGTAACCTTCATTTCGGTTTATTTTTTTCGTATAATAATAATAATAATAATAATAATAATAATAATAATAATAATAATAATAATAATAATAATAATAATGACCTTGAATTTTAGGTTATATGCAGTTGTTTAAATATTCAGAAATCAATAGAAAAATCCTATGCAGTTCTTGATGATTTTTCATTCATTATTGAATGAAAAGTGATTATTTTTAGTTCCAGAAAGCTTGTAGGACGAATCCTTTTTAGAAAGTTACTGTCGTAGTACATCAGTTGCTGATTTTGTAATTGTTGTAAATATTACGTTCGATTTTATCCCCGTCTGTTTCCTTTGCGTAGAAAGCAATTAATGATCCAACCAGCTGATACCGTTCGGATGAAAGCTAACTAAGCCACAATCCCTATAGATCATTAGCAAGGAATGAGACACCTCTGGTGCAGAAATGAATCATTCACAATTAAAAGCAAATAAACTTCCGGTCGAATAATGTTCATCATTACCTGTATCATAAAATGATCAATTTATAGACATTCATGAAGTACAGCACATCATAAATTATATGACGCCCCCAAATTCATAACCACAATTGCAGAATAAATGTCACATGTAGCCTCTCATAAATTCATAAATAGTGTTTTATTTCGTAATCCAATCTCCTAAACATATGTAATGTATTGTTTGATAATTTGCAACAATTGGTTCAACAGATAACGCGGATCCGTTTTGTATCTTTGTCCTTTGCAGGAGGTTTGTTCTTGTGTTCAGGGAACAGGAGTTGCAAGATGCTACTTAGAAAAGGGCGAGTTATAGGAATCGATGGAATAGGACCTGGTTTAATGTCACCTATAAATTAATAAAGCAGAATAGAAGAGAAACATATTGTTTTGTGTTAAACATAGCATCTAAATACTGTTTTTTTTTTTTTTTTTTTTTTCAATAACGAGATTATTGCCTTTTCAAAATTTTCAAATTGTTTTAATTTTCATTATCTCTGATTATACGATGAACAAATTCAAATAACAGGGCCCGAGCATTGCACTCTGCAGTGAATGTTCATAATAATGAAGATAATCTCACTATTCCTTCCACTACTCTCTTTGTAACTAATTGAATACCATATGAGCTTTTCTTTGCTTTCTATTTCCACTATGTTCGCTTTCAAGTATCCCAGAAAGATTATTTGCATCAATTACGTGTTTTTCGGTTTGTTTGTATTGAGCACAACTACATAAGGTTCCCACCAAGAGGCATGCAATGTTATCATCCTCTCTTGGCATTGAACTCAGCCTTGGGTTTGTATGGAAAGGAAACTAAGATCAACGCCAATTGACTCAACGTAAGAAATCAGCCCATAAGTAAGCAAAGCAAATCAGATCAAAGCAAGATGGAGTGAAGGTTGTTTCCTTACATAGATAATGACACAAATCCCTGGCCTCAGCTAATCACTGTTCAGATGGATTCAGATATTTGAATATCTCTAAGACGTCTATATTTCAATCCTCAGTGAAGAAGACGTTGTGAGAAGAGTATCTACCTGGACAGGAAGGACAGGCAGATGGGTCGGACAAGGTCATACACAAAGAATGGCGATTTAGTTAATCTTTCAAGAAAATTTTCAGATGTTTTCTTTCAAAATTGTTTCTCTCTAACATTATTATCTTCAATTTTGTCATACAATAACTGAATATAAAATTCTAATCTCTCTCTCTCTCTCTCTCTCTCTCTCTCTCTCTCTCTCTCTCTCTCTCTCTCATTTTTTGGAAGTTTTACTCATCAAGGTAAAACATTGCCGGTTACCAACTAATTCATATTTAGAAGTAATACACTCGAAACAGCATAAATAATAAAAGAAATTATTCACAGCTCGGAAAATTATAGACACAAAAACAATGTCATGTTATGAGGCTACATAGGCTGTTTAGTATCAATAAATAAACATCAGAAGAAGAATGGCGATTTAGTTAATCTTTCAAGAAAATTTTCAGATGTTTTCTTTCAAAATTGTTTCTCTCTAACATTATTATCTTCAATTTTGTCATACAATAACTGAATATAAAATTCTAATCTCTCTCTCTCTCTCTCTCTCTCTCTCTCTCTCTCTCTCTCTCTCTCTCTCTCTCATTTTTTGGAAGTTTTACTCATCAAGGTAAAACATTGCCGGTTACCAACTAATTCATATTTAGAAGTAATACACTCGAAACAGCATAAATAATAAAAGAAATTATTCACAGCTCGGAAAATTATAGACACAAAAACAATGTCATGTTATGAGGCTACATAGGCTGTTTAGTATCAATAAATAAACATCAGAAGAAGAAAACTCATTTCTGAGGGTACATAAATCCATTGTATATTATTCCTATTAAGTGTCCTTCCTTCAACACCGGAAGAGAAGGCGATTATTCTCTCTCTCTCTCTCTCTCTCTCTCTCTCTCTCTCTCTCTCTCTCTGGTATATGATAGATTGATCAGCGCTCAAGCTCTCTCTCCACCCCAGGTAGGACCAAGGAGGGTCAGGCAATGGCTGCTGATGACTCGTAGGTAGATCTATATGCTCCCCCAAACACCCACAAGGATGGTGAGGTTGCAGCGAAGAAAGGAACCAACGAGTATGAGGAGTACTCGAACCCCAGTCTGGCGACCACCAGGCAGGGACGTTTCCAATAGGCCCCCAAAACCCTAAGCTAAATTCTTGCCCCTGACTGGCAAGGAAACTGCAAGAGGAATTAATAGAGAAGGGTGAGAATGAATGTTTCATCATGTTGGGCTTTGCTCTCCATTCCAGTCAGAGGGACACTTGGAATAGAATGATAATGGTCCTCAGCTTAACTTACTATTTAGTTGATAATGGTCCTCAACCTAACTTACAATTCATTTGTATCAAGAAGAATAGGACATCCAGCGCTGCTGGTTGGCAGACATCAAGAGTGTCACATATATCCTGTGGGGATCCTGCAGCAGAATAATCGTCTCTTATCTTTTGGCATTTGACCTTCGCATCTCACGGATTCCTTCTCTTCTCGTTTTCTTTATTTCACAACTGAATCTTGAATGAAAAAAACTTTATTCGATCCTTACTCTTCTACATTTGTTGGAAATCTCTCTCTCTCTCTCTCTCTCTCTCTCTCTCTCTCTCTCTCTCTCTCTCTCTTGTAATAAAGAGAAAACCTTTAGAAGAAATGATCTGCGAATATTGGTACTTGAAGTTATGTTCTGGTTAATATCACCATTCCTTCTTAAGTTAGAAGAGGATTTAGTTATGTTATAGATTCATTAATCTGAAATCTTATAATAAGCGAGATGGAATTATATATTACTGTCAAAGGTAATACTTTCTAAATAGGGATGTCTTAACATGGTGAAAGGGTTTGCATATCGCCATGATTAGCAAAGCTGTACTTGTCATGGCCACTCAATGGTGAAAGGGTTTGCATATCACCATGATTAGCAAAGCTGTACTGGTCATGGCCACCCATACTAGGGTGGTTTGCTGTGAATGATCAGACGTAAACCTCCCACCATCACCAATCCGCACTGGCCAGCGTGGTGATGAAAACTGAGGAAACCCCAGACATGTATAATGACACGTCCAAGACCTTTGTCCTGCAATGGACTAGAACCAGCTACATTTGTTGTTGTTGTTGTTGTTGCTGCTGTTGTTATAGGTAAGGAAAATGTAGAATAAAGAATCAAGAAAAGGAAATATTGAGTTTGAGTCAAGGGCTTAGGTGCTTGGTCCAAGGAGTCGCTTCAGCATTCTCTAAAATAAGTAAGAGAGTAGATGACTGCCTTCATTAAATGGGACTGAGGAATTTATTATCATTCTTTGCTTTACAATGACGGTGTAATAGATTTTGATGAGAGCCATTACTTTTTTTTTACTAAATAAATGATAACGACTTCGGAAAAGCATCGTATCTGATGTAAAACGTTGTTTCACCAAACTTGATCATTAATAATTTGAAAAGGAAAAAGTCTTCGGACAAGGCTTTTATGAAGGATTATGACTCCCTCAATGAATAATATCTGGACCTGACTCTTGTAACAAATGAAACCAGATATCAATTAATGACTGGTTCGAAACTTTCCTGAAAATGTGAGTGTTGAGGTTCGACAAGGGAAGGGAAATTATTCCCAAGTTTTGCAGAAATGACATCTCTTGAGAAATAGAGTTATCTCTCATTCAAGTATAATAATAACAGGCATCGTTAATGAAAGATCAAATGTTTTTCTGGCTTCGAGGAAACATCCTTGAAAGATAAATCTTAAAAAGGATGATAATCTGATAACAGTTGCCAGTTCTTTTCTTATTTAAACATAAAGGAAAAGCTTTCAATGAATCGGACATAATACTTGAAATCCAGCACTAAACAATGTTTTTTTTTTTTTTTTTTAGCTTTATTTTTACTAGCTTCAATTCTTTCTTTTGAAATCAACAACAACAAAAAAAAAAAATCAAAATAGTACACAGGCATTAAAAAAGAAATGATACCTGAAGAACATATTTCATAAAATAGTACAACATATTACAGCGTAATTGTAACTCGTGAAACAATGTGTTAATTGTGTACTTAGCAGTTAAATTACTGCAATGGGTCACGTCAACACCGGAAAGAAAGGTAATGGATGAAAATAAAGAAATAAAAACGCACAGATCGTTCTAAAAGTACACTGTTATTTACCAAGAACTTCTCAACCAAACAGTAGATAATTTTCTACACCAATAGAATAACCAGCGTTTGAGCCCCAAATAAGACTTGGAAGGATAAGACAGAAATCTTTCTTGCAATTTCAATGTGGCTCTGTTGCTCTCAGGAATGACTGGGTTTTTGCAAAGCCGCATTAAGGCTGACTACGTTGGGGCCTAGGGTCCAATCAAGAGCAGGTACCCACCAAAAGATGGGGCCTATGTGACTGTTTTCCTTTAGAGTTAAATGTTAAAACTATGGATTATTTACTTCATCTGTAATATCATTTCTAAAATAGAGTTCGAAAAGATGGAAAATTATTCCCGGTTGAGGTTATGTGATTTATGATTGGGCTGAGAGGAAGGGCTACTTAGTAATTAATACTTTAGGAAAAGGGCGATGAGTTCGAGAATGACAGACGTGGTGTGAGAGAGAGAGAGAGAGAGAGAGAGAGAGAGAGAGAGAGAGAGAGAGAGAGAGAGAGAGAGAGAGAGCGTTTGTTTTGATGTAGCCTTAATCAGCATTTTCTTTAATTCCCGAGGAGAGAAAAAATAATTAATTCCATATCATGAATATTCAGATTTATTAGACGAATTTCCCCATTTTAATTTTTTTCAGAAAAGAGGTTGTGTCGGAATCACATATCTTTTCAAAGGGGAATTCCCTCTCTCACTCTGCCTCTTTTATAGAGACTTCGATGGAATTAGGTATTTCATCCTACAGGTGATCATTGGCCATGCAATTGAAAGGAAGGAAGTTATCAAACTATTTATGTAAAATTATTGCTAAAGGAAAATATCACAAAATATCGTAAGTGTTGTTCAGAACCAAGCAGTGCAGGAGACACCGTCCTCAAAAGCACATCAGACAAGAAAAAGATGAAATAGCTTTTTTGTCGAAGGTTGTCCCTTTGAAGACTGTTGTTTGCGTTGGAGGCTCTTCAAAATGATCGATGTCAATATTGACATGAGAGAGCAAAAGGAAAAGCGAGGTGAAGCGATCAATGTTTGTCCTTACAAAATGTGCTGTTATTTTTTCTGCTCATTGGATTTTGTTCTCTATTAAGTTTGGCTTTGCTAAACAAAAGGTTAGAGTCAGAAAATTAGATATCTACTGCATCTGCTATTTACTCTACAATCTATACTGGAAAGTCGTTAAATAATCTTATATGTATTGATGTTATAGGTCTAAGTCGCTTTTGATACTGTAGCAGTTCTCTTCATATTGGCTTCTTTGCAGTCATTTAGTGTTAATGAAAATTATTATTTATACACACTTTTATATATATATATATATATATATATATATATATATATATATATATATATATATATATATATATATATATATATATATATATATATATGTGTGTGTGTGTGTGTGTGTGTGTGTGTGTGTGTGTGTGTGTGGGTTGTGTGTGTCCTATGGATGCATCTTGGAATGAAAGAAACTTAATCTCAATTTTCATGAAAATTCGATTTTTAATATCTATTCTGGAGTAAGAATTTCATACAAAATTTTGGAAAAAGAAACGAAGTTTACCTCATAGAAATGATATTTATAGAAAGGCTATTTACAAATGAATCAATTTTCAAAGAAAATCTGATAGATAATTAAAATCATTAGGTGAATTAGTTATACTTTGATACTAAATCAAAGCAAAACTAGGTCAAACTAAAACATAATAGACCCTTCACGAATAATTTTTATAGAGTGATCCATTGATTACGAATTGCATTGATAAGAAAGAGGAGTTTTTCAAACAGTTTTCTGAAAGATTTGGAGGAGTTGTCTCAATGTCCACAAGAATATGCAGAAATATATTGATTCTTTGAATGGTTTCATAAATCTGGTTAACAAAACATTTCTCTCGGCCGGATCTACACGTTTTATAAGAATAGACTATGAAGGGGACCACATGTGGTATTGAGAGAGAGAGAGAGAGAGAGAGAGAGAGAGAGAGAGAGAGAGATCTGCGGAGAAGTAACTTGAAAAAGAGTTGTGAAGTGTGTATCCTAACTCTGCTGTAAACATTACGCATAATTATGTTTTGCTAAAAAATTTTATGGAATTCATCTGCTACAATAATAACCAAAATGTCGTAATATATCTTAAAAGTGTCGGAAATTGTGACATCTAAGAAAATAGTTTAGATTTCATAATCTTCCCATATAGCACACAAAATTCCCTCTGTATTGCGGACATAGTTTTCAATTTAGAATTTTGTTGTTTAATTAAGCAATATAATAATCAAAGAATGCTTAATAGCTGAATGAGTTTGGCACCAGATGTGAAAGAAGGATCTATAGTACAGTGATGAGACCAGTGTTAATGTATGGATATGTTACAGTCAACATGCGTAATATGTCATTACGTGTAATGACTAAAACCTTTAGACATTTCACGTAATGGCTGTGACCGTTAGCTGTTATGCGTAATGGCTAAATTTTTTAGTCATTTCACGTAATGGCTGAAATTTAGGGTCAGGCATTTCACATAATGACTAAACTGAATTTTAAGAATTAAGAAATAGCAATGATTTTTTGTTCCTTTTCTAAAATTAATCGTTGTACACTTGACAAACAATATTCAAATTCAACAACAAACAAACAAATTCAGTAAAAAATCTCACTTACGAATTATTTTTAAACAACACTTCCTTATTAAAATCAACTGTTGGAAGTAGAAGTATTTTCATTTCTATATCGTTTACTTGTTTTTGCAGTCCAAACATCAATGGCAACGGCTAGAGCATTTTATCTTGCTTTTGTAGCACTTACAACAATTACTTTCACAACGTCTGTCCCCGGAACAATTGCAACGAACAAAACCCTGGCCACCAGATTTCGATTCTTTTGTTACAGCTTGTCGTGAAGATACTTTCTGTGTACAATTTACATCACTTTCTTTCAACAGCTTTTGAGGACAGAGATCAAACTAATTGTGTAGAAACCTTGCTTTCAACATTCCAGATTTTACGCTAATTTTGTACATGTGATTTTGATCTCTATCTACAATAACACCTAGAATATTACGAGGATCCCCACGCCCTCGATCAACAAGACGTATTGGAATGGCGAAATTATTTCCTGGCATTCCGGCGGCTAGTTCGAGACGACTTGTTTCACCATTCGCTCAGCCTTTTGTAGCTGAGCGGATCTTGAAGCTGATCTTTCAGTTCGTATCATGTCAATGCGTGAAGCGATGAGGTTTGAAGGATGTTCATCTTCAGTAAGAACAGGGTCATCTTCAATTTAGATTGGTACACCGCTAGGTAGTATTTGTTCATCAGCTGCTGCTGGCAAGACTTCGTCATTTGTCACAGCAGCAGAATCATCTTGTAAATCAATAGGCTGCTCGGCGTTGATGGCAGTGAGTAAGTGATCTTCAGTTTGCATGCGCTGGAAGATTTCTTGTGGTAATGAAGGCATAGCTAAACCCACTTTGGCATCACAACAAAACATTGCTGTGTATGGCACCCTACTTATTCCAAAATGAAACCTCAAGTTCTTTTGACATTGCACAAACTTGATGCCAATGGACCAGTCATTGGTGTCGTTATCGCCCATCCAAGCCACCAACATATCCTTAGTGTCTCCATTAGCACACTCCACAGAGCCTTGGTACATCCATGTATCCATTCTTTTATTTTATAGATGCATATGTATACACGTACATATTAATTTATGTATGAACGGGTGTATTAATTATTTGTTTCATAATGTATATATAAAACAGAGATATGAACATTTTATAACAGTCGTTTCTTCCATTTGTTTTCAAAATTTACGCTTCACTTCAAAGAGAGAGAGAGAGAGAGAGAGAGAGAGAGAGAGAGAGAGAGAGAGAGAGAGGAGAGAGAGAGAGAGAGAGAGAGAGAGGAGAGAGAGAGAGAGAGAGAGAGATTAAGATAAAATACATAAAATATATAAGTACACGATTAAGAGAGAGAGAGAGAGAGAGAGAGAGAGAGAGAGAGAGTTGCTGCTTTACAGTGAAATTATTTCGTATAAACTTAATCTGATACTTCGTGTTTGTTGGTCTTCTGCTTGCAGTTCTCTACGTAGACATGACTAAGGGAAATAGCAATAAATGAACTGATACTTTTTTACAAGTTCAACATTAATTTTCAAAGAGATTCTTATTGATGAAGAAAATAAACAAAATCAACTGAAGATGACTAAATCCTTTTCATTGTAGGAAAGCGGCAATGAAGGTATGTTGGGGGGGGGGGGGGAGGTTGCAACGTCATCCTCTGTGCAGATAGAATACATTCCTTTTCTGAAGCCTCTTTTTATTTCTTGATCAAAAGGATAGTTACTGAAACAGATAAAACGATTCCAGTTAACTAAAAATAGATTATAAACCAATATTAATGAAACGACTTTGCATAATAATACCAAAAGCAAAGATGGTTAAATCCCCTCTTGCAATTTCTCGAATTTACAAAGTGTTTTTTTATTCCTTTGAAATGCAATGAATATCAATCAAATTTTGACACCAATTGTCAATTATGGTATTCCTTCAATGGTCATGAAGGAATCACTAAAGAGAGACGTTTCTCAATCACAAACTATAATATCCTTCGATCCTTCTATCACTCAAAGGAGGAATAATAAGGAGATAACATGTTCTTATTAAATCCGTCTCAGAAAATCTAATCTCATTAAATAAACTAAAGGTAATTAGCTCTCTCTCTCTCTCTCTCTCTCTCTCTCTCTCTCTCTCTCTCTCTCTCTCTCTCTCTCTCTCTCTTGCTATACCAATACCTTCCTCACCTTCTTGCTTCCTGGTCCGTAGGAACATTCAATGAATAAATGCAAAACGAAAATAATAAGAATCAAGATTGAAGAAAGAAGACAAGAGGAAGACTATACAGTTTTCATTACAAGAAATAACATCAACGTCTGTCATTGTGACTCTCTCTGAATCCAGCCTTCATTGCATGTGCCTATGTTTGTCTATGGGATATTTGTCGTGAATAAAATAACTATGGCTCTTGCTTAGTTATAGAGACAAAACAAGTATTTCTGTAATTATGTCTTTTGGAATTATAAATCCATTTCAATATTTGCAGCGCAACTTGTATAAAACACACATGATAATATCTGGGTGTGAATGTCAGCATCAATATATCATATAAGACATAGCATCGTCCATACTGAAAGACGAATATCAGTAAGTGATACTACTTATAAAATGTTTCTCTAGAAAGCTGATGCAATGGATATAAGGAAGAGGGACACCCATTAAAGGGTTTTAGACTCATTAGTGAGGTTATCCCATCCTGATGCTAACAACATTAATGATTTCTACTCCTTTTAGTTTAGGGTTTAAAGACCGATCATGAATGGGAGAGACAAGGGATAGTGACATTGCCCTTGCTAGCATGACAATAACCTTAAGATTGACCATATATACATTAAGATCAGTGTCCAAGTCCTCTTTAGACAAGCTGGGACCAGGGAGGGCCTGGCAATGGCTTCTAAAGACTCAGCAGGCTCCCCCAAAAGCACCCACCCTTAGCTCACAAGGATGGTGAGGTTGAGGACACTTAAAAAAATTACTGAGCTTGAGCGGGACACAAACCAAAGTCTATTGGATTGCCGGGCAGGGACGTTTTCAATAGACCACCATGACCCTAACGAGAGAATAACATCTCTGGTACTGTGGGGTGTTAAAACCACAAAATTTATATGATTTTACGTTCGTTTGAATAGAAAAATCCGCAAATCACAGAAGAATTGAGCGATTGAAGATAATGGAACATAAAAGCTACAATAATCATAAAGAGGGTAAAACAATGAAAGAGAAACGCTATAAAAGAAATGAAAGATAAACAACAATCAACACAACATTCCTGAACACCTACAGTATAACTATTAGCAACAGCCGGAAATATAAACATTCGAAGTCAACACAGTTTTTAAAGATAACAAAAATAAAATTGATGTAATTAAAACATAGAAATTTGATGTTTATGTTAAAACGAATAAAGAATACAGCAGAATTCAATAACAAGAAGGTATGTGGTCAGATATTTTATTTGATACAAATAGAACAGACATATAGACTGGACTTTTTGGGTGCGGGGGGGGGGGGGGGATGATCTCTTGGGAAAAGCGTTATACCACAATATGCATCGTGTTTCCTAAGAGGTTTCCTAAGAGCTACAGGTGACAAAAGATGGAGGTTAGGCGGTGGCGGTTGCAACAAATGGAAAGGTCCGTTCATCTTCTCTCTCTCTCTCTCTCTCTCTCTCTCTCTCTCTCTCTCTCTCTCTCTCTCTCTCTCTCTCTCTGTTTGTGAGTGTTT
The DNA here is from genome assembly GCF_036898095.1 of Palaemon carinicauda. Taxonomy (NCBI): domain Eukaryota; kingdom Metazoa; phylum Arthropoda; class Malacostraca; order Decapoda; family Palaemonidae; genus Palaemon; species Palaemon carinicauda. Next base: position 28,123,463 of record NC_090749.1, on the reverse strand, counting down.
CTTCGTTCATAAACCCTTGTTTCCAATGAAATAATTCAAAATCTTGACAGTTCTTATCGTTATAGTTCAAAACGACCATTGGTTTACAACTCATTTGATTCTTGTTTTTGCTTTTATCTTAAGTGATAAGGGCATTTTCATATTGTTGGCCACAACGGAGGAGGGCGGTGGGTGGGGGGGGGGGGGGGGGGGGGCATTTCAAGGAATAATTTGATAATGAAACGATGACTCATGTTCTAATTGTACTCATATCAACCTACAATTATACTTATGCTTTCGTCATAGGATCAAGTGTTTCGAAATGTATTTATTCATGTATGTATGTGTGTATGTATGACTATAGAGGAAATGAATCTATACATGATTGTTCCAGCAAATATCTCATACTGTATACTTGCATGTTTATATATGATCTTGTCTACAGGTGTGTATGTACTGTATGTATAACTATGGAGGAAATGACTTTATACATGATTGTTCCATCAAATATCATATATGCTTTGCATGTTCATATATGACATTGTGTACAAATCAATGCGTTTTACGATGTTTGATGTTACGCTTTATTTGTGTTCAATTGGTCCTTGAATATCAAAGCATTTTGGGAGTTAATTCTTCGCGGGTTAAATTATTTTCAGAATTCAAGCGTAAGTCTCATACTATTTGGGGGGGATGTTGGCACAGGCAAACAATCAGTAAATTCATGTCCTTTTTTAATAATAATCTATGCTACAAAACTATGCAACGACTCATTTAGTGTTCTACAGCCATTGAGTAAGGATGTGGTAGTGACATGGCTATCTGTTTGTTTTCCTAAGGAAAATAAACTCTTATATATAAATTTCAAAGATTTCTTATACGTTTTCCTTTATATAATGCGAAGGTGGAAAAATAACAATGACGCATCTGTAAAAACCAGAGGAAATACGCCTGACTTTCCTTCGAGGGACATCTGGACTCCAAAAACCAACAAATCGAATTGAGTTGGGGAGGGGAAATTCAATTGCAAACCTCTTTCCTAATAAGAATTTTCCAGTAGACTCAAATGGACTTCAATTTAGGTCTGGGCTTCGAATGAATTCTGTTGTTGGTACTGATTCTCTTTTTAAAAAGAGAGATTTAGCAATAGTGACGAGACACCTTCGTTGCCAAAAGTTACTATTCCTGAAGCTGTGAATATTAACCCGGAAAGGAGGGTACCATATGTGTTTGCGTATGTATGGGTTTTAGAGAGAGAGAGAGAGAGAGAGAGAGAGAGAGAGAGAGAGAGAGAGAGAGAGAGAGAGATAACCTACAAAAATAAAAAAATGTTCTTTGAAATGTGGGTTTCTTCTCAACACCTACATGATAAACATCCCGAGAAGATGAGAGTGAGAGAGAGAGAGAGAGATCTGGGATCATAATTACTATGTATTATGTGGTGCTTGATTACAGAGTGTCTTTTTCCATTACTTCGTTGAGGGGATGGGGTTGCGAGGCTCATACTCAGGACTGTAAGAAGGATTTGGATATTTTGTACGAGCGGCTTCCTGGGCGTTAATTAAAGGTGACCCCACATCAAAGCAACAATGAAAGTTTAGTATAAAACGCATTAAAAGTCAAAGAAAATGTATTTAACAAATGCTCCAGTATATTTGCGGATTAGTCCCACTTTTTTTTACATTCATGCAAATTATTTTATCCCATCTGAATATAAAGACTTTTATTTCTCTTATTTCCCATGATTTAATAAATGAGTGAGAAGATTTTCTATAATATTAAGCAATAAAATCATATTGTGGAAGACTGACTACAGAGTATTTCTCCAAGGTTCTTTCCTAATTAGTTTCCTGCATAGGAGTATATTATCAGGAGAGATCAGACGATAAATAAATTAAATATTCAGGATTACATTTCTGAAAAGTTACATAACATAAAAGAATTCTATTCTCTTACTCCAAATGGAGACACAGAGTATCCTCCATATCATTGATAACCAGAAAGAAAGAAAGAAATGAGTCATTTGACATCATCACTATGAGTAGTTTCATTTCAAAACAGTTATCTACAAATAAAGATAAGGAATGTTACATGATTCCACTTTCCGTTAGTCTATGGAAAACTTCCTTACTCACTACATAACTATGTGGCCTCAGAGGTAAAGTATTGGATCCATAAAGGCTTATTCAGACTCTGAGGACAGTTGTGCTATTGGAAACGTCTCTGCCTAGCGATCTGCTGGACTGGGATTTGAGACCTGCTTAAACTCGGTAGTTTCTTGTATTGTCTGCAAAGTCCCCATCATTGTGAGATAAGGATGGGATGTTTGAGGGGACCCTATAGGTCAACCTGCTGAGTCATCAGTAGCCATTGCCTGGCCCTCCCTGGTCCTAGCTTGAACAGAAAGGGTCTTAATTTGGGCACTAATCATATGTATATAAAGTCAGTCTCCAGGGCATTGTCCTACTCGCTAGGGCATTGTACTGTCCCTTGTCTTTGCCATTCATGAGCGGCCTTTAAACATTTAAGAGAGGATATGTATGTTTTCCCTCTCGCTATAAACCTTCACGAGAGATAATTATGTCTTTTTCTTCGAGTATCAACTACATATCTTGATTAATGTGTCTTTAAATCTTTTGTCTTCGAATGATGGAGAGGAAATAACCAACTGTGTCCAATGAGCATCCTTCCTTGTGATAACGACAATCCCATTACATTTATTGTAGTAAATTTTAAGGTTTCTTTTGATTTAATCTATCCTTATCCTTCTTATACTTTATCAACCGAATTACTCTTCCTGTTATGTAACTCAGGACAATAAATTCCTGTTTAAATGGTTTTACACACAAACCTTCTCCTTTCTGTGTCTCCGTCTGTTCATTAAAACTTGAAGTGGAATGGAAGGGAGAGGAGAACTCAGAGTTGATTGAGTGGAGACACACTCATTCGTCAGACTGTTGGTAATTGTCTCGTCTCTGCATAAGGAGAATTCTATTTCAACAAAGCTTTGGAAAAAACAAACATAGAGATACAAAGACAGACAGACAGACATATACACACTCGCACACAAATACATATATGAAAAAGCAACAATATCTCAGTGGCGTTCAAAAATCGAAGACAGAATTTCTGCCAGATTAATGCTATGCTTCATGCTATTAGAAATAGGGATCCTGTCAGGCAAACGACCCCTTTATTGTACAGATACCGGTAGGAAATAAGTTATGTATATATATATATATATATATATATATATATATATATATATATATATATATACATATATATATATATATATATATATATATATATATATATATATATATATATATATATATATATATATATATATATATATATATATATATATATATATATATATATATTTATTTATAAATATATATATATATATATATATATATATATATATATATATATATATATATATATATATATATATATATATATATATATATATATATATATATATATATATATATATATATATATAGATATATTATTGTCATTATTATTATTATTATTATTATTATTATTATTATTATTAGTTGCCAAGCTACAGCCTCAGTTGGAAAAGCAGGGTGCTATAAGCACAGTGGCCCCAACAGGGAAAATAGTCCAGTGAGGAAAGGAAACAAGGATGACTAAATGAAATGTAATTCTATATCATCCCTTTATCTAAGTTTATATGTTAATAAATGTTGCATTTTTAATCCTTCTTATTCTATAATAACCTTTGATCTATTTCTAATTATGTTTAAGGGGAAACAGGAAGATCTACTCTTCTATTCTGTTGTAAGATTCCATAAAAACAGTTATAGTTACGAAAACTGTCTCTCAAATTTTTTATATCAGATTTAGAGGGAGAAAGAAAAGATAGCAAATTGTGGAAAACTATAGTAATTATAGATTATTTTCTTCATCATTCACATTGGCCATCCAGTTAGATTGAGAGAGAGAGAGAGAGAGAGAGAGAGAGAGAGAGAGAGAGAGAGAGAGAGAGAGAGAGAGAGAGAGGAGAATTATGGACAGCAATTGGTTCAGTTTGCTATTTTGTTTTTTCCGTAGGTTCTGAATGATGCTTGTATAAGTACCAATAGTATTCTTGCACCTCCAGGTAAAACCGATTCCAAAGAAAATCTTACGGTCTGGCGTGAAAAATAAAATACATACAAAAGAATTAGGTGGCATTCATTGCTTGTTACAGTTAACAATTCTAGGTAATCACACCTATAAATAGGTACAGAAATGTAATTACAAGCTAAAATTAATGAGGTGATAAAATTAAGGAGTTACTTAAACACAAATCGGTCATTTTAAGCATCCAATGCTGCATTACCATTTGGAACAGAAAGAAACACAGCGACCTCTGTCACTAATCATTGGTATTTTGCATAGCTAAAATGCACATACCAGAGCTCAGGAACACCTTCAGGGTAAAATTTTCTGGCTAAAAATGCTTGGTTATAGAATTGCCTTTGTTCGTTAAAGGATACCACAAATATTTCTCCTAATACATCTCTTTGCCTGTCAAAGTAGGGACTTAATCATTCTCTAAAATGGCCGGTGTACGAGTATTATGGACGACTTGACCGAATGCTACGAATGAATTTACAAAGATTCAAATTTCATGATTCCACAAGTCAATGGTGTCTGATCCAGTTCGAAGGACAACTAAAATTTAGAATTTGAATAATGAGTAGGAAATGATTACTGGAAAACCTCCCAGCTCCAATTTCAGAATTCCTAGCTTGGAGAAGTAGAGCGCCAACACTCTCACATTCAACAAACCTGAGAGATGCAACAAACACTGTTTGCTAACCACACACACGTTTCTTAGAGATAAAGTTTTAATTTGATTTTTATCTTGAAGGGCAACATTGAAATAAGTTTATATTTATTATGAAATAAGTTCACATTAGAGCTGTTAATATAAATATCTCTAACCGACATGAATTAAGTGATTCCTTTTGCAATGATGCAAGTCAGAATAAGAGGCGTTAATTTTCCCTCTTGAGTCAACTTGAAGGTTTCAAGAGACTGAGAGGAAAGAAAAGAGATTCAGTTTGTAACCAATTGTAAACAACAAAAGAGAGAATTTATATCTATTACTAATAATGAAGCCGATTTGTAGTAACCGACTACATCGATGTTGGCGAAAGGTTTCATTCAAAAAGAATCTTAATAAGGTTTTTCTTATACTTCAAAGTAGATATTATTCCTTACAAGTAGATCAATTGGAGACGCATCATACATTGAAGGAAGGAACCCAATTGTTGCCACTTGCCCTACAATTACCTGGAGTGAAATCAAGACGAAATAAGGAAATCCCAGTCAAATCTAGTTCTCTTTGGGATATATATATATATATATATATATATATATATATATATATATATATATATATATATATATATATATATATATATATATATATATATATATATATATATATATATATATATATATATATATATCAATTGCTTTTTAACATTTAGTAAGTAATAATGAAATGAAAGCTGTTTTGCAATTAATATTATGGTTTTCCTTTCTTTTATTTCAGATTTCATTCACAAAGAGCTCAATTATGTAAATTCATAATTATTTTCTGGATATCCATCAACCCTTTTGTTCCAGAACCAAGCGTTGCTCAATATCTCTTATAAATGCTGTAAGAATAAAATAGAAAATATGTTTGCCTTTTTCTGATTCAATGCTACAAAGATGGAGAACAAATCAAGTATGAAATGTAAAATTACTTTTCAGGCATTACATCACAATAAATTAAGATGGTTTTCACAATTATGAAAACATTAGCAAGAAATTAATATGATTCTGTATTGAAATTTACGTTTGAAGAAAACTCTTTAGTTTCATCTTAATTATTTTGTCTATGCTTATTACAAATATAAACACTTTATGATAAGATCACTATTTCTTTCAATTTATTCACCTATTAAGTAGTTATTCGGTTGAATACATTTAATTGAATAGATTTGAATATGAAAGGGATCGAGGTATCTTGGGAAACAATGGTTATACTCTTAGTAAGTATTTAGGTGGAATGAGGCGGGGTTAGGGGTTGGAAGTCAGAACAACTTGTACCATTGAGAAGAACGAAGTGGTTTCTCTCTCTCTAAGAAAACATAATTTTCCACTCAAGAATAGCCTAAGTGTTCAAACCAGATTTTCTTCTCGTTGCATATTAATCCCTAGTTTTAAACTCTGTGTCTCAAAGATTTGTCTTCAATCCACCACTGGTACGAGCTTTTTTCATTGAATGTTCATCATAGTGTTGCCATATGGCTTACTCTAAAAATCCCCAAAACTCATGATAAAAATCCCCCCAAACAACCAAAAAATTCCCATTTCCAAAAATATGTTTTCTTCTGATCTTGTAGGCTTTGCTAATACAGAAATTACTCACTATACTTCATGTAAGTGCAAGAAAACTAATTGCAACAATATCAATGTTTACACATCATTGTTTCTTCTTCATAGAAATTTGTATAGAATATCCCCTTAAGACACCCAAAATCCCCAAATCTAGGGATAAATCTCCGTACCTGGCAACACTGATCATAATATTAAAATACGTCAATACCAACTTTGTCAATGAATAATCACACTGCCAACTGGCCACTGCAGGCACTATGAAGACTCTCTGAAGACTTTCCCACTCGCGTTGGTGAGAGAGAATCAGGAGATTAATATATACAATATGATGTATGCATTGTATACCCTAGTGGGTACGCAATAATAATTGTCAAGACAACCAAAAGAAATATCATAAGCGCACGAATGGTCGGATAATCTTAATCCCACTCTTTCTAAAACTTTAAATGCTTTTTCTTAAATTATATATGTAAAATATCACCGGTTTTTCGTGAATGTTTCACAAAAAAAATGCAATAAATTTTTTAACGAATAATTATAAAAACAAAAACAAAATCTTAAAAGGTAACAGTAGGCAAGGCTGTTCAAGAGTACATCATTACACAGTCACTCTCTGACTGATATTGGCCGGGAAAGTTCCATCTCTGACTGTCACTCGCTGATCAGGCAAAACTCTCCCGCAATTACAAATTCCCTGGCATTCATCGATTCAAGAGGGTGTTTGTGGTATGACCGTATGGTGGCAACGTCATTTTGACTCACATGGAAAGCCCAGAGTTCGATTCTCCCAACAGACGAGGGAAATAAGTTTTGTTTCTGCCCTTATTAATAATACTTTTATCGTTATGCAAGGTGCAACTAAGATTAGATGGAAGTTCGTAAGCTACACAGGCAAGTATAATATATAATAAAATGGAAGTTTTATTGCTTTATTTTACCTGTATTCTTTGTTACTGTTTTGATTCAATTTAATTTTTACTTCTGCCATCCTTTCCAACCTTTGGTATTACAATCTCTGATTTTCCAGATAATTGAATCTTTTCTCAACACACAATAATTACTAAATGCAACATTATACCATCCAAGTTTGAACTTCCAAAGTATCAATAAATTAACTCCTAAACTTTAGAGGAACGTTTAATAATGTGGTTACTGTTTTCACTAAAACTTCTCTAAAACTGAGATTAAGTAATGTTGTTGAGGATTATAGCCAACAGTTCTTGTTGGCACCGGCTACAACCCAAGTTGGAAAAGCACAATGCTATAAGCCCAGGGGCTCCAACATGGAAAATAACCCAGTGAGGAAAGGAAACAAGGAAAAATTATATTTTCAAGAAGAGTAACAACATTAAAATAAATATATCATATATAAACCATAAACACTTTAATAAAACAAGAGGAAGACAACTCAGATAGAATAGTGTGACCGATTGTGCCCTCGAGCAAGAGAACTCTAACCCAGGACAGTGGAAGACCATGGTACAGAGGCTATGGCACTACTCAAGACTAGAGAATAATGGTTTGATTTTGGAGTTTCCTTCTCCTAGAGGAGCTGCTTACCATAGCTAAAAAGTCTCTTCTACCCTTACTCAGACTAAGTAGCCACTGAACAATTACATTGCAGTAGTTAACCCCTTGAGAGAAGAAGAATTATTTGGTAATTACAGCGATGTCAAGTGTATGAGGAAGGAAGAGAATGTGTAGAGAATACGCCAGACTATTTTGTGTATGTGTCAGCAAAGATGAAATGAGCCATAACCGGAGAGAGAGATTCAATGTGGTACTGTCTGGCCAGTCAAAGGACTCAATAACTCTCTATCTGTAGTATCTCAACGGGTTGGCTGGTGCCTTGGCCAACCCACTATCTGGAAACACAATGTTTGTTTAGAATTACAGTATCAGTTTTGAAATATGTTTTGAACTAAAAGATGAAACAAACTAAAGCGTCTCAGAGATTCTCTGCAATGAACTCCAAGAGTCAATCAATGTATATTAAGATACTTCGTCTTAAAATAAATGGCTGAGGCTAATGTCAGAGAAATTCCTGAGGAAAGACGAACCTTTGAGACGCCTTGATGAAAAAAGAAATTGCCCTCCAGATGCTTCTGTAGGTGGGAAGAGGCTCATTTCTTGGACACCAATCAACATATATATTATGTTTCACCTTTTCTCGTGCGGGCCTGTCTTGGTTGTGTATGCTCTTGGGCGAGCTGATTCTCTTGCATATGTATCTAGTAACTTTGAAAAGTAAGATTGCAGTTCTTGAAAGATTGTTTTACAGATCATTTATTAAGGTTTTACCAGAAAACGTCTTTTGAAAGGAGATTTATAATCTTCCAGAATCTTCCAGTATTCCAGGCAAAAAAAAAAAAAGGCTCTGAAGCGAGGAGAATTGTGAAGGAAAAGATTCGTTCTGTGTAAAGTCAATTGGGAGGAAAACATGGATTTTCTTTAAGGTGTCTCAGACAATAAAATTTTTAAAGGATCCTTATTATGGGTTCGATGATGACGTGATTATTAATTGAGGCCTACAGGGGGAATCTAGGAGAGTAAGGGAAGAGCCTTAAGGCATTAATTTATCCCCCTGGAGTCAACTTGAAGGTTTCAAGAGATTGAGAGGAAAGAAAAGATTAATAGTTTATTTCCAATTATGAACAAGAAAGAGAGAGAAAGAATTTTCATCTATTACTAGTTGTGAAGTTGTGTAGTAACTGACTACATCCATGTAGGCAAGAGGTTTCATTCAAAAGTTATCTTAATGTTTCCAATGTGAGATGTTCTTTATTATACTTCAAAGTAGATATCATTCCTTGCAATGAAGAATTTAATTCGAGAGAAGAATCATACACTGATGCCAGATTGAAGGAACCCAATAAAGGTTTACAGGCAGCTCATCTGTGACAGAGGCAAAGGAAATTGAATTTGCCCTCGCAAGCAGGACAGACATTGCCTTAGAGACTGACAATATACACGTATGATAAGCAATCAAGCAATGGCTGCTGATGACTCAGCAAGGAAGGTGAGGTTGCACACACTAAAGAAAGTATTCCGTTTGAGTGGGACTTGAACCCCAGTCCCGGGAGTGCTAGGCAAGGACACTTCCAATAGGCCACCACAACTTATAATTACCGGGATTGGATTCCAACCAAATGAAATAACCAATTAAATCCAGTTCTCTTTGGAAGGTGCAATAAATAACAAAGGATTGTGCAAGTTACAAAAAGCTTAATTAACTGAGTTCAACATTGTTCCATATCTTTAATAAAATAATATTATAAAATGCCATATGTATATGTTGGTCTTTTCTCCAATGTGGGAAAACGATATCCAGTTGTTACAAATAAATTGAGAAATGTAACATTACTTATCAGTCATTTTCTCGCAATCAATTAAGATGGTTTACAGTAGGTGATGAATGGAATAATTATTTTGATTTATACAATATTTATGACCTCTTTTATCGCAAGATCAGAGGCAATGTAATTTCACAGTTAAAGTAAAGTAGTGAGTACTGTTCCGAGCTATGAGAGAACACTGTAGCCTAGTAGTTGAAATGCTAACAGTATTGACAACTACTTAACATAATTTTAATTCGATCTGATAAATAGTAGAAACCATGGTATGATGGTTGAGAATATTTGTTGATGTCTACCCCTCATACGAGGGGGTATTCAATAATAATGTAATGTTCGCACACCTTATTAAGGAAAACAATACCACCTCCTCACAATGAACGAGATCATGCTCGTTTTCAAATTCTGATTTCTTGTTCTATCACTATTTATGTAAATTTTCACTATATCTCCCCACACAAAATCAAATTTTTTATTCAGAATATTGAAAAAAAATTAAACACAAAAAATAAAATCTTAAAAGGTGGAAAAACTTATATTACATCATCATGATAGAAAAATACCTTTCCATCTGATCTAAGCTCGTCAGGAATTTGCGTAATATTGAAAGTTCACTGAGATTGGAGGAAGCCTTTCCTATTCCATCAGTAATTAAGAAGTAAAGATATTGAATGATAGAATGAAAACGTGAAAACTTTATTCGCGTTTACTGTAATCCCTATTTGTGCAATGGAACTTTTTATAGAATTAGCAGAAAATAGAAAAACTATCAACACAGTCCTCTTTCGTTTTCTCTCTAGACTTTCGAGGGGGACTAAATAAAACCTAATTCGTTATAATACCTTTATCAAAGTTTATACGTTGATAAATGTTGCATTTTAATTCTTGTTATTCTATAATGACCTTTGGTCTTTTATTAATTAAGTTTAAGGGGAAACAGGAAGATCTGCTCTTCTATTCTTTCGTAATATTTCATTAAAACTGTTATATTTACGAAAACTATCGCACAAATTTTTAATATTAGATTTATAGGGAGGGAGATTACTTTCTTCCCCATTCACAGCAGAAATTTAGTTATATATATATATATATATATATATATATATATATATATATATATATATATATATATATATATATATATATATATATATATACAGAGAGAGAGAGAGAGAGAGAGAGAGAGAGAGAGAGAGAGAGAGAGAGAGAGAGAGAGAGAGAGAGAGAGATGGCTTTACTAATCAACCTTTCCATCTCTATCGGTTAAATAAAACCTCCAATCTTCAACGTTCTATTACGATAAACCCAAAAAGGATAATAGAAAGTAGTGGGAAATGTGACAGAATAGAACAAACGGTGTCAGACATGGCAAACACTGACCCTCAAACGTAAGCCTCCATTATATGAACTATACCATTGCTCTAAATGTAAACAACATGAAAAGAATGAATAATATTGGGATAAAATTTGTGGGAACATCAAAATAGAAAATTGTCCATTTATTTGTCTAATCTTATGATTCGGGTTTTGGCAGAGATCAAGCATAAATTAGAAATGATTATAAAGGAATTTTACTTCTGAAATCATGCTTAGAATTTCAAGGAGACTGACGAAACGGTCAGACACTTGGTTTCTTAAATATGTGAAGACGACAAAGGAGAATCAGTTATTCATAAATATGTTTGAGGTCTGTAGGTCTTGGGCAGATCACAACTCTTAATAATCTTGGGCAGATCACAACTCTTAATAATCTCACGGTGTGGGGCCCTGACACTCAATCATCTTCGAAGAGAGACTGCGTTCGATTCTTGGACGAAATGATGTGGATTGGGTTCGTTCTTTTCAATACTTTGGCGCCTCTGATAGTCCAATGAAAACAGGGGACAGTTTACTTGATCATTAGTCAACTGGGATAGGTTGTAGCCAGGTATAGAGGGATAGAATACTACTAAAAATGGTGGATTACAGAGAGAGAGAGAGCGAGAGAGAGAGAGAGAGAGAGAGAGAGAGAGATGGTTGAATAAGTAACCAATCTCATATTTCCTTTAGTCTTCTGTCAACATATTCCAGACAACATTAATCTAATAATATTTGCATTTATGTAACATACGGATGTACAAACACTATACTAATATACATGAAACATAACCTCAATAAACGATTGACTTTAGGTCAAATTGAGGTATTGTACCAGTCATGGCTTGTTTAACTTCCTCTTTCGTCATACCATCAACGGAATATAGCAAATCCCAATTTTAGAATACCAGTCAAAAGAAGTCCTTATAATTTGCAATTATCAAATAATATTCTTTATTCTTCATTCCTGAATTTCTGTGACATTTCTAATCATCATTCATTCATGAAGTGCTTCTGGGAATCAATAATTAGTATAAGTACATATTTTGCATCCAGCTGTCTTTGTCGCTATGATAGACACAGAACTGCTTCGCAAATCAACTAGTAATAAAAGTATCTCTCTCTCTCTCTCTCTCTCTCTCTCTCTCTCTCTCTCTCTCTCTCTCTCTCTCTCTCTCTCTCTCTCTCTCTCTCATGTGAACAAAAATCTATAATCTAACTCTTAATTAGTATGTTTTTTATGAATGCTTGAATTGCAAGAAGTGTTTCATGAAAAGACCTTCGAAGATCTTCTATTGTCTGTTGGAGATATTTTTCTCTGAAAGAGAAATGTCATCAAACGTTCCGCCTTTGCAAATACTCATAAGTCATTGAAATAAAGAAAGAATTTCTTTCCATTTCGGAAAATGCCATGACGGCAAAAGGCCTTTTGAATCTGCCAACTTTATCTAAAACTGAAACATCCCAGTAATTATCCTCTTAACCAATTCCACTGACTTTGTAATCCTAATGACTATTGTTCATTAACAGAGATTATCCTAATTAGGCAAACCTAAAAGTCTATTCCTTTTTTCATAATATTCTCATTCATGGATCTATCAATTGAGCTTGATTGTTATGAATTGCTACAAAGGTCTTTTCTAAACTTTTATTTCAGCCATTTGATTGAAGTTGATCCTCTCAATCATTGTAGTATTCAACTTTTATTACAAAGGTTTGTGAAAAAAGGCGGGGAAATGTGGAAAAAATAGATATCAATTGCATGAGAGAGAGAGAGAGAGAGAGAGAGAGAGAGAGAGAGAGAGAGAGAGAGAGAGAGTTCCTCTTCTACCAAAAGACATTTCAACTTTGTTTTTAAGAAGATTACTACTTCCATAACACCAGAATACTTGTTGTCCTTAATGTGAAATACTTTGAGCTTTTTATCATGTAACTTAATTTATGGGACTTCTTCTCCTTTGTCTTCTTAGCACACAGGGGGCCCCTCAAGGTAGATTCATGTGCTAATGTCAGGACTTGTGTTCTCAATGGTTTAGGAACCATAACTTGGGAGACTGGATTCCCATGGTTGATGTCTGGATGAACAAATGTCCTGTACAATAACTGTTTCCTGGTTTCGAACCGGATTACTTGCCTTCCTTTTCTCTTTTCTTTAGAGGTCCAAAACTTCTTCAGTGTGTTATCGTTCTTCTGTAGTCGACAAACTTCATCATTATCGACTTCTTTGTACAGGTTACTTCCTGGCACTACAGTGGAGAGGGTCTCTTACCCTCTCGCGTTGCTTGTGCCCTTGTTGCTACTGCACAGGTCTCCTGGTCACAGGTGTCCTGCCACGCTGGGTCAGGGTCTTCAACTGGTCTTGCACATGGGACGTTTCCAATTAGCAGATCATAGGGGGCGTCAGGAAGACAAACTGCATCCACTTCTCCAATCAGGTATGGAGTGTTGATGTGGATTTTAGTCATTGGAGCTCTCCGGAAGGAATTGTCAGCATGCCTGACCAGCACTAAGGTTCCAGTGTAAAGATCAGGATCAACAAACTTTTGTTTGATTACCACACTACTACATCCAGAGTCATGCAACACCTGAACATTGTGTGATCCTACTCGACCCTTTGTCACCGGCATTGAGTCTTCATTGCTTGGAACACAAGCATTCATACAAGGGACTGCAAAACCATTCTCAAGGAAAAGCTTTCCTTCCTTGATACAAGCATCTACCTTTGCTACTTCCATTTCTGGAGGAGGGCCACTGATTGAACAGAAGTACGAGACTTGTGCCACTGGTGTCTGTGCCTCTTCAACACTTTTCTCAACATCAAAATAAGTGGTTTTGACGGTCTTTAATTTCCTGCATTCTGGGAGATCATGACCAAATTGATCACAGAACATACACTTTTTGTCATTTCTAGGACCCCTTGACTGATCCAAGAGGTGACACTTCGACGCTATGTGGCCGAGCTGGTTGCATCTGTAGCACCTTACCTCTCTAGCTGAAGTCCCCTTGATGACTTGCTCATTGGGCCCATACCAAGGATTCTCAACAGCACTTGGTCCTGTCTGCTTAGGTGGTCGATACACAGGCTTTTTAGCTACCTTGGCCTCCTTAGAGAGCTCAGTTCCATGAGCTGTGAGGTACTGGTCTGCTGCCTTTGCCAGATCATCTAGATTAGCAGGGGCCTTTTCCCTCAAATGAACTTCCAGTGCATTTGAGACAGCATTGATGAACTGCTCCATGATCATCAGCTGTTGGAGCTCAGGAAAGGTTTCTCATAGGCTCCAGCTTGTTCCATCTACTTCTTGAGAAAGTTCTTGAGCTTGACAATGAACTGTGCAGGGCTCTCTCCGTCTTCTGGGGACGTGTTCCCGAACTTTTTTACGGAATCCTTCCTCAGTAAGGTCGTATCTTCTGAAGAGCGCTTTCTTCAAAATTTCATAGTCCTTTGCATCGTCGTCAGAAAGCCGACCATAGACTAGAAGGGCATTCTCTGTCTAAAGAGCACTAAGAGATGAGGCCCACGTTGACCTGTCCCACTTGTGTGTGTTAGCATACCTCTCAAACCTTAACAAGTATCTGTCAAGCTCATCCTTACCATCCACAAACTCTGGGAGGCTTGGGATCTTTGCTTTAGGAGAGTGGTTACTGATCACTGTCGGTACCTCTTCATGGTGTCATGCTGCCTCTAGTTCAAGTTTCTTTATTTCAAGTTCATGTCGTCGCTCCCGCTCCTTCTTTTCTAGTGCATGTGGTCGCTCCCGCTCCTTCTCTTCTAGTGCATACTGTCGCTCCCGCTCCTTCTCTTCTAGTTCGGCCAAAGCCTTCCCACGCTCAGCGTTACACCTTTTCAGTCTCTCTTCTCTCTCAAGATTCTTTTCTTCTGCTTGAACCCTGTGCTCGGCAAACTCAATGGCCTTCTCGTAGTCCAGTCCGTAGTCCTTTGCCAATGCAAGATATTTTTTGAAGGTTTCCATGGCTTCAACTTCCAGCCTTTATATCTTTTCAGTGTTGCCAATCCTGGCAAGGTCGCCACTTGTCACAACTCAGGTTCAATAATTGGCAGGTGTGAAAATGAAATAAGACTATTGTGCTTAATTTCGCTATTCTCGTATAGCCTTTATTAACACTTCAATATAAAGTCACAAACTGCAGCATACACTGCCCAAAAACGCTTTATTGAGCAAAACTTCTTGAGTGATATAATAGTTCACAGTATAATAATAATAATCCTCTAGCAATTCCAGTCCTAAACTGGGAGAGAGAGAAATCTCTTTATAACACGTGCGGTAGAAGCACCACCGGTTGTCCCTTCCCCCCAAAACAAAGGTTTAGATGTCGCCTCGGCTCGTTGCCAAGGACTCCGCAAAAGCACCAAATCTATAACAATAAATATGTATCCATGAATAGCGGGGTGACATATGTTGTTAAGGACTTAATGTACATATTATAAATTAAATAAAGAAACTAGCATTAGCTAGTAACAATAAAACAAGCACACAAGTTTTACACTCATTAGTTTCAGTAAATAACAGTTCAACTACTTTAACATAAAAAATGATAGAATAAGACCGTTCATAAACAGTTATTATAACAAACTAAATAGAATGCATATGATAATATACAAAAATCATTATACACCAATATAATACGGGGCTGATATATAAACATATACGCAGAAATAAACTGTAGAATAAGACCGTATATAAACAGTAATTATAACAGTAAACAAAAATAAAATACTTGTGATGATATACAAAAATCCTTATACATCAATGTAATACAGGGCTGATATATAAATATATACGCAGATATATTGATTTGTGACACAGGCCCCCCCTTTTAAGTATAAATCTTTAAATTTATTCTGTCAACATTACAATTCAATTTATCAAGTTTTAGCCACCATTATCTCGTCAAAGAGTCAACCCGGTATTGTGACAAGAATTATCCCACTACTCTGCTTAGGAATCAGCTCCAATGTTTGAACTACCTTTTATTGCTCCTACTCTGGATCGATGATTTTGCAAGAACATTGCCCATCTCATTATTTTGTCATTTGTAAACTTCGAACTGTTCAAAAATGCCGGCGGTTGATGATCCGTTTGTAACGTGAAGTCAACACCATACAAATACATTTTGAATTTCTGCAGAGCCCACACAATAGCCAAACACTCTTTCTCCATAGTGCTGTATCTTTGCTCTCTGTCCAACAGTTTACGGCGGGCGAAACTCACGGGGAACAAACCATCCTCATATTCCTGAAGTAACACTGTCCCTAGTCCCACGTCCAAAGCATCTGTTCTCAAGACGAATCTTCTGTTTAGGTCTGGAAGGCGCAGTACAGGTTTATTAACCAGTATAGACTTCAGGCTGTTGTATGCTTTCTCTTGAGGCTCCTGCCACTGTACGACATTTCTTTTCCCCTTCTTTGTCAGGTCAGATAGCGGAGCAGCAATGGTTGCATAGTTTGGGACATAAGCACGATAAATTCCTGTAAGTCCTAACAACAATCTTACATCCTTTTTAGTCTTTGGTTGTGGGGCTGATTTAATCTTACTAATGTTGGTTTCCTGAAGACTCAAAGTGACTCCCTGGATATCATGCCTAAGGAATTGCACCGTTTCTGAAGCCAAAATACACTTGCTTGGCTTAACAGTGAGATTTGCATTTTAAATAAGCTGAAATAGCTCTTGCAAGGTTTCTAAATGTTCAGGCCATGGCTTTGTGTGTACCAGTAAGTCATCTATATAGCTTTCCACATTATCGAGACCTTTAAGAAGTGTTCGCATACACTTAACATATGTGGCTCCTGCATTAACCATCCCAAAAGGCATCTTAAGAAATTCATATTGGCCATCAGGAGTAACAAAAGCTGTCTTTGGGACATCTTCTGATCGAACCTTGATCTGCCAGTAGCCCTTGGTGAAATCAATCTTTGTTAAGAAATTGCTTCCTGATAACCTGGCAAAAATATCATCTGCTGTAACCATTGGTTCTGGATCAAATATAGTAATATGATTAAGTTTTCTAAAGTCTATACATACTCTATTTGACCCATCAGATTTCCTTACCATCACCACTGGCGATGCATAAGGTGATGCCGACTCCTGGATGATCCCCATGTCTAGCATACCTTTTATCTCTTTCCTAAGGGATGCTCTGACACCATATGGTACCGGGTATGGCTTACTCCTCACTGGTTCATGCGATGTAAGTTCTATTTTATGCTCATCTTTGTTTGATTTTCCAGGGATGTCCGTAAAGATATCTTCATACTCCTGCACACGTTTTTTGATTTGACGTTCCTGATGCAGGTCTAGTTCTAAGCTAAACATAATATCCTCTATTGATTCTGATCCAGAGGTTGGTGCTATCTCCAGCAACTCTTCATCCTCATGGATGTCTATACTTGAGTTGCTAACATTGTCAAACACAGCACACGCTGTATCTAAGATGACATATTTTGCTCTTTGAAGATACTTCTTCAACCTGTTGATATGAAAAGTTTTAACTTTTCCATGAATGTTTATACCAGAATCGTTCTTGCCTACAACATTCTCTACATTAAATGGACCCTTCCACTGCATGAGTAGCTTATTGCTGTCTGTAGGGAGTAGAATCAGTACTTGATCGCCTACCTGAAGACTCCGAGGCCGGGATCTCCTATCATAGTAATGTTTGTATCGCCCTTGTGCCAACTTCAGTGCTTCATTTGCTAGTTTCATGGTCTCTTCCATTTTTTCCCTGAGCTCAAAGACATATTGATAGCTACTCTTGACTTCTAGTTCTTCAATGTCTTTTGTCCATAGTTCCCTCAAAATCCGCATTGGCCCTCTTACAGATCTTCCATATTGTATCTCAAAGGGGGAGAACCCTGTCGACTCTTGAGGGACTTCTCTGTAAGCAAATAACACAGCATTGATATACCTGTCCCACTGATTAGGCTTCTCTTGACACAACTTTTTCAGCATTTGTTTTAGAGTTCCATTGAACTTTTCCACCAATCCATTACACATTGGATGGTATGGAGTAGTTGTAAGTTGCCGCATGCTGAGGAGTCTAGTTACTTCCTTCAGAGGTAAACTGTGTTCCAAGATCACTTAATATTTCTTCAGGCACCCCTACCCTACTAAACATGTCTACCTTGCTTCTGCAACTGATTCAGAGTCAATGTTCTTCAAGGGCATTGCATCAGGATACCTACTGGCGTGGTCCATCATAGTGAGGTTAAACTGGTGTCCTTTCTCAGATGGTGGATGTATATTACCAATTATATCCACAGACACCCTCTTGAATGGAGTAGCAATGATTGGCAGTTTCTCAAGAGGTACTTTTGTCACCCTACCTTTGCTGATCGTCTTCTGGCAGATGTCACAAGATCTGCAGAACCTAGTTATGTCTGCACCCATTCCAGGCCAGTAGAACTCTCTGGGGATATTCTCCTTTGTCTTCTTAGCACACAGGGGGCCCCCTAAGGTAGATTCATGTGCTAATGTCAGGACTTGTGTTCTCAGTGGTTTAGGAACCATGACTTGGGAGACTGGATTCCCATGGTTGATGTCTGGATGAACAAATGTCCTGTACAATAACTGTTTCCTGGTTTCGAACCAAATTACTTGCCTTCCTTTTCTCTCTTCTTTAGAGGTCCAAAACTTCTTCAGTGTGTCATCTTTCTTCTGTAGTCGACAAACTTCATCACTATCAACTTCTTTGTACAGGTTACTTCCTGGCACTACCAGTGGAGAGGGTCTCTTACCCTCTCGCGTTGCTTGTGCCCTTGTTGCTACTGCAAAGGTCTCCTGGTCACAGGTATCCTGCCACGCTGGGTCAGGGTCTTCAACTGGTCTTGCACATGGGACGTTTCCAATTAGCAGATCATAGGGGCGTCAGGAAGACAAACTGCATCCACTTTTCCAATCAGGTATGGAGTGCTGATGTGGATTTTAGCCATTGGAGCTCTCCCGAAGGAATTGTCAGCAAGCCTGACCAGCACTAAGGTTCCAGTGTAAAGATCAGGATCAACAAACTTCTGTTTGATTACTACACTACTATATCCAGAGTCACGCAACACCTGAACAATGTGGGATCCTACTCGACCCTTTGTCACTGGCATTGAGTCTTCATTGCTTGGAACACAAGCATTCATACAAGGGACTGCAAAACCATTCTCAAGGAAAAGCTTTCCTTCCTTGATACAAGCATCTACCTTAGCTACTTCCATTTCTGGAGGAGGGCCACTGATTGAACAGAAGTACGAGACTTGTGCCACTGGTGTCTGTGCCTCTTCAACACTTTTCTCAACATCCAAATAAGCAGTTTTGACGGTCTTTAATTTCCTGCATTCTGGGAGATCATGACCAAATTTATCACAGAACTTACACTTTTTGTCATTTCTAGGACCCCTTGACTGATCCAAGAGGTGACACTTCGACGCTATGTGGCCGAGCTGGTTGCATCTGTAGCACCTTACCTCTCTAGCTGAAGTCCCCTTGATGACTTGCTCATTGGGCAAGGATTCTCAACAGCACTTGGTCCTGTCTGCTTAGGTGGTCGATACACAGGCTTTTTAGCTACCTTGGCCTCCTTAGAGAGCCCAGTTCCATGAGCTGTGAGGTACTTCTCTACTGCCTTTGCCAGGTAATCTAGACTAGCAGGGGCCTTTTCCTTCATATGAACTTCCAGTGCATTTGAGACAACATTGATGAACTGCTCCATGATCATCAGCTGTTGGAGCTCTGCAAAAGTCTCATAGGCTCCAGCTTGTTCCATCCACTTCTTGAGAAAGTTCTTGAGCTTGACAATGAACTGTGCAGGGCTCTCTCCGTCTTCTGGGGGCGTGTTCCAGAACTTTTTACGGAATCCTTCCTCAGTAAGGTCGTATCTTCTGAAGAGCGCTTTCTTCAAAATTTCAGAGTCCTTTGCATCGTCGTCAGAAAGCCGACCATAGACTAGAATGGCATTCCCTGTCTAAAGAGCACTAAGAGACGAGGCCCACGTTGACCTGTCCCACTTGTGTGTGTTAGCACACCTCTCAAACCTTAACAAGTAGCTGTCAAGCTCATCCTTACCATCCACAAACTCTGGGAGGTTTGGGATCTTTGCTTTAGGAGAGTGGTTACTGATCACAGTCGGTGCCTCTTCATGGTGTCGTGCTGCCTCTAGTTCAAGTTTCTTTATTTCTAGTTCATGTCGTCGCTCCCGCTCCTTCTCTTCTATTGCATGCTGTCGCTCCCGCTCCTTCTCTTCTAGTGCATGCTGTCGCTCCCGCTCCTTCTCTTCTAGTGCATACTGTCGCTCCCGCTCCTTCTCTTCTAGTTTGGCCAAAGCCTTCCCACGCTCAGCGTCATACCTTTTCAGTCTCTCTTCTCTCTCAAGATTCTTTTCTTCTGCTTGAACACTCTACTCGGCAAACTCAATGGCCTTCTAGTCGTCCAGTCCGTAGTCCTTTGCCAATGCAAGGTATTCTTTGAAGGTTTCCATGACTTCAACTTCCAGCCTTTATATCTTTTCACTGTTGCCAATCCTGGCAAGGTGGCCACTAGTCACAACTCAGGTTCAATAATTGGCAGGTGTGAAAATAAAATAAGACTATTGTGCTTAATTTCGCTATTCTCGTATAGCCTTTATTAACACTTCAATA
>NC_090749.1:28077724-28100224 GCF_036898095.1 Palaemon carinicauda | reverse complement strand
ACACAGTTTTCTTTCGATTTCTGTCTTCCCTTTCAATGGGGACTAAAAGAAATCTAATACTATGTCATTCCTTTATCTAAGTCCATATGTTAATGAATGTTGCATTTTTAATCCTTCTTATTCTATAATGACCTTTGGTCTTTTTCTAATTAGGTTTGAGGGGAAAGATCTGTTCTTCTTCTCTGTTATAAGATGTCATAAAAACAGTTATACTTACGAAAACTATCTCAGATATTTAATATTAGGCTACATTTAAAGGGAGAAAGGAAAGATAGCGAGTAGTCGAAAACTATAGCAATTATAAATTATTTTCCTCCTTATTTGTAGTGGCAATTTAGTTAGATTAAGAGAGAGAGAGAGAGAGAGAGAGAGAGAGAGAGAGAGAGAGAGAGAGAGAGAGAGAGAGAGAGTGGAAATTATGAACAGCAAATGGTTTTGTTTGCTATTTTTGTTTCTTCCGTAGGTTCTGAATGATGCTTATATAAGTACCAAGAGCATTCTTACAGCTCCTGGTAAAACAAACTCCAAAGAAATCCTATGGTCTGGAATGAAAAACTGAATACATACAAAAGAATAAAGTGGTATTCATTGAATGTGACAGTCAACAATTCTAGGTAATCACGCCTGTAAATAGGTACAGAAATATTGGTAATTACAAGCTAAAATTAATGAGGTACGTAAATTAATGAGTTATTTAAACACGAATCAGTCAGTTTAAACATTCAATGTTGCATTACTGTTTGGAACAGAAAGCAACACACTAACCCCTTTGACTAATCATTGGTATTTTGCATAGCTAACACGCACATACCAGAGCTCAAGAACACCTTCAGGGTATAACTTTCTGGTTAAAAATGCTTGGTTATAGATTTGCCTTTGTTCGTTAAAGGATGCCACAAATATTACGCCCAAATACACCTCTTTGTCTATCAAATTAGGGACTTAATCATTCTCCAAAATGGCCAGTGTGCCAGTTTTATGGACGACATGACCAAATGCTCAGTAGTATCCTCTTCCTCCCTATACAAAACTCAAAGGGTATCTTTATCATTTCTGTTTCTATAATTTTCTTTTAATTCATGAATATTAGTGTCGCATTAGTGCCAAGTTCACCTATGCAATCTCTTCGGCCATTACTATTCACAAACCTCAGTTTGGTCATCTCTGCTTTTCTTGCTTCTATTTTTCTTTCAATTTCATTTGCCCGTTACTTTTTGTTTCTTTTTAAATTTATTGTTTTTTATACTTTCTTACTTCTTCAATTTTAATATAATATTCATCGCATTTTCTTTAATACTTTTTCCCAACAATCCCCATATGGTTCTCTTATTTGATCTTCCACTACTTTCTCAAGTAGCCATTTGTCATCTGATGTTATGAAATAACATCACATTTTTCATACTATATTCTATTTTCAACTGGCCGTATTCCTATTTCTGCTATTAGCCCCCAGTATGGTGTAGTAGAAACCTGTTTAAACATTCCTTTCATAATTTTGTACTGTTTACTCTCTAGTTCTTTCATTTCTTTTTCTTTTATTACACCCCATGTCTAAATATTCCCAAACATTGTAGGTATTACTACTGTATCATAGATCTTTATTCTCACTAACAATGCCAAATCTCCTACTCTGTTACTGTCTCCATACTTCCTAACTTCCTGTACCATGTAGCCTATTCTATTATTGCTTCCCTTTTGCTTATGATGAGACTTTGGTTTCCTTTATCCTAGTGCTATTCTTCTGATTATTTATATTTCTTAACTGTTTTATCTTTCGGGGTTTCTTAAAACCTCGTCCTTTTAGTTCAATGGTTGATTTGTTTGTGGTGGAAATTGGGAGAAACAAAAATCCATAAAAGGACTCACTCATATCTTATACATGCAAAACAATACATCTCTCTGAAGTGCAAAGAATGTACAGATATAATTGTGTACGTTTGGTGGTACATATCTGTTTAAGCTTAATTCTAAAAGCTTTTTGTTGTCTTATAAATAGGAAGAATGAGTCTACAAAATGAAGAGAAATTAGTTGAGGGAAAACTTAATCAGGATTAATGGATGTGATGGCCATTGAATTTTGCTTCATCACAACGATGTTGTCAACACATTTTATATCGTCTGGTCTTTGAGAAATGATAACAAGTGAAGCAGATGTCTGCGTTGACATTAATAATGCTATGATGTTATGAAACCCAAGAGACGATATACCATGTCCCATATTTGTTGTTAAAGTTTCCTTAACAACTAAGTAACGAAGCCAGATTTGGTTTACAGTGAATGTTGTTATGTATTATTGTAATGATGTACTGTATTACCTCAAATGTTACGTGTATTGAGCGCAACATTGCATCATATTGCATTGATAAAACATGTTTAGGATTGTACATAACTGAAATAATGTATTTTGATATTAGGGTTCAAGCATTTATTGATTACCTCAGAGATAGGATTTGATTCTTTCTACTTTTGTACTGCAGTAGGATTTAAGTCTTTTGAGAGCGATGCTCTTATGTATGTTATGAGTTTTTGGTTTTAAAGATTGTTTACGAGATACTTGACGGTCAGTTGGGAGTTGTTTGTTGGAAGCCCAGAGCCAAGAGCAATGTAGCCTCATATCATACATTAAAGGGTTATGTATACACCTTCGTTTGATTCAACATTTCAACAATAAGAAATTGACATCACAGATGGGATACCCCTGGATAATTACTAATAATTATTCACTCATTTACAAGTGAGTAATATGCTGAAATCAACAGATGATCAATCAACATAAATTATAAAATTGGCGATGACCTGATGACGAATACACTAGAGATCATAGAGCAGCAGAAGAAAAATTTATTGCAAGAAAACCAGAAGAAAAAGGCCAATGAGTATTTCTTATGCAGCCGACCAGAAGAATTTCATCAAACACTAGCAAACAAAAAAAGAAAACAAAGTGAATTCTAAAGTTGGGTAGTATACAAAAAAAAAAAGGTAGGAAGTTACAAGGTGACTTTAGAACAGTAGCCTAACCTATTCAAGGTATCAAGGTAAGCAGTCAAAATGCCTCTTGACATTGAACATCCTGAACGATTTAGCATCACAGCTGAACCCAATTCTGTGGCAACAAGATGGTAACAGTGGTGTGAGGAATTTAGGATTTATTTAGAAGCATTTGGGAATATGATGGATGCCCAAAAGAAGGCATTATTACTTCATACAGCAGGTAGAGAAGTTCGGGAAGTGTTTAAGTCATTGCAGCCTACAGATAACACAAGTGAAGCTGCAACCACATATTTTGCTCCTCAGGTCAATAATTTTTTTGAAAGGTATCAATTTACAGCACAGGCATATCAGAAAGAGAATGATAGTTTAGATGCATTTGTGACTAGACTAAAGAATTTAGCTGTTTCACGTGAATTTCTAGAATTAGGAAATGTTACCATAGATTAAGTTATTGCACATATCACATCACAAGAGCTGAGAAATAAATTATTGCAAGACAAAGTCATTTATAATAGGCAGAGCTTTATAAACCTCAAATAGGCAAAGTAACATAATAGGTAGTTCTACAATTAATAGAATGGAATATTCTAAAATTAGTACAATAGGTTCCAAATGGAAAAACAATGAGAATCAGAGAAGGAATGTATCAAAGCCTAGTCATAGAAAAGTGCCTAACACAAATGTTCATAAATATCAGAATCAGGTCTATACACAGAAACAACAGGAAAAACCCAAGTGTTATAGGTGTGGTAAAACTGATCATCTTGCATACGAAGCAAAGAAATACCCAGCTACTGGACAAACATGCCAAAATTTTAGAAATAAGGGTCATTTTGCAACTGCTTGTAGACTTCCTAAACAGTACGCAAAGAACCCGACTATTGTCAATATTAAGGACTTTAAATAGCTAATTATTAAAAAGTTTGCGTTTGCAAGTTATAACAAACAACAGAGCAAGTTATTATCAATACAGGGCCAAATAATAGTACAGTAACTAGGGACCTTGAAAAGCAATTATCACCATTCAAATAGCAATACTTTTTTAAAGATTTTACTATGGTTAAGTAATGATAATGATCATTGGTTAGCATAGAAACAATCGAGGTACAGCTTATTCGGACGATGGCTGATTCGGACCAGGCTGATTCGAATATTTTTCTGGGTCTTTTGGACCTGTATTAAGGCTGATTTGGACCTTCATGGTTGGTTGATTCGGACCTTATATAAGCACCTGTTACTGAACGTACATTTAATGAAAAGTTAAAGCAAAAGTTATCAGTGTTAAGAAACTTTGGCCTTTGTAGATGAGGAAAAATAACCCAACACAACCCAAAGTAACTCATGCTTTACTCCATTAACACAACTATGTTCCCCAGTGAGAAGCCTTTTGATGTGAAACTTTCTTTCATTACATTAAAGAGATCGGTAGCAGAATCATCCTGAGGTTCAACTAAATCCACAAATTAGTTTTCTAGCTTACATTTATCAAAATATTGTTCCAATATACATAGTTGTTTTGTAGTAATACGATCTGTTGTTTCATTTTTTATTACGGAAAAGAGCCTCTTTCTCAATATTCCAAACAATTCTCTGCCAATTTTTCCTCAAATACTTGTCTAATTATGTTATAAAACATAATAAACAGAGAAGCCAGACTGATAAAAGGTGTCCCACCCCTAGAAAGGATCACACTTATACAAATTGATTTACAATGGCTGCGTATCACAGTCAGAATTGAGTTTAAAATATGTACAATATTATTCATCAAGTTATCAGAACCCGAGGTCATAAGTATCTAAGAGAATTGATACATATTGTGTAGCCAACAAATCGTGTTGAAACAAAACTAGTTACAGATTGTTTCAAATTATTGGAGCACTGATGTGTCTGCTGTGGGCTCTAGAGCCTTTAAATGTACGCCCCTGAGACTATACAATAAGCTCCCACTAGACACCTAAAAACTGAAGATATTATTAAGGCTTTCTAGAGGAAACTAAGACTTTCTTGTTTTCTAAGTACTTTGATAGTGTTGATTTGACAATAAACGAGCAAGATGTGGTGTGAAATGCTGAATGCCTAGGAATGTACATGATAAAATGACTGTGGAGGTCCTAATGTAGGGTTCCCGTACTTTATGGGATCAGCCCTTAAAATAAAGTATAATGCGTAATCCTTTGTTTTTGTTAATCGTTAAGATTTTGTTAATCACCCAGCGTTAGGAAATAAACTTAATGTATATCCATATTGAATGGAGTATATTTTGGCTTGATTACCCTAAAATTACCCTAATAATGGCATCACCCCAAACTCTACCCTAAAGAGGTCCCAATTACCCTAGTTTAGGGTAATAATTCCTTAAGCGGAAGCCTTGGTTATAAGCCTCTTTATGTCAAAACGGATTTTGAGGGAAGCGAGAAATCTATTTTTGGGTGAGATAGCCATGACGTCCTGATGGAAGGTTCCTTCAGTAGCTTCCTGAGGGTATAGATGACTACAGTAGATATTCCCAGAGACTCAAACTAAAGGTTTCACAGAATTTTAACTTCTGGCGCGAGTACCCATAAGGTTTCTCTTTAGGATATCGTATAATAACAGGGGATGTATGCTTGACACGCAACATAGCTATCTGCACCCCACATAACGTTTACGCTTCGAGGGGGAAATGTGGCAAGAATCAGGAGGAGCCGTTACAAAACTCTCCTCCTGCGTTACTGTTACGGTACCTAGCGATGTAAACAAACGGCCGCCATAGCTGGCCACCATCTTGGTTTACGTCACATCCGCGCGCTTCATTCCTGATTCTATCTAGCGTATCAGTCAGCCTCCATGATACAATAAAAAAGGGAGGGGCCTGACGGGCCAGAATAGAGAATGAGGGTGGGTCCATCAGGACGTCATGGCTATCTCACCCAAAAATAGATTTTTCGTTTAGCTCAAAATCCGTTTTTTGGCTCAAGCCATGACGTCCTGATGGAAGTTCTTCGAAGATAGACCTTTAAAATCTGTACTGGGCATAGAGAGACATCTTCCTTCAAAGGGCAGATTCTCCATGGGCCCCACCTCTTAGTAGGGAATTAATTCTTAACGAGAAACGTTGGGTCAGGGAAGAGGGTAAGTTCCCCTGTTTCAGCGAACTGTATCTGGCCCTCTTCTCTAGATAAAGTCACTATTTCACTGACTCATGCTCCTGAGGCGAGAGCAAATAGGAAAATCACTTTTTGAGTCAAGTCTTTCAGAGGGCAAGATTAATTGTCCAGGCTAGAGGCAATATGGAGCACCTTATCCAGAGACCAGGAGATGGGTCTTGGT
The DNA here is from genome assembly GCF_036898095.1 of Palaemon carinicauda. Classification (NCBI taxonomy): domain Eukaryota; kingdom Metazoa; phylum Arthropoda; class Malacostraca; order Decapoda; family Palaemonidae; genus Palaemon; species Palaemon carinicauda. Next base: position 28,093,924 of record NC_090749.1, on the reverse strand, counting down.
GGAGGTGCAGGACGGAGTCTAGCACATGCCTTCGGAAGTTTGTTAAAGATTTTGTTGGATAGGTCTATCTGGAAGGCATACAGTAGTGGTCTTGTCACAGCCGATTTACAAGTGGAAATCGTATTGGCTGCTAAGCTTTGTCCATGAAGGTGAATGAAGAAGGACATACATAAATCTATGGTTATTTCCGTAGGATTCTTTGCCTTGACGAAGGACACCCACTTCTTCCAGGATGACTCATATTGCCTTCTGGTAGAATTTGTTTTGTATTCCTCTAGGATGTCTAAACATTTCTTCGAGATTCCAAACCTTTTCTTCACGGATAGGGAGTGAAAATCATGAGATGAAGGTCTCGGGTTTTCTTTGATGAAGCGAAGACAGTCGACTTCTGAGCCTTGCTTTGAGAGAACTGGGTCTGGCAGAGGGATCAGCTTGGGCTGTAGCTCCAGGACTAGAGGGAACCAGTTGCTCCGGGGCCACTTGGGAGCCACTAGGGCTGTTGTTCCCTTGAAGGTTTTCAGTTTGAAGAGGACTTTCAGCAGAAGGTTGGGTGGAGGGAACAGGTAAATTTAGGACAATCTGTTCCAATCCAGAGACATGGCGTCCACCGCTTCCGCTTTGGTGTCCTTTTATGGAGTCACGTACAGAGGAAGTTGGTTGTTGTCGCTCATCGCAAAGAGGTCGATCTGCAGTTCCGAGACTTGACGGGAAATGAAAGAGAATGATCTTGCGTCTAGGGACCATTCCGACTCTATGGGGCTTGTCATCAATAGAGCGTCCGCCGTCAAATTGCGGAATCCTTGTAGGTGAACTGCTGAGAGGTGCCATCTCTTCCTGTCCGCTAGGCGGAAGATGGGTAACAGCACCTGGTTGAGTTGGGGCGATTGTGAGCCCTGAGAGTTGAGACATCTGACCACAACGGCGCTGTCCAGAGTGAGACGGATGTGGATTGAAGGACGAGGAGACAGTTTCTTCAGAGTGAAAAGAACCGCCATGGCCTCACAGATGTTGATGTGAAACGTCGTGAATAGGGGAGACCATGTCCTTGAACTTGTCGCTGGTGGGAGTGGCCTCCCCATCCTTATAGTGAGGCATCCGTGTGGAAGATGACCGACGGAGGTGGTGGTGGAAGAGGAACTGATCTTTTCAGGGTCTTTGCCTCTGACCACGGCTTGAGGAGTGAGTGAAGCCTGGTTGGCAGAGGTCTCTTGAGATCTCTTCGAGCGATGGATGCGTTTCGTCTCCAGAATCCCGATGGATCTTTTAGCTGTGCTTGTAGCACTGGGTCTGTCACTGAGGCGAACTGGAGGGAGCCGAGCACTCGTTCCTGTTGTCGTCTTGAAATCCGTTGGGATTTTAGACGTCTCTTGACAGATCCGGCTATTTCCTTCCTTTTCTTCAGAGGGATGGAAAGACGGTGTGACTGAAGGTTCCATTGGATTCCCAACCATTGAAACTTCTGAGCTGGAGACAGTCGAGACATTTTGGTGTTGATTTTGAAAACCAGATGTTCCAGGAACTGGGTCACCTTTCTGCAGGCACACGAGCATTTTTCTGAGGATGTCTCCCAGACCAGCCAATCGTCTAGGTAAGCCATCACCTGGACGCCTTGAAGGCGTAGCTGTTGGAGGATCATGTTTGCGAGCTTCGTGAAGATTCTTGGGGCCACGTTGAGTCCGAAGGGCATAGCCCTGAAGGCGTATTGTCTTCTTTGAAGCTTGAATCCTAAGTAGGAGGAAGCCTGGTGATTCATTGGAATGTGCCAGTATGTGTCCGCCACGTCTATTGAGACCGTGTACGCCTTGTGAGGCAGTAGGGCTCTTATCTGTTGAAGAGTCAGCATCTTGAATGACTCTGAGTTTGTCTGAGTCTCTCTTGGGAACACAAAACAGTCTTCCCTGGAATCTCTTGGACTTTACCCTCTTGATCACCTTCTTGTTCAAGAGTTCTCGGACATATTCTTCCAGGATGGGGGTTGAGGGTTGGAAGAATTCGTGGAAGACTGGAGGTGGTTTTATCCAGCTCCACCCTAGTCCCTTCTTGACGATGCTGTGGGCCCAAGGATCGAAGGTCCAACGATCTTGGAAGAGGCGGAGTCTTCCTCCCACCGGAAGCACTTCATTGCTTCTGGTTTCCCGAGGGTTTACCACCTTGACCGCTTGCTCCCCTTCCTCCTCTCCCTCTGGATGGGCGTTGAGAGGAGTTCTTGCCGGAGCCTCTACCTTTGGGGCGAAAGGTAGTGGACTGCCTTTCATAGGCAGGGGTGAAAACTGGTGACTGGGCCACCACCGGCTGAGGGACCAACTGAAATGTCTGCTGTGGTTGAGCCACTATCTGGGGAGTAGCGGTTGCCGGAAACTGCCGTTTGGCCTGACGCGGCAGGGGTCAGGGCTTTTTGGACTTCATCTTAGGCTGTGGACCCTCATCCTGAGAAGATATCCTCTTTCGGGACATGCCCCACTTATTGATAAGGTTCCGATTCTCATTGGTAGCTTTGTCCGCAATCTCTTTCACCAGGTCTACTGGAAAGAGGTATTTGCCCCAGATGGTGGAGGAAATCAGTTTCTGGGATTCATGTTTAACGGTGGCGTCCTCAAACACGAACTCTCTACAGGCTCTTCGGGCCTTGATGAAGCTGTACAAGTCCTTCAGCAAGGTTGCAAGGTGGGTCTTTGCAAGAACCATGTAGTAGCCTGGGACCAGAATGTCCCTGGCCATTGTCTCAAGTTGTACATGAAGAGACAAAGAGGCGGCCAGCCTCTCTTTCGTGTCCTGTTCCCGACGCAAAAGGTAGTTGGGGAGCTTGGGGAGGTCTTCATTAAACTGACATCCAGTGACGTAAGCCTCCAGCTTTCCAACCGTGAAGGTAAGCTGGATGTCCTTCCAGCTTTTATCATAGGGAGGTAGGGCAAGGGAGAGAGGCCTACATTCCTCCAAGGTAGGGCAGAGTTTTTCTTCCTCCACCGCCTTTAACACGGAATTCAGGGCCTTTTCCACGAAGGGAAAGACCATGGTGGGAGGAGCAAGAAAAGACGGGTGCTTCTTGGAGTTGGTGTATCCTCTGCTCTTGAGACAGTCAGCCAGCATAGCTTGAACCTTTGCGTGGTCAAACACTATGACCTCCTTAGGCTCGGTCTCCTCCTTGGAGACTGGTTCGGACTTGAGACGGATGTAACAGTCCAGGTAGGCGTCGAAGCTAGGGTAGAACTCCACCTCTTCGAGGGGGACGGCACCTACCTTATCATTGATGAAAATGCGTCTGGTCGTGATTGGCATGTGTTTTGCATGCCTCCAGGGATTGGTCACTGAACAGGGTGGAAGATCTTTGACGGAGATCTTCTTCGGGTGCTTCTTCAATGTCAGAAGCTCCCTCTTGAGGTCCACATGCCCCTTGCGGAACTTCTGGTCCAGGAATGCCACCAGAGCTTTGATGGTATCCTGGGTGCCCGGTACCACAGGTATCGGGGTGGCAGATGTAGAGGGGACATGTTCAGAGACCACGACGGAAGTCACGGAGGGCGCACGGGCAACCTCGTCCTCAAAATCACGGGTCTCCACCAGATCCTCTTCCTCTTCTTGATCCTACGTCATGAAGGTCCTTTCCCGTATTTTCGAACCCATCCGACATCCTATCCACCTTGTCGAGATGACAACCTTGGAGAGCGGCCGCAACATCCGGTTCGACCGTTAGTTGGACGCAGGGGATCTCATCCTTAGGGATAACGGCATCAGCAGATGCCTTAGGGAAGAGCTTGGCTCTCATCTTATTGCTTGGGAGATAAGGCCCTGTGGAGATCTTCTGAAACCCGCGCACCCACTTGCACAGTTTCTCTTGGGCATTATCCCTAGCCTCTGCTGACGGAGGGTTGTCAAACGCCTCATCAAGCAGACCCTTGCAGACATTACAGGCCTGCGGATCCCAATAGTGAAGGTTTCCCTTTGTGATGGAACAGCTAGCGTGGGTCCGGCACGCCAGGTGGCCGTGGAAGTTAGGGTGACGAATGCCACAGAAGGCGCTCTCACACTTTACATACTCCTCCTGTAAAAGAAAGAGGAAATGAGTATTAGGAAGTCAATACAAACATGACTTAGATTAATCTTAGATTTGAATAAGGCACTAAACTTACAATATAAGATTCCAGTGTGTATAGGCTTATGATAGGTAGGCCGGAAAGGAGGTAGGAAAGACACATATTTGTGCATCCCGCCGAGCCAATTGCAGCGACCCCATACTGTAACTAATTCAAGAGGACCGTCATGGGCCCTAGGGGAAGGAAGAACCTCCGTACTGGAAGAGCTAAGCTTAGGCTTCCTCTAGGGAATTAGGTACAGTAAGACGGGGAAGCTGAATTCATTCAATGTATAAGAAAAAGGGGGATAAGCTAAGCCCCATTATCAGATTAGGTCCCGGCAAGAGACTGCACATGTAAGCACAGAATATGCTGGAATTTTTTTTTCTTTTTTTTTACTGTCCAACTATACATAATAGTTTTCAGTCTAGGGTATAACTATACCATAGGTGTACTGGCTATTATCCATAGCTGCACAATATTAGCTGCCGGCAGGAGGGAGGAGTCACTGTCCACTGTAACGCCAGGATTGGTGGCGCCAGCAGCCGCGGAGGCTCGACTGGCGCCGGCAGGTCCTCATCAAGGATGGACCCTTCCCAGTCATCAGTATATGTGGCAGAGAGAGACGGTGACACCTTAGGTGATGGCAGATCGCCGGTAAGCCGGCGGCTCCCGGCAGCCGGCGACGGTAACCGAGTCTGACATCATTCAATGACACAGGTAGGGCACCGAAGATTCTGATGGCTGGGGCTGGCCGAGTAGGGGGTTGGGGGGGCCGCAGTGGACCGGCACTAAGAGAGAGAGGGATAGGATAGGAGGAGAGAAAGGGAAGGGTAACACCCAGTACCTAATCCAATCTTCCTCCGGAAGGAGTGTTCAAATGAAAGGGAGGGGTTCTACCTTTCATACGGCGGCAAAGAGCCGGCAGTCGGCTATGTTGCCAGTGGCAGCCCAAGGGAGGGACGAAGAACAATCAAAGAGGGGAGGTCCTCCGCCGGCAGACAGACCGACGAATGCTAGCCCATAGCTCGGCTATATGCGGGCAGCATACCATTACTGACTAACCAACGAAAGGACCGAGCCGAACCGGCAAACCCACCGCCACTCGGTGGGGTTGTAGGACGGTGGACAGGGGTGTGAAGGCTAAGCCAACACCAAAGGGATAGAGGGGGAGGGGAGAGAGTCCTGACAGGGGTGTATAGGGGGAGCATAGTTCCCACCAACACTGCCAGAGGGGGGGAGATTGTGTTCATGGCTAGCCTCTCTAGGTAGGAAGAGTCCATTCTCCTGCCTAGGGTAGGTTAGCACAGAGTAGGTACAGCACTAATGTCCTGTCCTAAACTATAAAGAAGCAGAATCCTAAAGACTGCGTAACCTAGGCAAGGTGAGCGAGTCTCCTAGACCAGGAAGGGCAGGGGGAGGACGGGACTTAACCCAACCAAGTGTGGACTAGGGGGGAGGGCAGAGCCCCACCACCATCACCCTCCAGCAAGGACCCGAAGGAGAGTACATTCTCCTAATGGGGGGGCTGGGGGACGAACGACTGGTACTCTGAGGTTCAGTCCCAATCTCAAAGCACATGAACTATGGCAAGGAGTGGGGTAGGAAAAATCCTAGCCTACCCATACCCGAAAGCATATCGAGGTAAGGAGGGGTTGGATGTAGCCTAGGCTACCTCAGAGGGAGGAGATTACCTTAGGAAAGGTAACTCGGGAGGTAAGGGAGTATACAATAGCCCCAGCGTTAGGTTAGGGGCAAGGGAGACGACTACCAATATCACCGAAACCCATTGTATACTCCCTAGAAGGCAAAATAACATCTGTGCAATCACTGAATCTTGTTTGTATAAATACCTATATCTTCCTTATAAAATAACACTAGGAACACTTATTATATCATGCAAGAAGTAAACATGAACACTAGGCTATCGAGCCTAGGGGCTAGGGTAGCAATCTATCATAGGGTAGGCTAACATAGTTGCCTAAACGAATACTAACGCATAATATAGCTAATTCCTAGCAATGAAGACTAAATAACTAATGAATATATTAGTTATAAGACCGGGAAGGTTGCTCTGGCTAACTAAATAAAGAATGCGAGGCGAGCAACAGCGTCGAAACATGACGCCTCCGGTCGGGGCACTGCTCAGCCGCAAAACACAAAAATTAAAGATAAAAAGTCGTTACTTTACGGCTGGAGCTTTTTTATACAATACAAGAATATGATACTCAACTTTCCAGAAGAAGGCGAGGCTGAAGATTGCAACATGATGCAATTAAATAGCGAACACTGGGAAAAACACTCTGCTCAGGTACGCTACAGAAACAGGAATGAAGCGCACGGATGTGACGTAAACCAAGATGGCGGCCAGCTATGGCGGCCGTTTGTTTACATTGCTAAGTACCGTAACAGTAACGCAGGAGGAGAGTTTTGAAACGGCTCCTCCTGATACTTGCCATACTTCCCCCTCGAAGCGTAAACGCTATGTGGGGTGCAGATAGCAATGTGGCGTGTCAAGCATACGTCCCCTATTATTATACGATATCCTAAAGGGATACATTAAGGGTACTCGCTCCAGAAGTTAGAATTCTGTGAAACTTTTATTTCAATTCTCTGGGAATATCTACTGTAGTCATATATACCCTCAGGAAGCTACTGAAGGAACCTTCCATCAGGACGTCATGGCTTGAGCCCAAAAAGGTAACTTTGTGTTTGTGTTCAAATCATTCAAAACCTCCTAGCAAATGGTCTGAATGAGCCTTACTAATTATACGAATCAGTCTAAATACTTGGTCTAAATCAGTCAAGAGTTAGGTCCGAATCTGATCAGAATCAGCCACTCTCAAAATCAGCCGGCATTCAAAACAATCATTAGCTTGAGTAAACCTTATTCCTACAATCCCAGTTTTAATCATGAAAACTAAACGTAACTGTTGTGAGGTTTCTTTATTTCAAATGTGTCAGAATTGTTACAGTATATTGGGCTACAATGAAAATCATGGAAGTTGTGTTTTGTGAAACCAAATTGTACGCTCCAAACAGCAGGCCATCTTATGTGATCTATGTGAAAGATGGACTCACAAGACATGCGCAAGAGTTAAATGGCTTTTTCATTTTACTGTTGTTATTTTTTTTTCAACTATACTCACTATGCAGACACTATATTAAGGTCTTATTTCTACCTGTATGTATGTATGTATGTATGTATGTATGTAATAAAAATATGACAAAATACGATTGCAATGTTTTCTCTTCTTAAGTAAACCATAAGTACATTTAGTTTTGAGCAAACAGTTTTAGACATGAAAAAGTAACGGAAACAATTAAAAAATAAGTGATATTGTTGGTATACATACACATATACTAAAATAATTACTTAAATTCGAATGTTCTTATTAGTGATATAAGCCCTATGTATGTTACACAATTGCATTATACAGAGGAAATATTTGCATCCAGCTGATAAAACAGAGAAAAACACTGCGATGAACATTTACATATACGAATTGAGTATCTCAATGCAGTTTCAAAACATACAACAATAGAAAAAAAATACATATCTGTATAGGTTAAGAAACAACCGAAAACAAAGTTAAGAAATGACCAAATTCTCAGATACAAAATAACTACAGTCAAACTCTTCCGCTAGTACTGATCGGATACGAAACGACCATACATATACGTTTATGATATGGCAAAGTTACAAAACTACAATAATCTGCAGAAACCCTAACCTAAATTAACCTAAACCCTTATACCTTCTTCTAAATTAGCAAACATCTTAGTATATTTGAGCTGCAAATATCATAGTAACTTTGAGCGGTGCATTGGTAAATATATACCAACCTACCTAAGCATGCAATTACAGTACTTTTAAGATAAACCATATTTGCTGCAGAAGTCTTTGCAGGTGAGAAGTTAAGTTCATTCTGCCCTCACAGCTGCTGTAAACATTTACTGGTTAATACTTCAAATCATCAAAATTTAACGTTGTCATCATGACTCGCCATTCAAATTAAGAATGTTACTAAACAGATTAAAGCAAGGTGCACCCAAACCTAATTTCCCATTGAAACATCTAAATATTTTGATGGAACCTGGAAGGTTTGAAGATTGGCGGACACGGGCTAGCATAGGCGCTAATTTGTCCTATCAAAGTAATATTTGTTAACACAAAATAGCCCACCCTCAGTAATCTGTACCAGCATGATCATGTCATTAAATAATACAATCAGAGATTGGGTAGATATGTGTATGTATATGGTTTTAATCCACGTTAATAGTACTTTTTGAGAATTTTAACATAAGTAATCTTGTACTAACCAATTGACTGTCAACCAGGCAACTTTTCCAGAAATGCTTTGATATTCTGTAAAGAAAAAATCTTCTAGGTAATATTCCCCAAATAATGGAACCTGCAAAGTTAATATAGGTAGTAGGTTGGACAGGGCACTAGCCACCCTTCAAGATACTACTGCTAGAGTTATGGGTATCCTTTGACTGGCCAAACAGTACTTCATTAGACCCTTCTCTCTGGTTACGGCTCACTTTCCGTTTGCCTACACATACACGAAATATTCTGGCCTATTCATTAAAGATACTCCTCTGTCCTCATACAAATGACAACACTAAGATTACCAAACAATTCTTCTTCACCCAAGGGGTTCACTGTATTTCTTCAGTGTCTACTTTTCTCTTGCTAAGGGTAGAAGGGATTCTTTAGCTATGGTAAGCAGCTCTCCTAGGAGGACACTCCAAGATCAAACCATTGTTCTCTAGTCTTGGGTAGTGCCATAGCCTCTGTACCATGGTCTTCTACTGTCTTGGGTTAGAGTTCCCTTACTTGAGGGTACACTCAGGCACACTATTCTATCTAATTTCTCTTCTTATTGTGTTAAAGTTTTTATAGTTTAAATAACAAATATTCATTTTAATGTTACTGTTCTTGTCGGGAATTTCGACCTGATCAATCGAAGTTCCCGCCATTTGACTCCGCCTACGTTGCATAAAATTGGAGGGAGAGGAGAGAACTCGCAGGCGAATGAATGTCGTTCAAGACGAGAATGTTTTAGAACCAAAAAGAGAAACCGCCTGGTACGGGAGGCGCTGAGACTAAAGAAATAAACCACTTGTAATTTAAGATAAAGAAAAATAACGTCATTCTATTATAACATGATAAAAAAATCCAATTTAGAAATTTAGGTTCAGGAAAAATTGCGGGAAAAGGTGACGTCGGAGGTTGCAGAGGCTCGCTCTGCCTCTTTGATCCGACGTCCCCAACCACAGTAAGTTCTTACAATTGTTCTCTCTCCCCACCCTAGTGTACCCAGGTCGGTTTCCATGTAGGTTTTGATAGAGTTATGTAAAGTTTGTATCTGTTAATATTTCATCGATCCTTGTGCCAGGGGATCAGTGTTATTGTGTAAAGTACGTCAAAAGTTCTCGGTAAGGCGTTTATCGAGATAACTTTATAAATGTTCAATTAATTTTGCTAAAATCTTGAGTCCGATGCGGACATAGTTTTTTTTTTCGGTCACGAACATGTTCTTTGAAGTCAAGTATCTCTTTGTATGTCAAGTAAAGGTTTATTTTTCATGTTTCTCGTATTAGATTATTATTTTCATAATAAATTTTGTTAAAATATAGCCGTATTCTACTTACTTCCCCAATGGTTTTGAGAATTTAGACCTTCAGACCTTGTGATCAGCCCAGCACATCGGGATATTTAGTATAAACCGGTGAAATTTCGCCACATTCGGTCCTTCGAACCGGTGTAACGGTCTGGTTTTCCCCCCGTCCGAAATTCCCCCCGGGGGAAATATGGCCCAGGATATATATCCCCCCGGGGGAACTTTGTCCCAGGATAATTTTCCCCCCTCTGGGCCAAGATTCCCCCTTTGCTTGGTGGAGGTAACCATTATTATTTTTTTTTTTTCGTTTGCCATGGAAATCAATTTCATTGGGATTTCATAGAAAAGCTGCACAAATTGCAAGACTATGAAGGGTTACATTTAGGCAATAAATTGAGGTCACAACATATTGCTTGGATAAAAAAGGACAATGAATTTTAAACGTGCTGCTCAGTTTCTTAGTGAATCCGTATCAAACCCCATGCAATATTGCTTAGAAAACAAACTTGCTGATTTCGAAGGATGTGAGGGAACAATCAAATTCTTTAGTATATATATCCTCAATTCAAGAAATTTGTGCAGACGTAACTATAAACCTCCAAATGCCAAGAAGAAAAAAAAATGCCGGTTTGTTTAAAGAATTTATGATGAAGGCTGATACTGTATTGGGATAGTCCAAGGGGTTGTGACCTGGGAAGGGGGTCCGGGGGCTTGCCCCCGGCTAGGGGCTGTGACCTGGGAAGGGGGTCCGGGGGCTTGCCCCCGGCTAGGGGTTGTGACCTGGGAACTACTAGGTTAGGTTAGGTGGGTTTGTTAGGTTCTGTACCATTTTAAAAATCTCAAATGTGTTAAATAATCATGTTTGGCCTATGTTCAGCCACTTACATGATCCATATGTTTTACCAACTGGTTACCTTGTTCTCATTTAGCATTTCTGACCATTATTATTGCTGTAAATCACTCGTTTATGACATTTCCCCACCCTAAAACCCCAGGTTTCCCATTCGGTTCCCCCATAATCTCTGGTAACACAACTGAATTGGTATCATCTCCTTTCTCATCCATAGTGCTTCTTAGCATCAAGTGTACTTTTTTATTTCATGCTGGACAGTACGAAAGAAGAGTAAGGTTTTCATTATATATATAATATATATATATATATATATATATATATATATATATATATATATATATATATATATATATATATATATATATATTTCCTAATATTTTGTCAAACTTACCGTTGATTATTTAATTCATCAAAATAGTTTCTCTGTATGGGAGGGTGGGGGAGAAATGGCCTAGGGGGGGAAAAATATCCTAGGGCTGAAATTCCCCCCGGGGGAATAACAGCCCAGGCTGCTTATCCCGGGGGGGAAATCGATCCTAGGCTAATTTTCCCGGGGGGAATTTCAGCCAGGGGGGAAAAATTTCCTGCTACACCGGATCACAAGCGCTTCTCAGAGCCGGACGGGACTAAATTAGAATATGAGCTTTTGAGGGTGGGAGAGAAGTAACAATTAAAGGTTCGTCTACGTCCCGATGTGCGATAGCCCACGTGGGTCAGTTTCTTTGAGTCCTTTCCTAACGTAAAGTTACCTTTCTTTCCTTGCTTTGCCAAACCCCCCTACACAACAAAACAAACTTTATCCTTATCATTCTTGTTTCTATAATTTTCTTTTAATTCTAGCATATTTAACCTTGTTTTCATGAATATTACTGCCTCATTAGTGTTAAGTTCTCCTATGTAATCTCTTTTACCATTACTATTCACAAACCTCAGTTTGGTCATCTCTGCTTTCTATTCTTCTAATTTTTTTTTTATTTCATTTGCCACAGAGAGAGAGAGAGAGAGAGAGAGAGAGAGAGAGAGAGAGAGAGAGAGAGAGAGAGAGAGAGAGAGAGAGAGAGACTTTTGCTTAACACCCTGCTTCTCATTGTATTATAAGAGACTCATGGATGGAATATGCGCAGTACACACACACACACACACAGACACACACACACAGACAAACACATACTTTTGCTTAACACTCTGCTTCCCTCATTTCAACTGAACATTTCTTTCTTATAATTTACGAGAATTGGAAACCGGTTTAGCTGTTTTACACAAATCTTATTCCATTGTTCTTATTCTTATTATTTATACTGATATATTAGAGCAACACTTTTAAATAGGTGTTTTCTTATTCAAATGAAAATAACTATTCCAGTAATCTATATCTAATTCATCTCCCTAAACAGAAGTATTTTCAACTTCAAATCTTCCACCTCTCAAATATGATAACAACAGATCCTAACAATAGCTACCAATATTTCGATTGCATTCAATCTTATAATTGTTGGGCCTATTCATATAATATCCAATGTAATAATTGGATATAAATTCAGGGACAATTATGATATCACACAATTATGTCATTAACCTTTTAACTGATACAAAGCCGGTGAAATTCTACAAAATATCATTTGTGTCATTTGGAATGTGTTTGCCCTGATGTTTCAGGAAGTAAGGTGTTGTCAGTAATTGGACTATTTTGATGAGCGCTGCAAGGAAAGCCATGTATTATTATTATTATTATTATTATTATTATTATTAGGATTCCCTTTTAGGGGAATGCTATTGTTTTTGGTATTATTATTATTATTCTTTCCGCACGTTTTTTTTTCGCAATAAATCTGAAATTATTATCATAGGTACCCTATGGTAAGAATATGCCATAGACCCAGTTTAAGTGACCTTGACCTACTTTTCAAGGTCACAGGGGCTTTTAAAGGCAAAATTTGAAAAATTTGAAATTGACATTAGGCCTAAAGTATAAGCCGTATGGTAAGGGCCTTATGGACAATGATACAGAGGTAAATCCCCAGATATTACCCTACTTTAATGCAAGTAGGTCAAGGTCAAGGTCGCTAATGGCCAAACCGGGTCAAAACAGGTATGTTTCCAAGACCTCAAAAACTGGAAGGCCCAGAGCCCTGATCTTAGTGGCATATGATGCCCTATATATTTATCTAAGGTTAGCTTAACTTTTGTAGCGACTGCTTAATTACTTTTTTTAATATATATTTTTTACTATTTTTGACATTGCAGAAATCCCGAGTTTGGCAATTTCTCCATGAAATACTGGTTTTTTGGTCATAGCATGCTATAGTAGACTACCCCAAACATATGCATAAAACCTCCAAATCAAATATCAAATTTGATCTTGATCCTCAATTTGACCTTGACCCTCATTTGCAAGGTTATATGGCTATTTCATGGAAAAAAATTTGACGTGGGCTAAAAGTGATGTTTTGTTGACTAAACGCCCCCCCCCCCCCCAACCCTCACGTCCCATTCGCACATGTTCTTTCCGAATATGGGGTCATATTTAACCCGTGACCCTCACATGACCTTGTAAGTTCCCATTGTCTTCAAGCTCAAAGATCAATTTCTCTATATTTTTCATTTTTGCCTATGTTTTACCTCCATATACCTGCTATTATACAGATAAATTGCTTTAGAATAGTTTGTTAACATAACTCAAAATTTAGTTAAGGGGTCATTAGGCCAATAAACCTTTACACAATATCTTTTACTGATTGACAAAAGCATTTCCACCCCTATTTTGAAGGGGAATCGTCTGCCACTGGTTTTACCCAGTCGCAGTCTAATTATTATGATTGTTATGATTATTATTATTATTGTTATGATGATTATTATTATTATTATTATTATTACTAGCCAAGTAACAACCCTAGTTGGAAAAGCAGTATGCTATAAGCCCAGTGGGGAAATGAATTAAAGAAATTTTGAGGGAAATGAAGAAACAGTCAGTGAGTCTCTAAGTTTAGTCCAATAAGAGAGAGAGAGAAGAAGAGAATTCAATTGTTCCTGAATATATTTGATGCAAAACCCGAGGGTCTAGTGGCAGTGACACTCAATCCTCCATCGAGAGAGACTGAGTTCGATTCCAGGATGAAGGAGGATGGATTCTACATTGCTTATTCTTCATTATGATTCATCATTCATGAATTTCAGTGGTATTTGTAATCATTATTCATTCCTGAAGTGCTACTGGGAATTAGTATTTGGCAGACGCATATATTCCGCATCCAGCTGTCTTTGACGTTATGATAATTAGACATAGAACGCCTTCGTAAAGTCATCTCTCTCTCTCTCTCTCTCTCTCTCTCTCTCTCTCTCTCTCTCTCTGTGTGTATGAGTGTGTGTTTCTCCGTTTATAAACCCTTAATTCAAAATCTTGACCGTTTGATATCGTTATAGTTCAAAACGACCATTTGTTGACAACTCGGAAACAATACATACTTATATGGTTCTTGTTTTTGCATTTATCATAGGTGATAAGGGCATTGAGGGTTGGGGGGGGGGGATTTCAAGGAATAATTTGGTAATGAAATGATTACTCATGTTTTAATTGAACTCATATCAACCAACAATTATACTTATGCTTGCGTCATAGGACCAACTGTTTTGAAATGTATTTATTCATGTGTGTATGTATACCTATGGAGGAAATTACTTTATACATGATTGTTCCAGAAAATACCATATATGCTTGCATGTTCATGTATGACCATGTCTACAAATCAATGCGTTTTACGATGTTTGATGTTACGCTTTATTTGTGTTCAATTGCTCCTTGAATATCAAAGCATTTTGGGATTTAATTCTTCGGAGATTTAAATGATTTTCGGAATAAAAACGGCAGTCTCATTTCATTTTAATTAAAATTTGAATTGCCATACTGTTTTGGGGGTGATGGCACTGGGAAACAGTCAGTAAATTTATGTCCTTTTATAATAATAATCTATGACACTATTAAATGATACAAAAATATGTGACGACTCATTCAATGTTCTACAGCCATTGAATAAGGATGTGGTAGTGACATGGCTATCTGTTGGTTTTCCTATGGAAAATAAACTCTTATATATAAATTTCGAGGATTTCTCATAAGTTATCTTTCATATAATGCTATGGTGGAAAAATAACAATGATATGTCTGAAAAAAAAACAGAAGAAATAAGCCTGACTCTCCTTCGAAGGACATCTGGATTCCAAGAAGCAACAAATCGAATTGTTGGAAGGTCAATCCATTTGGGGGAGGGGAAATTCAATTGCAAACCTCTTTCCTAAGAATTTCCCAGTAGACACAAATAGACTCCTATTTAGGTCTTAGCTTCGAAAAAATTCTGTTGTTGGTACTGGTTCTCTTTTTAAAAAGAGAGATATATCAATAATAACGAGACACTTTCGTTGCCACAAAGTTACTATTCTTGAAGCTGTGGATATTAACTCGGAGAGAGAGAGAGAGAGAGAGAGAGAGAGAGAGAGAGAGAGAGAGAGAGAGAGAGAGAGAGAGAGAGAGAGAGAGAGCCTACAAATAAATAGAAATGTTCGTTGAAATGTGGGTTTCTTCTCAACACCTACATGATAAACATCCAGAGCGAGAGAGAGAGAGAGAGAGAGAGAGAGAGAGAGAGAGAGAGAGAGAGAGAGAGAGAGATCAGAGATCATATTTACTATGTGGTGTTTGATTACCACTTTCCGCTAGTCTATGGAAAACTTCCTTACACACTGCACAACTATGTGGCCTCAGAGGTAAAGTATGGGATCCATAAAGGCTTATTCAGACTCTGATGACAGTTGTGCTATTGGAAACGTCTCTGCCTAGCAATCTGCTGGACTGGGATTTGAGACCTGCTTAAACTCGGTAGTTTCTTGTATTGCCTGCAAAGTCACCATCATTGTGAGCTAAGGATGGGTTGTTTGGGGGGAGCATATAGGTCTACCTGTTGAGTCATCAGTAGCCATTGCCTAGCCCTCCTTGGTCTTAGCTTGAGTAGAAAGGGTCTGAATTTGGGCCCTAATCATATGTATATTAGGTCAGTCTCCAGGACATTGTCCTACTCGCTAGGGCATTGTCACTGTTCCTTGTCTTTGCCATTGATGAGCGGCCTTTAAATATATGTATGTTTTCCCTCTCGCTATAAACCTTCACGAGAGATAATTATGTCTTTTCCTTCGAGTATCAACTACATATCTTGACTAATGTGTCTTTAAATCTTCTGTCTTTAGGTTATGGAGAGGAAATAACCAGCGGTGTCAAATGAGCGTCCTTCCTTGTGATAACGACAATCACATTTATAGTATTATATAGTATTAAAGGCTTCTTTTCATTAGATCTATCCTTATCCTTCTTATACTTTATCAATCGAATTACTCTTCCTGTTATGTAACTCAGGACAATAAATTCCTGTTCAAAAGGTTTTACACACAAACCTTCTCCTTTCTGTGTCTCCGTCTGTTCATTAAAACTTGAAGTGGAATGGAAGGGAGAGGAGAACTCAGAGTTGATTGAGTGGAGACACACTCATTCGTCAGACTGTTGGTAATTGTCTCGTCTCTGCATAAGGAAAATTCCATTTCAACAAAGCTTTGGAAAACAGAAACATACAAATACAAAGACAGACAGACCGACATACACACA
>NC_090749.1:28032724-28072724 GCF_036898095.1 Palaemon carinicauda | reverse complement strand
TATACTCTGCATCCTTACACACACACAAAAAAAACAAAGTTTATCCTTATCATTCCTGTTTCTATGATTTTCCTTTAATTCTAGAATATTCAACCTTATTTTCATAAGCATTACTGGCTCATTAGTGTTAACTTCTATATAATTTCTTCTAACCATTACTAATCACAAACCTCAGTTTGGTCATCTCTGCTTTCTTTTCTTCTATTTTTCTTTTAATTTTATTTGCCACTTTACTTTGTAATTTCTTTTTTTTGTTCTCACTTTTTATACATCCTTACTTATTCACTATTAATCTCATATATATCGAATATTTCAATGATACTTTTTTCCTAACATTCCCCATATGGTTCTCTTATTTGGACAGCTATATGTACCTAGGAGTTGTCATATCCCTAATATCGCAAGAGGGTCTGCCCCTCTCTTTTATTCTTCTCCTGTACTTCTCTTTCTCCCTATTTCCCTAATCTTTCCCTTCCTGAGTACCTGCCTTTGAGCTATATATTGGATTGTATCCAGGGGTACTCTTCCTTTCCCCATATTCCCCACTTCCCTATTATTACTATTGCTTGCTTGCTTTACGGCGAGTTGTCATAGACAAACAACTAACCTTAAAGGAGTAAATCATGTACCTAAAGGAAAGATCGAATGGAAAACTTGCAGCCATGAGATATATGTCTTCTCTAAAGAACGGAGCAGATGAGCATATACAGAAGAAGTACTACCTAGCCTGTACCAGAACACTTATGGACTATGCTGATCTTACTCTAACAAAGCTGACAGAGGCCCAAAGAGTTACTCTAGAGGTAATACAAAATGATGACATGAGACTCGTGCTAAGAGCACCCTTGTGGACAAGGCTGTGTAATATCAGGCTTGAAACCAACTTGCCGACCTTAGAAGACAGGATTGCACAGAGAAACGCGAGCACTAGGCAAAAAAGTTTCTCTCTGATAAAGACTCCATAGCAAAGAAGAAGGTAAGAGAAGAGCTCACAGACCTAAAGCTCCTATAGCAAGGACCACAGTGATAACCTAAAGAGCCTGGGGATAGCTAAAGTAATACTGCAACTGAGCCCAGACACAACCCAGGGCACATAGCACATCCCACCCTGGAAAAGGGAAATTGCACCTTTCAGATATACGCTATAAAACTTCCAAAAGCAAAAGAAGATTGCACAATGGAGGAACTAAGAACAGCAGCCCAGAAGGTAATCAGAAGCATAGAAATTGTAGGGGCACAGACCTATTACACAGATGGCACTGTGGATCCTGGAATTCAAACAACAGGAGCTGCAGTATATTCCAACAACTTTGTGGCTTGCTGGAGAATATCCAACAATGCCTCCACCATGCATGCAGAGCTTGTTGCAATAAAGCAAGCACTGAAATATTCGTTTGAAATTGAAGAAAGACCATTAGTCATCCACAGACTCAAAATACTCAATGCAAGCCTTGCAACAAGCAGAGCACAAAGAAAAAAACAGGTTTACTAGCTGATATCAAGTCACTACTATATCAGCACAATAAAAGAGGCAGATCTGTGACTCTCAACTGGATTCCCAGTCATATTGGAATGTCAGAAAATGAGAAATCAGATGAGCTAACCAACAGTACAGACACATAGACAGGGTACAGGTGCATATACAGCCTGCACATCAGCAGATCAATAACAAAATAAAGCCACAGCTCAAAGAAAATATGATCAAGGACCTACACAAGTGGATATAAAATAACTCCCCTTCTGCCTCATGGTAAAAGTAGGCCACAGATCTGGTGCCTCCCCTCATTGACAGGCACACACCAAGAGAGCAAGCTGTATGTATTCACAGACTCAGGCTGGGGTACAAAGCCTGCTGGGAGACTGTAAAAAAACAGTGTAAGACCATGCGAACACTGTGAAAATATACCACAACAGACCCTTTTGCACTACCTGCTAGAATGTAGGGAGACAGCGTATCTAAGGGGTAACTTACAACCAGATGATAACTCACAAAACGCCAGGCAAACTGTAGCCACACTGGTAAAAGCAATTATTGAGGATATTGAAACCCATAGACAATTGCTTTCAAACCTACTTCGACCAAGGTAATGTAACCTCTGGAAGTTCATTCAACTTCATCTCATCCTCTCACTGTAAAACCCTATACACATCATCTTCCGTATTCTTCCATAAATTTTTTTACTACTGAAATACTCTACAGGGACCCTAGGGATTAAATGGTTGGATAACCCCATCTGCAATATATGTACATTTTCAAAGGCCTTATAATTTTTAAAAAACTACCACTATCCGTGACATGATGACCCCCTTCCACTACCACCATCATCCTTCCTCTGTTTATATGTTTCTACAACTAAAAACCTTGTAAGAACATCACTTCCTCCGTCGTCCAGCAATTTCACCGAATTCTCTATTTTATTTAAATTCTCCTTTCGCCACACTGTGGCTAACTGTATATATTTATTCCGCTCCCTCAGAGCTACAATTTTATGTATTTGTTATTTCATTACCCATTTTTATTGACTTGTAATCCAAGTATTTGTGCGTCTGTAAAAACACATATTTTGGTGGTTAGTTCAAGCCGAATTGCCACCTTGCCGCATGCTACTTTTCCGTCTGCACCCTGTATTATAATCCCACGTATGTTTGAATAAACTGTCAGTTGTCGTTCGTGAAGCTTGTCTCACTGTTCTTATAATTGGTGACCCCGGAGTGAAGTAGCATTAGCGGTTTTGGCTTTGCCATTAACGGACTTATTAATGCCGTGCTACCTTCTTTTACTACGTTACCTTAGGCGTGAGCTTCGGCCTTTAGTACTCCCACACCTCGGTGCATGTAAGGCAGTAGGATGAGCTTAACCGACATATCAACTTCCCACCTCTTCGCCGACTCGTCGAATGACCAGAATGGTGGATTCAACCCGCCCATCACGCCCAACGGCCTCGCATCCACACCCAAAGTCAAACTGCCACCGTTTTCTCAACACAACACCGCTTCCTGGTTCCTGAGAGCGGACGTACTCTTCCGAGTCGCTAGGTTCAGCGACTCCTGCACCAAGGCCGACATCGTTTTCACCTCTATCCCAGAGGAGGTATTCAACAAGATTTCCCCATGGCTCGATGCCCAGGCTGGCCAAGTTTCCTACGACGACCTGAGAACGAAACTCATCGGTATCTACTCACTCTCCATTTCAGCAAGGGCACAGAAAGTCCTGGACCTTGCTGCGAACCCATGGGTGACACCTCTCCTGTCGAGGCATGGGACAAGTTAACCGGCCTTCTAACGCTCCCCGAAACCGACAGCAACGGCCGACGGCGCGAGATTAGCCTATCTCGTGAGATTTTCCTTCGACGCCTACTGTAGGACGTAAGGGCCCAATTGGCGGACGCCGACACATTTCCGATGAACGAACTCCTGTTGAAGGCTCAGAAGCTCAACGAGGCCTCCAATGCATCTCGCCTCGGGGCATCATCAATATCCACTTCGTTCTCCTCCTTCAGCTGCTCTTCCATTGACTATTCAGCAACGGCTCCTGACGACGACGACGAGATCAACGTTCTAGCAAGAAGGAAACCACCGCAACCGACACGTCCAAACCCTAGGCCTAACCCAGCATGGTGCTTCTACCACCAACAGTTTGGCAGCGACGCCAAGAAATGTAGAGCACCGTGCAACTTCCCTAGAAGATGACGCCAGAAGAGACCACCTACCACCATCGCAACTGCAGGAAACCAAAACAAAAATGGTTTCTATATCCTTGACACTGTCTCCAACCATAGACTCATGGTCGACACTGTCGCTATGCAGTCAACGCTCCCGCCGTCACAAGCCGACCTAGACCGTGGTCCCAGCAAAGACGGCCCTTCACTCGTCACCACCAACGGATCTCCCATACGGTGTTATGGGACCAGGACCCTCAGGATATCTATCATGGGCCATTCGTATTCGTAGCCCTTCGCCATCGCTGACATCAGTCGCCCCCTCCTCGGTGCAGATTTCCTCGCTCACCACGGACTACTTGTTGACGTTGTTGGGAAACGCCTTATCAATACAGGAACCTGCCAGTCCCGCGCCGTGAGAGCCGGCCCTGCCACAATATCCGTTTCCGCTGTAACGACTCAGCCCTATGCCGACCTCCTGCAAGAATTTCCTGACGTTTTCAAGCCCGAGCTCCGACACTCACCGGGATCCCCCTCCAAGCACGGGATCTACCATACTTCCTAATGTCTTGTACCATGTATTATATTATTGCTTCCCTTGTGATTATGCTGAGACTATAGTTTCCTTTTTCTAAATACCATTCTCCTAAGTATCTATATTCCTTAACTGTTTTATTCTTCCTTTTCTAACCATTCCATTCAGCTTTTTAACCTCCTTTTTTTGTGTCGAATTACTAATAACGCAAACTTCTGTGGGTTTGTGCTAAAGGTAAATTTCTCAAGTTCTTCCAAACTGCGGCAGTTACCAATGGCTCTTTCTACTTTGTATGGATTTTAGCTAGGGAACATTATATCATCTGCATAAATCAAGGTATCTATTCTAATGTTTCTAATCAGGGTTATTGTCTTCTCACTTATCAAATTAACTTTGTCCGTGACTATTGAACATAAATGGTATAAATACTGTTCCCTGTTTTACATTTCCTTTCATCCTAATTTCCTTTATATATCCAATGGGGCTCTTGATAACTGTTTCGCCCCTTCTCATGGGAGGGGTAGGGGGAGACACCAAAATGTTGTCACCCGTATAATCATCCTGAGACAGAATTGAAGATTAGCATCCTTTGCATTCAAGAAACCTCTTGCTTATAAATGGTGTTGTGCCCCGGACAAGTACAGCTCGTCACTTTCCTTTGTAGCAGACGAAGCCTGGAAATGGGAGCATCCGAAAAGTGAATCTTCCTTAAAGCTAGTTAAGAATGAAAAGACAACTGATTATCATTTGGATAGTCAGCAAAACCATTGCATGAGAGAAGGTGGAGATATATCTGTTGCAAACAAACAAAAACAACAAGAAAAAAAATCAAAGAATCAATATTCGATGTATAAATAAAAGGGAAATTCAATGTCCGTAAATAGGCTAGGATAAACAATTTGACCCATGATAACTGAAACTGCCAAGAGAACTTTAACAAATGATGAATGATTATGGACTCTCTCTCTCTCTCCTTCTCTCTCTCTCTCTCTCTCTCTCTCTCTCTCTCTCTCTCTCTCTCTCTCTCTCTCTCTCTTCGGAAGTTTCTTGCGACCTCGTCCTTTCAGTTTCATGGTTGATTTGTTGTTGGGGAAAATTGGGAGAAACAAAAATCCATGAAAGGATACATTCATATCTTATACACGCAAAACAATACATCTCTCTGAAGTGCAAAGAATGTACAGATATAATTGTATGTATTTGGTCGTGCATCTCTGTTTAAGCAAAATTTTAAAAGCTTTTTGTTATGTTATAGAGAGGAAGAATGAGTCGACAAACTGGAGAGAAATGAGTTGGCGAGAAAACTGAATCAGGACGGATAGATGTGAATGGCCATTGCAAGTTGCTTTATCACGATGATGTTGTCAACACATTTTATATCGTCTGGTCTTTGAGAAATGATAACGAGTGAAGCAGATGTCTGCATTGACATTATCAATGCCATGCTGTTATGAAACCCAAGAGACGATATACCATGTCCCATATGTCGTTAAAGTTTCCTTAACAACCAAGTAACGAAGCCAGATTTGGTTTACAGTGAACGCTTGGGGATGACCAACCTTAAGGTCGTCGTTGTGTTTATTGCCCCATAATGCAGCAGAAATCCTATTTTATGAGGGATTTTACATTAACATTTATCTTTCACTACTATAGATAAACAAAAGACGTCTGCTTTCATTGTAGAGATTTTTATCACAAACTTTCCCCTACCCACAATAAAAATAAACTCCCAATCCCAACCCCAAGCTACAGCCCTGCTTATGTCTGTATGTCTTTTTACTATTACTTTTTAAACCATGCAACATATGGAAAAGAATAAAGTGAGGGTTTTATGAAAAATTTGCTATGGGTAATTGTTCAAAGTTTTATATAAATCCAATGAATAATCAAATTTACGCTACAGCAAATAAACTAAGATAAAAAAAGACCCTGGACAAATATGAAGAAGATTCCAATAGCAAAGGGTGGTAGGTAGATCTCGCCCAAGGAGAGTAAAAACTGTAAGTTACACTTCTCATAGTTTGGGGTACTTATACCTGAGAGAGAGAGAGAGAGAGAGAGAGAGAGAGAGAGAGAGAGAGAGAGAGAGAGAGAGAGAGAGAGAGAGAGAGCATGAAACTGCCCTATGTATCCATTTACTCGTAAAGAAAAATATTACATTCAACTTTTGTTTTAATGGTTGAATCCCATTAAGAGTCTCCATGAATACACATCTCCCTTATATCTCGACAACCTTGACATGATCAGGGTCACCACAGTGCATGCGCATGAATATGCATATATGGCTTTTGTCTTCAGATTGTAAAACAGCAGAAAAAAAGAGTCATATCTTAGTTTTGCTTTCATGAAGGAAATGACCGAGTGTCAATTGTTTCACTTCCCAGGTTTCTCGGTGGCAAACTACATTTAAGAGCAGGTCTTGTGGCACCATTAGGTTTGCA
Source organism: Palaemon carinicauda (assembly GCF_036898095.1). NCBI lineage: Eukaryota > Metazoa > Arthropoda > Malacostraca > Decapoda > Palaemonidae > Palaemon > Palaemon carinicauda. The sequence continues at coordinate 28,066,089 of NC_090749.1, read as the reverse complement.
GTTTTACAAGTCAATTATCTGTAATACTCTAACTCAGAGGTCTTTCAAGAATACAACTTAAATGATTTAAAGAGTAAATAATGAGCAGACTTGATGGGGTGACAGTCATATAAAACGGATTTTGACACTGGAAAAATCTACTTTTTGTGTGAGATAGCCAAGTCGTCCTGATGGAAGTTCATCATTAGTAGCTTCTACTTAGGATATTTCTGTGAGTGATATATCAGAGAAAGTTTACCTTAGAGGTATCAATGTGAGAAAACGCATCCATTCCTGTCGCTTCCGGATCTAAGCTTGGTGCTACATACCGAGGACGCTTCTTGTTAAAGCTCGTTGCAAAGATATTGATTTGCAGTTCCGGGACTTGCTCTAGAATGAAACAGAATAATTTTTTGTCATGAAACCATTCTGTTTCCTGAGGCTTGGATCTCGACAGGGCGTCCACCGTCACATTACGAACCCCATCGAGGTGAACTGATGAAAGATGAAATTTCCTCCTTTGCGCTAAAGAGAGAATGGCTAGGATTACATGGTTGATCTGAGGAGATCTGGAGCCCTATCTGTTGACATAGTGTACTAATGTATTGTTGTCGATGACCAATTTGATGTGTGATTTCGTCTTTGGGTATAGTTTCTTCAGAGTCAGAAACAATGAAATAGCTTCCAAAACATTGATGTGAAACTTCTGAAATGCTATCAAACATTGACCCTGCACTTTCTTGGAAGACGAGTGTCCCCCCCCCCCAACAATCCTTGTTCCGAGGCGTCCGGGTGAATAGTCACAGAAGGAGGAGGGTACTGTAGAGGGATGTAGTTTGATAGCCTCTTGAGCTGCTTCCGCAGTAAGACTGAAGTTTTGTGGTGAAGATCTCTCTGAGGATTGAATGCCTTTCTTCTTCAGACTCTATTGGAATCTTTGAGTCTTGCTTTCAGGGTTGTGTCTGTCACAGCAGCAAACTGTAACGACCATAAGACCCTTTCCTGTTGCCGTCTGGTACTTCTGAACAAAGTAGTCACCTGACCGAGTTTGCGATTTCCTTCCTCTTGCCTTGTGGTAGAGAGAGGGTATGTGACTGTAAATTCCAGTGAATTCCAGCCAGTGGAATTTTCAAGCTGGAGATAACCTGGACTTCTTGAGGTTGATTCGGAAGACCAAAGATTGTAGGAAGTTCATTGCCTTTTGGGCTGTTCGAAGACATTCCGACTTCGTTGCAGCCCTGACAAACCAGTCGTCCAAGTACAAAATCACATGGAGGGCCCTGTTCTGAAGTTATAGGACAACATCTATGAGTAGCTTTGGGAAAATCCTTTTGCAATCAAGATGGGGGAGAAGCGCTGACCTATCGGAAGAGGCCAATAAGCGTCTGTAAGTTCTATGGAGATGGTGTAGTGGGGTCCATATTCACGAGATAATCAGCATCTTGAACTTGTTTTTCACTATAAATTTGATTAGTGGCGACAAGTCCAGAATAGTTTAAAGAGTATTAGAATCTTTCTTGGGCACACAGAATAGCCATCCTTGGAAGTTTATGGATTTTGTGCAACCTCTTCTAGAGGTCCAGAACATAATACTCTAAAAAGGGGGTTATAAGTTGAAAGAACCTCTTGAAGCCTACCCCTTTTGACACTGCTATGAGTACAGGGATCAAACTCACATTGATCCTTGAACAGGTGAAGTCGTCCCCCTACCAAAAGCTCCTAAATGTTGCTGTGAAGGACGTGCATCTTTAGTCGTCTTGCCTCTACTTCCTTGGCCTCTAGTTTGACTGTCTCTTCTAGACCTTCCCTTATTACCGGAGCTCTTCTTATGAGCTTTGGCAGGGTAGAATGTTGTGGTAGCTCTCTCATAGACCAGTTTGAGGGGAGGAGACTGAAATATACTGCTGGGGAACCAAGTACACAGTCTGAGGGATGGCGGCAACTGAGGCTGTTGCGACAGGAAAGGATTTCCTCCCATTAAAGGAACTTCTGAGCCCTTGGGTTGAGGTCCTTTATTGGTGATAAATTTCGGTTTAGAGAACATAACCCCCTTGTGTATAAGGCTCTTATTCTCCTGAACTGCTTAGTCCATGACTTCTTTAGCTTATTTTTTCAGGGAAGAGATCCTTCCCCCAGATATTGGTGTCGATCAGTTTTCTAGGTTCATGTCTGATCGTGACAGTGGCTAGGATGTGTTCTCTACATGCTCTCCTGGCTAGGAAGAAAGCATGGAGATCCCTATCAAACATGTTTATTTGAGTCTTTGCCAAAACTGGGAAGAGACCAGATATGAAATAATTTCCAATAAGAATCTCTAGATAAGATTAGAAGCCTAAAGAGGCAGAAAGTTTGTCTTTAGCTTCCAATTCTCCAATTAATAAAGATTAGGGAATCCTAGGCAGTTTCTTATTAAATAGTTTGCCTTTTGATGTTTTTATCTAGTTTTCTAACAGTGAAGATATTTTGGACGTCCCTCCAGTTGTTCGAATCCTAAGGACTGGGAATGGCCTGCTCTCCACAATTGCTTTCATCATCACCTCTAAGCTTTTAGAGCCAAAAGGAGAGACAGTATCCTTGGGTGCCTCAAAGGTGGCCTGTTTCCTGCTAAAGCCAGGAAGTTTGGTATTGGTGAATTCAGCAATCTTTAACTCCCTAACCAAAAAGGATCGAACCTTGCTATGGTCTAGAAGAATTGTTTCCTTAGGGATCGTATCATTACTAATGGACTCTTCCGAGTTAAGCCTTATGTAGAAGTAAGGAAAAATATCAATTGATAGAAAGAATTCCAAGTCCGAGACTGGCTAGGAACCCAAACTATCCCCGATAAGGAGGAACCCTTCGGTTAAGGCCATAAGCTCGAAGCCGGGGAAGCCTTTGTAAAAGGTGCCTTTTTTCAAAGCTACTAACTTCGCTGTTAGGTATGCTTAACAGCGTTCATATTTGGCGAGAAGGTTCTCCATAAAAGCTTTCATGAACGCCATTAGTTCCAAGTTACTAGGATGTGAAGGTTTGTCTAAAGTCTGAACTGGCGTGGAGGTGGAAGCTGGGGCTTGAGCAGCAGTGATGGGGGAAAGTAAAGAGGCACTGGAAGCTGTACTCATATGATGTACATCCAACGACTCTTCTTAGGCTTCCGTGGTCAGCATGATCCTTTCCCTCTCTGATGACACAGAAGAAGTAGTCGGCCTGTTATCAGCATCCAGACTCATAACTTGCTCAGCGTCTCGAACTTCCTCATCCCCATGATCTGCGGATACCGTCGGGAGTTGAACCGTTGGTAACTGATTACCAAACACAGAGGTTACCTAAGTCTCTGGAAAGAGAAGGTCCTACGGTACCAGAAAAGGAAGATAAGACTCATCTTGATGAGAGCTCTTCTGGAAGCCTCTTACCCAGTGTCGGAGCATCCTCCGACTTTGATCTCGAACGTCCAAGGAGACGTCAGTGGCAGGAGATCCGTGTAAATCTGGCATTTCGTAGGTTCCCAGATTGCAACAGATCTCTTGGAAAGATCCTTTTGAAACACGACAATCAACATGTTTCCTGTGGGTCTTGTGGCCACAGGGAGACTTGACCCGTCTGGTACAGGTGACCATTGAACAATCCATGTCATCAGCAACGTGTAAAGAAGAAACATTTCAATGAGTAGGCTACATATTACAAATTACATCTTCCAAAAATTAGTTTCACAGAACCCATCCTAAATTAAATGACCCTACTGACAAAAAATGGCTTAAGACTGAACGTAATCAGAACACATGCGAAACAGCTCAGAAATCTATAGAGATTTATGAAGCAAAATATAATAACCGTGTGGTTTGAATATGGAGGAAAGGTTCACATCAAAGGGACACCAGAACCTCCAGAGTAGGTCTATTGGAACAACCTAAGATGGCAAGTTCACTCATCATACTGTTTAGACCAGCAACAGCTGCCCACAAGGCGGCAGCAGCGGCATTAAGGCAACAACTATTTCTAGTAGTCAATAAAAAACTGACCTGCATATCCCAGGCATGTCAACAGAAGGCGGTAGACGCATTGTAAAGTAAACAGGGGGAGAGTGAACAGTCCCATAGGGAAGATTCCACACTTAGTTGAAGTACAGGAATGAAAGGCAGCTAATAAATGAACCTGTCAAGACCTGATCCTTAACATTAATTTATGAAAAGTGGGGGTGTAGCCCGTAAGATAATGAGAGCCGTACAAGACAGCCAGGGTGCTAAGAATTAGAAATTCAAAGGATGTCCTGACAACCAGGCAGGATCCAATCGACCAACTCCAGAGGACAATTTTCCTCAGATGCGTGATAAGGCTGCGGATGAGGCGGCAGATGGAATGACCTATAGCCAACACAGCCAGTGCTAAAAGAACTCAAGGTGACAATACAGGAAGCAGAGATGGAAGGCAGCACCTCTGTCTAAATAGGCTAACCAGGCAAGGGAGTCAAGACTCCATAGAAGAGGGTTACGGTATATCACAGGAAGTGAGGTTGCAGACATAGAACAGGCACTGGCAAGGCGGCAAAAGAAAACCCCATGGGGTACCAGCTCTACACCTAGATAGTATTAGGCCATAGGGAGAACTGTGCAGATAAGCCTAGCCTACCCAATGTGTGAGGAAAAGCTCAAAAGTTAGGGTAAGATGACTAGACAAGAGGAACATAGTTCCCTGTACGGTCAGGTTATGATCTAACTAGGATGGAAAAGGGGCAGAGATAACACCGAAGAGGGGTCTCTAATGCGGCAGAGTGATTTGGACCAGGAGAAGAGAAAATCTCACCTATCTAGAGCCTAAAAGGATAGCCTACAAGTAGGCATGCTAACTGGCACAAGGATAAGGGAAGAAAGGGGTGGTGATGGGAGACTCAGAAAATGGTGAGGTGGCATAACAGGAAGGTCCAACAGTGACATTAGAACAGCGATAGTGTTCCAGGGGGTCTGCCGTGATAGGGCACAGAGGACAAGTCCTCATAACCAGGCATAATAATGGTTAAGGTGACACAAGAGGGTCTGCTAGTTAGCATCAGAACAGTCGGTAAAGCATTCCAATGGGTAAAACTAAGTAGACACAGGGAACAGCATCCTAAGACCTGTGCCACCTTGCTAAACATATAGGCTAAGTGGAAAATGAAAACAGCCCCCCTAGGGCAACTGACAACACTACCCAACTCCCAGAAGGACCTTCAAGGTCGCAGCTCCCCGCCGTGACTAATCGACACAGCATGGGAGGATAGACAGCCTCACCCAACCAGTGAGGTTAGGTGAAAGAAAAAGGGGATGGTGCATGAGTGAAAATTTACCAGGCATGGCAGCTAGCTAGCATTTGATACCTCAAGTCAATGCTGATAAAAACACGCAAGAAACACCAAGGAATGATGTGGGAATGCCATAAACATAGCACACCTTAAAAGAATAATGTAAAACGTATTCTTCCAGTGATATGACAAAATAACTAAGTTTTTCTGAGCGATTTTGTAACATGAAGCAATGGTACTGACCGCATGGCGGCCTCAAAAAAATAAAAGCGTGCAAATCAAATAAAACACTGGCTGGGGACAGGATATTCTCCCATAAATGAAGAAGTGGTACTTAACTTAGTTGATGAGGAAGAAGCTGAAGCATCCATAATCAAAAATTAATAAAAAAAAAGCCAAGAAAAAAAGGCAGAGTCTCTCCGAGTGACCATCAAAGAAGGCAACTGAGAAGGGGAATGGATCAACAGGAAACATGTTAGTTGTAGCTCATTGAGATTGGGAGTTGTGACGGCCTTCATGCCCAAGTATCCTACGTTTACCTTTTCCTTCGAGACAAGGTTAACTCTATTTGGGGAAGAATAACTATGGTTTGTTATTAACACGTCCCTGATTTATACACGATATCTCTCGGGATATTTGATCCGAGGTTAAAACTCCGTTGATATCTCAAAGGTAAAATTTCTCTCTTATATCACTCGCAGAAGTATACCAAGTAGAAGGTTTAATGTTACGTTCAACTATTGTACATGATGTAGATTATGCAAAATGTACCAATAAACTTTGCTGTATAATAAGCAAAACATTACCGGCAATATGAAAATAATAGCCAGCAAACAGAAAATCAAACTATATTTATGATTTACCATATTGTGAATATTTACAGCATTACACAAAAATCCACCGAATGCTCACAGCACACCAAAACTATTGGATAAACATACAAAGATGTTACAAAGTAGGATGAGTTGACTTTCCAAACTTTTATAAGGCAAGGGACAGATGGTGTGGAGTAGTTTCAGATATAAAATGTTGACAAAAAGAAATATGGCTTCTGCTTCTAAAGATGAATGCTGATTCAGTCTTCTTTGTCTTCTTCAAAATACTTTAACGGTGTATGTAGTCACGAAAGTCCAGAGTCACAGAGGGTGTAGCTGAAGAATATCTCCAAACATGAGCAGTGTTCAGTCAGGTTTCTCTCGTATCTGCCTCCCACTGTCCTATTATTCAGACTCAACCACTACTTGTGCTGACTTCAACATCAACGCCTTGCAACTTCTTTTGCTCTCAGTGCCGCTCTAGGTAAAATCCTTATTTCGGTCACCGTAGAGTTTCACAGCCATGTCTGTGTACCACCCTAGGGACTTGGCATGGTCTCTTAATGGACGTAATGATCATCATTGCAATGACATTTATAAGGACTCCACCTGCGACTGTGAAGACTGCAATGCCTACCAGCAACTAGGAATCCAGCTTTTCCCTATGTTCTGGCCTCCGGACTACTGATGTCGAGGACCAGACATTGCCAATCAACCACATTCAATGCAAGTGCAGAGGGTACAAGATTGCCTCCAACAAGATCTTAAAGCACTTTGATCGTTATCAGCTACATGGGAGGAGCCTGCTTCCCCTCCCAAGTGAAGGAAGAGCCCTGATCGACCTTCTACAGCTCCTGTACAGCCCCTACCATCGCCCTTATTGACACCAAGGACTGAGAGATTGGCCTCGTCCTTGTCTGTCCCTTCATCGCCCTCGCACACAGCACCTGTTGCAGCCCTCACTCCTACTCCAGCACCTGTTGCAGCCCTCACTCTACTCCAGCACCTGTGTCCTTCACTGCCATGGAGGTTGCTGAACCCCAAGGGGAAACCCCCTATGGACTGTAACTCTGTGGCTTGTCTTCAGAGCCTTCTTCAGGAGGCCACTGTCATCGCTACCAGCCTTCCAGCTTCTCAGCCTGAACCCAGGAGACCACTCCCGAATTTTAGGCTCTCCAACACCGACAGCTCTAGGTCCTAGCCACAGTTGCTGCCATGGTCGCAAAGCCTAGCATGCAGTTCTCAGCTAGACCCAACCGAAGGGGTGACTTAATCATCATCCCTAAGTACTTAAAAACTGCAAGATCTCTGCAACAGGAACCTGATTTGACCTTGCTAGACCCTGTCTTGGTTTGGAGGAAGGCAGTCATCACCAGATATCACATAGCCATGCCAATCTCCATTGCTACTTTTTGCAGTAGTATCGACAAGGCGGTATGCTGCAAGTACTGAGAAGATGTCCCTCTCAGGAGGCTTATAGCCACCTTCATAGGTCCAGTGCCTTCATCGCTGGATCTAGGAGTCTGGGGAACTTTCCCAGTTGAAGACTACACCTCAGGGCCACTTCGATGCTACCGTTGCCAGTAATGTCAAAACCCTATCATCAGTGGAGTCTGCAGCCAGCACCACAACACAGAAGTCTGTTTCCAGGCCCATAAGGATGGAAGAGAGACACGCCCCAAGTGCTCTAATTGTTCCAAACCTCATCACACCTGGACCAAGCGCTGCCCCAAGTGACTTAGGAGGATAGGTGCTATGAATGGCACTAACCCTCCTGAACAACCTAACCCAGCTACGATGTCTCAGCCAAAGGACCAGCGACCTCCTTGCCAGAGAAGACAGCGCCAGCCACCCACTGTTCCTGTGCCTGCACCTGCAACTCAACTGCAAGCAGTACCTGCTCCTCATCCTGCAATTCCTCCTCAACCTACATCCTCAATTCCACCCCAAACCTTGGCTCAACAAATTGAGTCCCTCACCTTACCCATCACCTTCAAGATCTTTATCAGAGTCCTTTCCTTATCCTCGACCCCCACCTTCCTGCAGCTCCTGCAACAATTCAACACTCCAGGTCCAGAGCAGGGATAAACCTCTTTGCTTAAACCTACTCCTATTCTCTCTGACTGCAAATAAAAACTTCTCTCCTCTCCCAGTGTCTCCTACTTACTGCTATCAACAGTTTTTCTCTAACTAAAACTTTTCCTTTCATGGACCTAAAAAGGAGTTTCCTTTTGGGTTACTTACCTCCCCTTCATGTCCTTGTCAAATTCCTCCTTAAATCACTCATCCTCTACATTTGTCATGTTCCAGTACCCTTGAAAATCCAACCTTTCCTTTTTATTATTGCAATTTTGACTCTTTTTGGAGTTCTCCTATTTACAGATTGATATCCTCCTACGGGCTGTCCTACAACAAGAGCCTGTATCATGCTACAGGCATGGCAATCTGCACCAGACCAGACCAGACCTGTCCTATTATATAGGGAACAATACTATAAAGAATTCTGAAGCATTAAGACAAACATTACGCAATAGCCAGGTGTCAGGAACCCACTCTACAATCATCCTGTTGACCTCATATTCGTCACACGACTGGCGCCAAAGTTCAGTAGTTATGAGAAGTATCTAAAACTCCCAATACACACCAACATCAGGCCCAAATAGCCAATCAAAATGATGATCTATACGATGCAAGGGAATACTAAGACGGGCACCAACCCCATGAACGGGAGCATACTTCTCAATAAACAAATGCTCATTCACAGTGACAACTTCCCTATAAACGAGTGACTGGGCACAACCAGTATCACACATGATCCAAACAGGGTATAGTGAACCACCATCAACAGCAACAAACCCCTTAGCAGTGTATGGCTTGTAAACCTATCAACAGGTCTGGAACAAACACTAGAATTAACAGGCTTCCTGTCAAAAAACGTGGTCATTTAAAGTGTTAACCTCTACTGGTAGCACACCATAACAAGACTTTGGTAGAGTTACAAGAGCCGCACTTTTATCTTCTTTCCTTATCAACTTAAAAAATTCAGATACTGTGTGACTTGGTTTCTTACAAAAATTACATACGACAGAACTGCTATTAATAGAATTGGTATTAAAACTACTGCTTTGATATTTGACACACGAATCAGATTTAGACCTTTGATCTACATCATCAGTACCTGTATGCTTATCTGTATCCCTATAGTCTTTTGATCTATTAAACCTTTTATCATTAGACCTAGACTCTTTGTGGCCCAGTACATAACCATCAGCACATACGACTTTTCTGCAAAGGGTAGATAACTTTCTTTCATTTGAGTAAACCTTAATGTTCTCGCTAACACGATCCTTAAACTGTTCAATTAAAACAGTTTCTCTCAATGTATCAAAATCATCCCCACTCTGCTGCTTTACACCATTTAACAAACCATTCTGATTGTTCTCTACTAAATTCTACATATATCTGCTTATCTTGTTTTGTCCAACTCCTAAACTTCATCCTATAAATATTGGGTGTTAATTCATAAGCTTGTAAAAAAAAAAAAAAAAAAAAAAAAAAAAAAAAAAAAAAAAAAAAAAAAAAAAAAAAAAAAAAAATAAATAAATAAAAACATTTTTCGAGATTTCATTACCATTACTTACATTTCTCAGCTTTTGTCTCAAAACAGACAAAATATTCATCAAAATCGTTTTCATTAAAAGGAAGTACATCTCGTTCTTCATTAAAAATGACTTACTTAGATTTATCAAGATCAGAAGAGATAGTCTGCTTAAATTTTTCAAGTTCTAACTCTTATTGAACATTAGGCTCATGAAGCTTTATCTGAGCTTCCCTATCTTTGACTTTCTCCTCCCTTGTAATGGTTCACGGTTTAGCTCTCCTTCTCTTCTCTCGTGCTCAGCCTAAGCTTCTAACACTTTTCTCTTAAACAAGCTTCTATTCTAAGCCATAGAAGTTCCACAGCAGGTAAATCATAATACACTGATTCTCTATCCATCGTATCTAACATATTCTGAGGTAACACATCGTCTTTAACGTAAGGTTTAACTAACACATGTTTAATATCCACTTTCTTCGTTGAATTTTTAACATTAAGCTCAAGATGTTTGCCTAAACTCACTGAGCTAGATTTTTTGAGATCACTTAATTCCTCAACTTATTGATCCTCACAAAATTCGTCAAAAAACACGATGGTATTAAACTACGACACATTTGCTGGCTATTTTATACAAGTTACAAAATATGTTTACTTCACAAACGATGTTGGATTCACAAACAGAATAACAATTCAGATTACGTTTATCTCTTGTACACGACGAAGATTATGCAAAATCTACTTATAAAGTTTTTTAAACAATTTCCAGAAAGATGAAAATAATATTCAACAAACAAAAAAAAAACTATAATCAAGATTTAACATAAATATTTACAAACACACACGGATACATGTCCCTATGCACTGCCAACGCAAGAGCCCGTGTCCAGCAAAAGGCTGGGCAACATATCAAGCAAAGATAAATATATGAACTGCACAATGGAGGAACTAAGAACTCTAGCACAGGAAGCAATCAGGAGTACAAAAACGGCAGGGGCGCAGATGTATTACACTGATAGTACCATAGTTCCTGATATTCAGACAACAGGAGCTGCAGAATATTCCAATAAGTTTTCGGTCTGCTAGAGAACATCCCAGTTTCGTTTTAGACTCAGTGCCGACAACAACTCCTCGCCTGGATTATAGACACATCGCCTACGTTCAACACTTGAATAACCTCTCGGGGTGAAAATTTCACCGCAATTCCCGTAGAGTTTCGCCACAATGTCGGTTTTTTACTTATGTAAAATTGGATGGGCATATTATCCACTTTCCAGCAGACACGGTGAAGACTACTTCAATGATCAAGCTTGTGACTGTGATAACTGTGTGGCTTATCAGGAGCGCCGAGCTTACATGTTCAACCACATGGCAGAACATTCCATCTATACTGCAAACCCAGATGTCTTCAATCATCAATCAGATGCAAATGTGAGGGGTGCAAAGTCGCCTCTGACAAGCTTGCCAAGTTCCAGGATGCAGTCAGAAAAGCAGCTGAAAAAAAGAGGAAAAACCCCCTCCCAAGAAAAAGAGGACTCCTAAAGATCCTTCACCAGTGCCAGTACCAGCCCCATCATTGCCAACTGTGACTACAAGGATTGAGAGCATAGACTCATCCTTGTCTGTCTCTTCAGCTTCTCAGCAGTCAATTTCAGCTGCAGTCATCCCTTCTACCAACGTGCCTGAGTCCTCCAATGCCATGGAGATCGAACAGGGGGCCCACTCCAAGGACTGCAACTGCACAGATTGCCTCCAAACATTCCTGCAAGAAGTCACTGCCATACAAGAAAACATCCCAGCTACACAGCCAAAGAAGCCTCTGCCGAAGTTTTGACTATCACAGGCAAACCACGAGCTCTCCTATGCCTCTGTTGCTGCCATGGCTGCAAAGCCAGGCATGCAACTCACTGCAAGACCAAACAGGAAAGGTGACCTTATCATCTATCTCAAGGATGTCGAGACAGCCAGATTCCTTCAGGAAGACTCCACCTTAACACTGCTGGATCCTGCTTTTATCAGGAAGAAGGCAGTCATTACCAGGTGTCCTGTGTCGATGCCTATCTCCATTGTAACGTCCTGCAGCAACATTGACTGTGCTGTTCGCTGCACAAGCAAAGATGACGTTCCTGTTCGACGTCTCATCGCCACCTTTATAGGTCCAGTTCCTTCCAAACTGGACTTAGGAGACTGGGGTAATTTCCCCATCGAGGATTATACACCTGAGCCCCTTCGATGTTACAGATGCCAACGCTTTGGACATCATAAAGAAGAATGCAGAGGCCCCATTATCTGCGGTATCTGCAGCCAGCGACATAGCACAAAAGTGTGCATAAAGGCCCATAAAGAAGGACGACAAACCACATCCAAGTTCCCCAATTGTTCTAAGCCACACCATGTTTGGAATAAGCGCTGCCCAGAGCGTCTCAAGAGGATAGCATCTATGAAGAATACATTCTCTTCAAACCAAAACAAACCAGCTCCAACTCAATTACCAAAAGAACAGAGAACTCCTCGCCAGAGAAGACAACGTCAGCCAGCGACTGCTCCTGCGTCTACACCTGCAACTGCTCCTAAAAAGGACCAACAACGGCCTGAAACTGTTCCCCAAAAGGACCAGCACCTACCTGCAACTGCTCCTCAAAAGGATCAGCAACAACCCTCATCCTCATTCCCTTCCCAAACCTTGGCTCAAGAAATTGAGTCCCTCACCTTACAAGACCTCATACCCATCGCCTTCCAGATCCTTACCAGAGTCCTCTCCTTATCCTCAACCTCCACCTTCCAGCAACTCCTGCAACATTTCCAGTCGCAGGGATAAACTGATCCTTGAGGGGCCTGTCTCGTACTAATTTACCGAGCGTGGTACAGAACCTGGCCCCACCCCCCTCTCCCAAAACCTACCCAATCCTTTTAACCTCTTAATTTACCCTTTCCAAATCTAACATAGAGCAGGAATGAGCCTCTTTGCTTAAACCTACTCCTATTTTCTCCTACTCAAAATACTTCTCTCCTCTCCCAGTCTCTCCTACTTACTGGGACTTGCTACTATCAATTATTTTTCTCTAATTAAAAACTTTCTTTTGTGGACCTGAAAAGGAGTCCCCTTTTTCGGGTTACTTTCTACCCCTTTCACGTCTTGCCAAATTCATTCTCCTCCCTCATTCATCATCCTTTACCCCTCATCCTTCATCCTTTTTCCTTTTCCTGACCCTTTAATCAAACTAACTTCTTCCTTTCAAAAACTAACATTCCCTTTTAATACACCACTTTTGCTCCTTTAGGAGCTCTCATTCCAGATTGCTATCCTCTTACGGGCTGTCTAAGACAAGAGCCCGTGTCATGCTATAAGGCATGGCAATCTTAAAGAAGAAGAAGAAGAAGAAGAAGAAGAAACAATCTTCAATGAATAATACCAATTTCCTAATATCGCAGGAGGGTCTGCCTCTCTCTATTAATCTTCTGTACTTCTCTTTCTCCCTTTTTCCTCAATCTTTTCCATCCCGGGTATCTGCCTATGAGCTATAAACTGGTTTGTATCCAGGGGTACTCTTCCTTTCCCCATATTCCCCACTTCCCTAATCTTATTATTATTATTAATATTCAATGGTGAGGCATGCTGTTGACTCAAAAGTGCAGTATCTTTGCATACCATTGAGAAATAAGGGTTCAAAATCTTTGGTGAAAATAATATTAGCTCATCTCTGTGAACTTAACCCCTCTTAGACTAGCCACAGGGAAAGTTTATTCAGTAATGGTAAAGTTTGTAACCCCTAAGTATAAAGAAACATTGACAATTGCCGCAGTTTAGAACCAAAACCGGAGTACCGACATTTGCTGACAAAGTTAAGGAAAAAAATCTGTTGATAGTCATATCAAATACACAAGAACTAAAATTACTGAAAGAAATGGCACTTGAAGCCATTCCTATTCTTAACATGAGGTCAACAGCGAAGGGAACTATTATTGTAAACTTTGCAAACAAAATTCAGACATTGGTGGCTGACACTGAAATGAGATAAATCGAAAACTAAAACCAAAAAGTTTTATGCAATATGTACAATGATGTAGTAAATGCTTTGATTCAAAGAAATCGCTACCTGGACCGAATCCAAAATATAGAAGAGAAGATGAGCGTAGTCCTGAAGAAAAATGCCTTGGGGGGGGGGGGGAACCGCCCACTATGTGCAGAAGTGGGATCCTGAAGATCAGAGGGCCATTCATGAAAATGGGGACAAAGTTTCTTCACGATGGGGTATTTATATGATACGTGATAGGTACCATGTAATCACCTGCTACCACTGTCAGAGGTATCGACATTTTGAAAAATGTTGCAAGTCTAAAAATGAAGATAAAGTCTGCGGGAGATATTCAGGGAGACATTCCACCCGGGAGTGTAATTCGCAAGTGTCAAAGTGTTTAAACTGCACAAAATGAAACAAACCAAGTGACCACATAGTAAATTCTAGAGACTGCAAAGCTTATGACTTGGAATTGAAAAGACTAGCAGAAAATACGGATCTTGGTTACTAAGGATGTCATAAACTGTGGCTATGTAAATATACAATCTGAAGGAATAAGACTTCAAATTCGAGAATTGATAAACGAGAAATATTTGGATACGCTAGCATTATCTGAAACATGGTTAAATAACTTGGATAAGGTAAAGATCACTGAAATGACGCACCCCACACACGCCTTCTTTCACATACTGAGAGAAGGTAGGTCGGGTTAGGGTGTTGGACTCTTTATCCTTAAAAGTTACTCAAATCTCAAAATGTTGAAATGAAGTAGTGTTGTCAAGCTTTGAGTATATATATATATATATATATATATATATATATATATATATATATATATATATATATATATATATATATATATATATATATATATATATATATATATATATATATATATATATATATATATAATCATTATACAAAAAAAACAGAAAAATAACCTTTGTAACAATCTACAAACCTACTAAAACAAACGCTAGTATCTTTTTTTGAAGAATTTGGTGCTCTCATTGAGATGACTATCATGGAGAAAAATAAATTAGTTGTCTGTGGACACTTTAATTTTTGGATGGATGACACATCAAATCCTAACACTTTGGCATTTGGTGAGTTATTAGAGTCATATTAACTAGTGAATAATGTTGACTGTACAACTACTTTAACTGGGCATACGTTGGACTTAGTTTGACAGGGATAATATTGTATTTGATATAAAAGTGTAAGAGAAATGCACTATCTCCCCAGTACACAAACTTATTATATTTAGTCTACCTCTTCAGAAACATGCATTAGTAAAGAACATAAACTTTAGACATAAACCAAATTTTTCTCCTACCGCCTTTATTGAAGAAGTTACAAAGAAAATAAATGATGCTATCAACATTCCCTGTGTTCATGATGACCAACGTCTCTTAGGAGCTAAGTGTGTTAACTGTCTTACGACCACTTACAATAAAGTGAATAAAAAGGAATGTGATACCATGTGCCCACCGATGGAAAAGACTATAACTGTCAAAGACCAATCTCCTTGGTTTGATGGAGAGACTTTGATGAAAAAGAGGAATAAAAGACGTAAAGAAACAAAGTGGAATAGGTTAAAAACTGAAAGTACTTGCGTAGAATACAAAACTGCTGCGTGTCAATATAACTACCTACTAAGAAGAAAAAAAAGTTAATAATATTAGCGAAAGATCCTCGAAGCAGCAACAGACATAAATAAGTTATATCCTCTCCTGAATGGTATAATGGGAAATGTAAAAGAAAAGAAGCTACCTGATGGATACAGTGACCAGGAACTAGAAAATAATGTTCTAGTATTCTTTAAAATCAAAATTGAAAATATAACCAGGTCATTTGTAAATACTGAACATCAGATTAATGATACACCATACACACAGACAAAATTAATACAATTTAACAACATAACACAAGATGTCATCAGCAGAATTATCAAGAGTGCAAAGAAAATAAACTGCGCGATCGATCCTATGGCAATATCTGAAGTAATTGGAGAGAGAAACTTTTCTAGTCCAGCCGAAATAATAATGAGAATAGCAAATGCAAGCATTGATGGATGTAAGTTTCATAAATCTGAGAAAAATGGCTATAGTCACACCAGTTCTGAAAAATGCACTGGACTACCAGAAATTAAGCTCATAAAGACTGATTTCCAATCTATTCCTTCTTTCAAAAGTGCTTGAATATGTAATTCTGGAACAACTAGTCAGTCACTTAGAAGTAATAGAAGCTTTGCCTGACAACCAATCTGCTTACAGAAAACTATACTCTACCGAGACAGCCATCTACTCTGTTGTAAATGATATGCTGGAAATGGATGAAAATAAATGTGGTATTTTACTATTGTTCGATCTCAGTGCTTCTTTTGATACAGTTGTGCATGAACTGCTACTAAATGATCTACGCTCCATCAGCATTGAAGGTCAAGCCTTCGAATACCTAAAAGACTACCTAGTTGGTAGAAATTACTGTGTACAAATTGGAAACTCTTATTCATCATATGAACCCTTAAACAGGGGGGTACCCCAGGCGAGTGTACTTGGCCTAATATTATTCTGCATCAATACTATTGGTCTATCAAAAATACTACAAAGGCATGGCAAGAAGTTCAAACTATTTGCATATGATACACAATTTTACTTCTCAATGAATGATATAGATGACACTACGGAAATTCTAAACTGAATCCTTGATAGTGTTAGCGAATGGATGACATTCAAACAACTGAAATTAAATGAGAACAAAACTGAATTCATGATGATGGGTAAGAGAAACATCATGAGAAACATAGGTGACATTCAAATTAACATAAATAATGACTCGGTGCCAATATCTAGTAACGTTCAAGATCTAAGTGTATTTCTTGACTGTAACATGTCTCTAAATGCCCAAATAAATAATGTAATAAAAACTGCTGGTTATCATCTAAGAAATATTGCGTTTATAAAAAAATTCCTGGACGCAGATTCTGTAAAGAAACTTGTGATAAACTGTGTTATTACCAAAAACATAATTAATAGAGGAGCAAGACTGATAAAAGGTGTCCCACCTAGAGAAAGGATCACCCCTATACTAATTGATTTACACTGGCTGCCGATTAAAACGAGAATTAGATTTATGAGAACTGGTCGTCCAAAATACTTAAGAGAATATTTACATATTCCGCAGCCAACAGATCATATCTACACGAGAATAGTTACAGATGGCTTCAAACTGTTGGAACCTAGATATATGTCTACTTTAGGCTCCAGAGCCTATAAATATGCGGCCATGAGACTATATAATAAGCTCCCACGAAACATTCGAATGATTGAAGACATTAAGGCTCTCAAGAGGAAACTGAAGACTTTCTTATTTCATAAGTCGTATAACAGTGACGATTTAACAGTAGGCTAAATAAAAAATACGTGATATGAAATGTTACTCTGAACGAACAAGGTAAAACGACAGTGGAGGTCTGGTAGAGAATGTGGTTCTCCTGCTGTATGGGACTGGAAAAGCAGCCATCAAAGTAAAGTAAAGTAAGTAATAAGTATTATACTGTATGTTACATTAAATATATGTATATTGTATTACAATGCTTGTTATAATGGCTTATTTTTTCATGTAGGCTGATGTAAGAATAAAATAATTCATTTTATTTCCTAAACAGTATGTTGATGTAATAATAAAATTTTTAATTTTTTATTTTTATAAGTTAATGTATTTGTAACTCAAAATATCATTGTGTTCTGGAATGGGAGTTCTAGATACTTCTCATAAATACTGTACTTCGGTGCCGGCCATCTGATAAACATGAGTTCAACAAGATGATTCAAGAGAAGGTTCCTGGTAGCTCACTATTGCGTAATGTTAGTCTTGAATGTTCCGGAATTCTCTAGAGTATTGTTCTTGATATAAAAGGATATGTGCGTGCTTGCGTAAATTGCCTGGACATTAGTTCGGGACTGGGCTCTTAGACAGTCAGTCATAGCCCACAAAAGTGGAAGACCCGACCGGTGTGGTCGACAATCTGCTCCAGTGTATTGCTCCTACTAGAGCAATCTTACTTTTCAGAGTTACTAGACACATATGCAAAAGAATCAGCTCGCCCAATAGCATAAACAACCAAGAAAGGCCCTCAGAAAGGACATACAGTCGGTCAGACCCGAGAGCATAACTGTAGGCATGGAGGTGCAGTCGCTCATCCCCAAGAGCATGACCGCAGTGACAAGAGTGGGGTCGACTGGGTCATGATCAGTGGAAAGACGACGTGGAGGCCTGGAACGTGGAGCTCTTTGGGGCTTAGGTGGCTGTGGTGGGACAGCTACTGCAGTGGTAGGTGGAACGGTCTGTAGCTTAATGCTTTCAATCTTCTAAGCTGCTCTGGACACCTGTTCCAAGCGTGATGAGATCCACCACAGTTGGGACACTTTGGATGGGTCTCTAACCCATTCTTGTGGGTGTTAATGCATTCTTGGGTAGGATGCCGGCGGCTGCAGACTCCACAGACCGTTGAGCTCCTTCAGTACTCCTTGTAGTGGTGAAAACGTTGACAGTTGAAGCAGCGTAGCGGGTCGATGTCTAAGTCCTCTATGAGGAAAAGTCCCCACTATCCGAGGTCCAGTGATGGTGGGATTGGCCCATTGAAGGTGACTGTGACTTTCCTGGTGGGCTGCTTATGGCTGCCCAAATGGTGTTCAGCATGGGCAACATTATTGCAGTCAGTTACGAAGTGCAATGGCATCTTAACAGAATACTTGGAGAAAACTGCTTTCCTCAATTTCCTGGCATGATGAAGTTAGGTCATGGAGGTCTCCCTGTGAAGAAAGCTGGCGCTATCCTGATCCTTGGGTGTGATGATCATGTCACCCTTTAGACTGGCTCTGGCAGAGATCTTTATTCCTGGGTTCGAGGCGTCAATGGCAGCAACCGCTGCATAGGAAGGTACGCCTTCCATACCTGGCAACTTGAATTTTGGCAGTTGCTCTGGATCCATAGATGTGGGGCGTGGTTCTGCACCAGGCCCAACAGTTGGATTGAGTGTGGCAGTGGCATTAGCATGTTATGGTGTAGGCCCAACAGTTGGGGTGAGTGTGGCAGTGACTTCAGCAAGTAGCTGTGTTAGGCAGGACGTGCAATTGCAGTCTGGTTAATGTGACTCGGCCAGAGCAGGAAGGTGAGTGTCTTTGGAAGGATCCAGGTCCATGGCTGACGCTTCTTCTGTTGTTGAGGGGCTAGTAGGTAGTGTGGCAGTGGAGGTGGCAGTAGGTGGTTTCACTGTTGTTCCACTCTTTTTCCTCTTGGCAGGCGGCATCTTCACTGGTTGAGGAGAGGGGTCAAGAACAGGAGAACCATGTTCCTGATAATATCTACTAGGTGCAGGCTTCATGCAGTCAATATTTGGATTCGGTTTAAAACTGGGCCATTTAGCTGGTTTGCCCAGGGTGTTCAGCATCCTCTGGAGAACTCCTGGGGGATGGATTTGTGGATCTCAGTTTTGATGAGCTTCAGTAGTAAGGCTTTCTTGTACAATGGAGGTTCCCTATTCCTTCTAGTGACAAGTCCATATACGAGGTCATGGTACACACTGCAATAGTCACATCTGCACCATATCTTGTGCTGGACACAGTCCCAATCAAGCTGCAAGCCCAGCTCTGCAGCCAGCTTGAGAGCAAGGAACACAAATTTTCTTTTGTGATCATAGTATGCAGTGCATTCCTTGCCGTTTTTCCTGTCAAAATGACACAAGTCTTGACAGAGATGCTGCTCCTTGCTATAGCAGAAACATCAGATGAATGTTCTGCTTTAAGAGCTAATTGGAAAGTCAACAGTCTATATCAGTGCTGAAACTTTCGGCCAGCAAGCTGGCAGGGGAGCTGGTGTCCCCTGAGGTGGGTAAGCAAGCTCTTGAATAGGCAGAGAGATCATTGCTTGCTTGTTAGATTGTACAGATTTGTACTGGACACAGGCTCTTACATTGGCGGCCCGTATTATTATTATTATTATCATTATTATTATTATTATTATTATTATTATTATTATTATTACTAGCCAAGCTATAACCTAGCTGGAATATCAGGATGCTATAAGCACAAGGGCTCCAATAGGGAAAAATTGCCCAGTGAGGAAAGGAAATAAGGAAATAAATAAATGATGAGAATAAATTAACGATAAATAATTCTAAAAACAGTAACAAATTCAAAACAGATATGTCCTTTATAAACTATTAACAACGTCAAAAACAGATATGTTATATATAAACTATAAAAAGACTCATGTCAGCCTGGTCAACATAAAAACATTTGCTCCAACTTTGAACTTTTGAAGTTCTACAGATTCAACTACCCGATTAGGAAGATCATTCCACAACTTGGTAACAGCTGGAATAAAACTTCCAGAATACTGTGTAGTATTGAGCCTCATGATGGAGAAGGCCTGGCTATTAGAATTAACTGCCTGCCTAGAATCACGAACAGGATAGAATTGTCCAAGGAGATCTGAATGTAAAGGATGGTCAGAGTTATGAAAAATCTTATGCAACATGCATAATGAACTATTTGAACGACAGTGCCAAAGATTAATATCTAGATCAGGAATAAGAAATTTAATAGACCGTAAGTTTCTGTTCAAAAAATTAAGATGAGAATCAGCTGCTGAACACCAGACAGGGGAACAATACTCAAAACAAGGTAGAATGAAAGAATTAAAACACTTCTTCAGAATTGATTGATCACCGAAAATCTTGTAAGACTTTCTCAATAAGAAAATTTTTTGTGCAATTATCTGGAAAATAAGGAGATTGCAAAAATAAAGGTTGAAAACGATGGCAGAAGTAAAGATTAATTAAACTAAATCAAAACAGTAACAAAGAATACAGGTAAAATGAAGCAATAAAACTTTCATTTTATTATTTATTATACTTTGCTGTGTACACTACAAATTTCCAACTTATCTATGTTGGGTCTTGGCTAATGATAAAAGTATTATTAATAAGAACAAAAAGAAAACCTTTATCCCTCGTCTCTAGGGAGAATCGAACACTGGTCTCTCCATATATGTCAGAATGACGTTTCCGTTATACCACAAGATATCCTTGTGAAGGAGCAAATGTCAGGGGAACTATCCCTGGATAGGTACGCTCCTCGGACACCCCTTTAAGTTTTTGCAGTAACCTCCTTTTTTCTTTTGCCAAAAAAAACTTCAATAAATGCTTAAAACAACTGTAAAGATAAATACTACTCATCTGCGGAAAAACTATTTATTATAAATATTTTTAAAAATTAAGTAGAAAAAAAAGACCTTACATAAAAATTCATAAAATAAAAGTTTATACATATATACACAAATCCTTTTAGAAATTGATTCTTGAATGTTTAGGATACATCTTGATGTATTTTGGATGAAGTCAGACCCATGGAGGTGAAGATCTGAAATGAGAAAAAAAGGGTAATTTTTTTGGCCAAAAAAATTTGTCCAAATTTCATGAATTGTTTTGGGTACCCAAATGAAATAGGAAGTGGCTAACTTTTTTAGGGAATAAACATATGTTATCCTAAAATAGAAATATGTAAAAAAAATCTTCATTATTTTGTAAATTACATTTATATCAGGGGCCATATCTAAAGGTAATTTTTTGAGTACTTAGAAATTTCGTAAAAAAATACATATATTTAATATATAATTTGATATTTATGCAGGTAAAAATATACGAAAATATCACAAATTCTATAGGGAACAAGAATATATATAGATAGGGCAGCTTACGCTTCGGATATGTCCACAAAATGGCCGCCAACCACACTGACTCAGACTCCCTAATCTGCCACTTGAAATGTAGGAAGGGTATGTCAATTTCAAGGTGTTATTTACTAATCTAATTATTATTGGATATGCATAAAAATTTTATGGTGGGTTGCTGGATAATTGTCGATTATTTTACGACTATAAAATTAAAATTCTGACCCAAAAAAAAATTTTTGAAGGGAAATAAAATCGAAAAAAAAAATGTAAAACAATATAATATTTTAGCTAAAAAATTTGATGACATTCAATCAAAAAAAAATAAACAAAATTTTCTGACAAATAAACATCTAGAGGAATCATTACTCTGTGATAGTTCCTTAGTACGTAGTAATTTTGAAAGAATTGGGAAAAAACGAAAAAATGGCAATCACCGGAAAATCGAACACATACCTATATATACGCCATATCTGGCTAAAAAAAAGATAGGCATGGGTAGCCAGATCATCTAGAAACACTTTCCAACACTATAAAAATATAAGTTTTACGACACTACTTGCCAATTCCTTATGGTAACATGACTAAGCAAAAAAATGCAAAACAAATAAAAAGGGGCACTCGCGGAAAAATGGCTAACATTCTAATATACGGCATTTCAGAAAAAAAAAAATTCAGCCACGTGCTAGGCAAACCATCAAGGCACATTTTCCGACAAATAAACATCTAAATGAATAATTACTCTGTGATAGTTCCTTAGTACGTAGTAATTTTGAAAGAAATGGGAAAAAACGAAAAAATGGCAATCACAGGAAAATCGAACACATACCTATATATACGCCATATCTGGCTAAAAAAAGAAGATAGGCATGAGTAGCCAGATCATCTAGAAACACTTTCCAACACTATAAAATTATAAGTTTTGCGACACTACTTGCCAATTCCTTACGGTAACATGACTAAGCAAAAAAATGCAAAACAAATAAAAAGGGGCACTCGTGGAAAAATGGCCATTCTAATATACGGCATTTCAGAAAAAAAAAAATTTCAGCCACGTGCTAGGCAAACCATCAAGGCACATTTTCCGACAAATAAACATATAAATGAAATATTACTCTGTGATAGTTCCTTAGTACGTAGTAATTTTGAAAGAAATGGGAAAAAACGAAAAAATGGCAATCACAGGAAAATCGAACACATACTTATATATACGCCATATCTGGCTAAAAAAAAAAATAGGCATGGGTAGCCAGATCATCTAGAAACACTTTCCAACACTATAAAAATATAAGTTTTGCGACACTACTTGCCAATTCCTTACGGTAACATGACTAATCAAAAAAATGCAAAACAAATAAAAAGGGGCACTCGCGGAAAAATGCCCAACATTCTAATATACGGCATCTCAGATAAAAAAAAAGACATGCACGTGTTAGCCCAACCATCAAGGCACACTTTCTAACACATAAACATGAAAAAAAAATCAATAATATACGGCAATTCCTTACTACGTAGTAAATTTTTACAACTATTGAAAAAAAACAGAAATTGGCAACCGCAGTTAAATACCCAATATACCAATAACTACGTCGTATCTGACAAAAACAAAATCACGCATGGGTAGCCAAATCATCTAGACACACTTTCCAACACTAAAAAAGCAAAAGTTTTACGATACTATTTCGCAATATCTTACGGAAAAATGACTTGGCAAAAAAATGAAAAAAAATGAAAAAGGGACACTCGCGGTAAAATGCCCGACATTCTAATATACGGCATCTCAGATAAAAAAAAGACATGCACGTGTTAGCCCAGCCATCAAGGCACACTTTCTAACACATAAACATGAACAAAAAATGAATAATATACGGCAATTCCTTACTACGTAGTAATTTTTACAAATATTGAAAAAAAAACAGAAATTGGTAACCGCAGTTAAATACCCAATATACCAATAACTACGTCATATCTGGCAAAAACAAAGTCATGCATGGGTAGCCAGATCATCTAGACACACTTTCCAACACTAAACAAGCAAAAGTTTTACGACCCTATTTGGCAATATCTTACGGAAAAATGACTTGGCAAATAAATGAAAAAAAAATGAAAAAGGGGCACTCGCGGTAAAATGGTCCTCGTGGTGATGAACGACATTTTAACTAAAAAAAAAATCATGCACATGGTAGCCAAACAATCCACCAAGACTTTCCACAACTGATAACCTATACAAGTTGCACCATTCTACGACAATTTCATAATACGTAATAACTTTGATAATTATGCAAACTACCTTAGAAGGGTAAACTCGGTCGCGCTCGACCCCGACGCGTCTCAGAAATCGGGGAAGGAGTACAGCTACAGCAATGCACATCTGGACACTACTAGAGCGTGTAGGGGAGACACCTACTGCAGGTCGATCACCCACAAATTCAGTCACGGGGGTGAGTCACGTGAGAAAAACCTGTTTTTTTTTGACACTCGGGGTCGCAAACGACCCATCGTACCTATCCAGGGTTAAAATTCTGACCCAAAAAAAATTTTTTGAAGGGAAATAAAATCGAAAAAAAAAATGTAAAACAATATAATATTTTAGCTAAAAAAATTTGATGATATTCAATCAAAAAAGAAGTAAACAAAATTTTCCTACAAATAAACATCTAGAGGAATCATTACTCTGTGATAGTTCCTTAGTACATAGTAATTTTGAAAGAAATGGGAAAAAACGAAAAAGTGGCAATCACAGGAAAATCGAACACATACCTATATATACGCCATATCTGGCTGAAAATAAAGATAGGCATGGGTAGCCAGATCATCTAGAAACGCTTTCCAACACTATAAAAATACAAGTTTTGCGACACTACTTGCCAATTCCTTACGCTAACATGACTAAGCAAAAAATGCAAAACAAATAAAAAGGGGCACTCGCGGAAAAATGGCCAACATTCTAATATACGGCATTTCAGAAAAAAAAAAAAATTTCAGCCACGTACTAGGCAAACCATCAAGGCACATTTTCCGACAAATAAACATCTAAATGAATCATTACTCTGTGATAGTTCCTTAGTACGTAATAATTTTGAAAGAAATTGGAAAAAACGAAAAAATGGCAATCACAGGAAAATCAAACACATACCTATATGTACGCCATATCTGGCTAGAAAAAATAGGCATGGGTAGCCAGATCATCTAGAAACACTTTCCAACACTATAAAAATATAAGTTTTGCGACACTACTTGCCAATTCCTTACGGTAACATGACTAAGCAAAAAAATGCAAAACAAATAAAAAAGGGCACTCTCGGAAAAATGGCTAACATTCTGATATACGGCATTTCAGAAAAAAAAAATTTCAGCCACGTGCTAGGCAAACCATCAAGGCACATTTTCCGACAAATAAACATATAAATGAATCATTACTCTGTGATAGTTCCTTAGTACGTAGTAATTTTGAAAGAAATGGGAAAAAACGAAAAAATGGCAATCACAGGAAAATCGAACACATACATATATATACGCCATATCTGGCTAAAAAAAAAAGATAGGCATGGGTAGCCAGATCATCTAGAAACACTTTCCAACACTATAAAATTATAAGTTTTGCGACACTACTTGCCAATTCCTTACGGCAACATGACTAAGCAAAAAAATGCAAAACAAATAAAAAGGGGCACTCGCGGAAAAATGGCCAACATTTTATTATACGCATTTCAGAAAAAAAAATTCAGCCACGTGCTAGGCAAACCATCAAGGTACATTTTCCGACAAATAAACATCTAAATGAATCATTACTCTGTGATAGTTCCTTAGTACATAGTAATTTTGAAAGAAATGGGAAAAAACTAAAAAATGGCAATCACAGGAAAATCGAACACATACCTATATATACGCTATATCTGGCTAAAAAAAAATAGGCATGGGTACTAGAAACACTTTCCAACACTATAAGAATATAGGTTTTGCGACACTAGTTGCCAATTCCTTACGGTAACATGACTAAGCAAAAAATGCAAAACAAATAAAAAGGGGCACTCGCGGAAAAATGCCCAACATTCTAATATACGGCATCTCAGATAAAAAAAAAAGACATGCACGTGTTACCCCAACCATCAAGGCACACTTTCTAACACATAAACATGTAAAAAAAAATCAATAATATACGGCAATTCCTTACTACGTAGTAAATTTATACAAATATTGAAAAAAAACAGAAATTGGCAACCGCAGTTAAATACCCAATATACCAATAACTACGTAGTATCTGACAAAAACAAAGTCACGCATGGGTAGCCAGATCATCTAGACACACTTTTCAACACTAAAAAAGCAAAAGTTTTACGACACTATTTCGCAATATCTTACGGAAAAATGACTTGGCAAAAAAATGAAAAATAATGAAAAAGGGGCACTCGCGGTAAAATGCCCAACCTTCTAATATACGGCATCTCAGATAAAAAAAAGACATGCAGGTGTTAGCCCAACCATCAAGGCACACTTTCTAACACATAAACATGAAAAAAAAATCAATAATATACGGCAATTCCTTACTACGTAGTAAATTTTTACAAATATTGAAAAAAAAAACAGAAATTAGCAACCGCAGTTAAATACCCTATATACCAATAACTACGTCGTATCTGATAAAAAAAAAGTCATGCATGGGTAGCCGGATCATCTAGACACACTTTCCAACACTAAAAAAGCAAAAGTTTTACGATACTATTTGGCAATATCTTACGGAAAAATGACTTGGCAAAAAAATGAAAAAAAATTAAAAAGGGGCACTCGCGGTAAAATGGTCCTCGTGGTGATGAACGACATTTTAACTAAAAAAAAAATCATGCACATGGTAGCCAAACAATCCACCAAGACTTTCCACAACTGATAACCTATACAAGTTGCACCATTCTACGACAATTTCATAATACGTAATAACTTTGATAATTATGCAAATTACCTTAGAAGGGTAAACTCGGTCGCACTCGACCCCGACGCGTCTCAGAAATCGGGGAAGGAGTACAGCTACAGCAATGCACATCTGGACACTACTAGAGCGTGTAGGCGAGACACCTACTGCAGGTCGATCACCCACAAATTCAGTCACGGGGGTGAGTCACGTGAGAAAAACCTCTTTTTTTTTGACGCTCGGGGTCGCGGACGACCCACCGTACCGTTCCAGGGCTATACGTGCAGGAGAATTGTGCCTGATCAGTGGGTGACTCACAGTCCGAGATGGACTTTCCGGGTTAATGTCAGTCATGGGAACTATATATGTAGAGAGTGACTGTGTCTGACCAGTGACTCACAGTCATCCGAGATTCGGTTTCTTTTGTCTTCCTTCCATCATAGGTCGAAGGAAAATATTCTCAAATTAACTTCTTTGTTTCCTTGCTATTGTCTTTTGCCTTAATTGGTTTGCTTCTAAATGCAGCTATTTGATAGTAATATCTCTCTCTCTCTCTCTCTCTCTCTCTCTCTCTCTCTCTCTCTCTCTCTCTCTCTCTCTAACTAAATTGCTAATGTGAATAAGGAAGAAAAGAATCTATAATTTCTATAGTTTTCCCCAACTTGCTATCTTTCTCTCTTACAACAGAAGAGCGGATCTTCCTATTTCCCCTCAAACCTAATTAAAAAAGAGACCAGTGGTCAATATAGAATAAGAAATATAAAAAATGCAACATTTATTAACATATAGACTTAGATAAAGGGATGATATAGAATTAGATTTAATTTTGTCCCCCTCGAAAGTCAAGACAGAAATCAAAGAAAAATGTTTTGCAAGTTCTACTTTCTGCAAAATCTATTGAAAATTTGCTTTAATAAATTTTTATTATAGTCAACGGGAATAAAGTTTTCATGTTTGCATTCTACCATTCAGTTTCTTTACTTATTGATTACTGATGGAGCAGGAAAGGCTTCCTCCAATCTCAGTGAACGTTTACTTAATATGAATTCTTAACGAGTTTGGATCAGATGGAAGCATCACAATGACTTATTTCAAAAGAGTTTGGGCATTTTGACCATTTAAACATTTGTTTCTGCTTTTATAATTATTTTTGATATCTTTGAATATAATTTTTTATATCATGTTGGAAGAATTAGTTATAATTTACATAAAAAGTGGTAGATAGAGAAATCAGATTTTTGGAAAGAGCCTCATCAAGTTTCTGTGCGCTCGAAGTTTGTACTCTAGCTATCGCAACAAAACTAATTATTATTGAAAACCCTGATGAATTAAGGGGTTGAGAATATCTACTGAATTCTAAGACGAAATTTTTTCCTGTGACGAAAATTGTTGTTGGTTCAGACTGCAAATTTACCTATATCACCATCTTGCCATCTCCTATAGCTATATAAACCTACTCTTACTCTGATACTACACTATTCCTAACCCAAGGGTAAAAGAATAATATTTGTTGCATTCGTCACACTTAACCATGCCTATCATGAGCCACTTTTATTGAAACCCAAAGTGGATGGATCTTTACATGGCGTCATAATTGATATTTTAAGTAATGGATCGCAAAGAGTTGTTGTTGATGGGCACCATAGTGAGTATAGGAATGTTTTATTTTCTGGTCCTCAAGGCAGTGTTCTTGGCTCATTACTTTTCATCTTATATACACATGACATGTAGTTTGGCCTCGAAAACAAGTTTGTTTTCGAGGCCAATCTTTGCTACCAACATGGATATGTACCTGCTGCTTGGACCATTAAAAAAATTTTTCTTATCACAAAGCCTGGAACTGATAAATACCGACCTATCTCCCTTACCTCATGTCTTAGTAAAGTGTTTGAATGTATATTACTAACCAGACTAATGTACCAGTTACAAGAAAAACTTTCTCCCCATTTGTATGGCTTTCTTCCACAGAGGAGTACTCTTCACTGTTTAGCTGAACTCTACTCCCGATTGTCCTCCAACAGTGTAGTTGCCTTCCTAGACCTCAAAAGTGCTTTTGATATAGCCAACAGAGATATAATTCCTGATCAGCTTGTCGAATTTGGTGTCAGAGGAAACCTTCTGAAGTTGATAAACAGTTATCTCAGTAACAGAAAATCACGTCTTTTCTTTAAGGGTGCATGTAGCTCCTATGGAAATTTTGAGCATGGCACACCTCAGGGTGGTGTATTGAGCCCACTTCTTTTTAATATACTTATGCACTGTGTACTGTTTCTCCTCCCTGTGATCCCTGGAACCACTGTAACCTCCTAGCTATGCTGATGATGTCTGTATCAACTCCACTACCCCTCGAGACCTTAAGCATGTCCTTCAAGACTTCTACAGGTCCTGTACCTCCTGTGGCCTCATACTCTCCCCAGAAAAATAGCAGAATCTTCTCTGCGCAGAATCTCTGAGACCTGCCAGTGTTCATTATGGGTGGGAATATTATACCTCACTGCACACAGTATACATATCTAGGTTCACCAGTCAGGATCACCCCTGCTGTACCTGTACGACAACGAATCCACCCCATGGTGCAAAACCTTCTTGATCAACTGGAGCCTCACTTCACTCCCATCAAGTGGCTTACCAGCAGGGCCACAAGTATATCTATCCCCGTGGCTAAAGCCTCTATATCCTCTTCCTAAGGTCAGTTGTTGTCTATTTATCTCCAACTTTAATTCAATTACCCAGACAGGTGTTACAACCTCTAAAACTGTTCCAAAATAGATTAATGAGGTTTATCCTAGGATGCCCTCCTTCCACTCGGATAGTCGACATGCAGACCTCCATTAATAGAGAGAATTTTTGCTAATGTAACTTTGTTTTCTGTTAAAGGTTTACACTCCCCACAATTTACTCCAAACTTCTCTGCTGTCCTCAGAGCATCACTTGACGAAGATGCACCAAGACCTCAACTCTGACCAGGGGGCCATAACCTAGTTAGGGCAGTATGTGAAAATCTTCGACACCTTGATATCGGTGTACCTGAGCAAGCAGTCATCCAAGATTTGCCACCATGGCTGGTTCCTATTCCTGCTGTCACTTTCACACAAACTCTAAATATGCCCATACCAGTCTACAGAAGCAGGTGGTTTTGGAAACAATATCCAAAGTGTTAATTTCAGCTCCTGCAGGCCACCATATCTACGTTGACGGCTCAGTATAGGCAGATGGAAGTGCAGCATGTGCTAGGTTCTCCCTAACTTTCAAATCTCCTGAGGGTGGGTGGCATGGTCGCAGGTTGCCAAACTCATCCAGTTCCACTTATTGCTAACTACAAGGTATATGGGATGTAGTAACTCTACTTGTTAGAAGAAATATGAATGGATTGGGGATCTGTGACTCCAAATCTGCACTCCAGGCACTGACATCTTCTAGGCCCAGCTGTGGCCGTGTTATGCGAGACATATTGTGTCAACTCACTGCTGCCTACAATGCCTCGCTTGTCTTGTCCTTCATGTGGATGCCCTCCCATATGACGCTTGCTGGGAATGACATGGTGGAGAGTCTTGCTAAAGCTGCTTGCACGCTCGACCTTGATGACAGAAATGTTGAGCACACACTTCACTGACTTAAGCATAGAATATATTCAGCAGCTTTTGCCTGTACTGTATAGTGTAGGGATGCATAGAGGGGCACTAGTGATTCCATACAACATCATGATAACTATTTGCAAAGCTGTCACAAGTACTGGCGACGTAGACTCATGGTGTGTAGGCATAATGTCGTAATTGCCAGGATAAGGTTGGGATATCGTCCTGTGTGGCAGGTTGGACAGACACTAGATATACCACACTACACCTCATGTAAACTGTGTAACCTTGCTAATGCCAATAACCTTGAACACTACTGCCTTCATTGCCAAACTGTCAGGAATCTGTTACCTCAAGGACAAAATATACTTCAAACCTGCCAATATATACTCAAAGACGACCACCTAGACGTAATTTTGACTCGTCATCCATACTTTGGTGGCTGCTAAACTGTCTGTTGCAGTTGTTGTGATAATGGAATATGATCTCATATATGTTATTTTTGTAACTGATATAATGATGATTCAATGCTGTAATTTTTTTTTCCGTTGATTTCTGATGTACTGTATGTAACTGCTGATATGTAAGTTTGTTTCACGTCTTAGGGCCAAATACATTTATTAAATAAATAATCTCTCACTCTCTCTTATTCTATATGTAATTATGCCCTCCAATACATGTAATGTGATTTGGATTCTATTGCAATCTTCCTCAATATATATATATATATATATATATATATATATATATATATATATATATATATATATATATATATATATATATACATATATATATGTATATGTATATATATATATATATATATATATATATATATATATATATATATATATATATATATATATATATATATATATATATATATATATATATACATATATATATGTATATGTATATATATATATATATATATATATATATATATATATATATATATATATATATATATATATATATATATATATATATATATATATATATATATATATATATATACAGTATACAGTATATTTTAGGGCGTTGATTTTATCATTGTTTTCCTTTTTTGTATTTTTTTATTTGAGAATTATTTCCACTGAAATGTCTTTATCTTTTATTATACAGAAATTGATTAAAGAAACAAATTATGCCACCCATAATCTGTGTTTCCTCTCGTACAACTATGACCAACCACAGTCAATCCATGACCTAAATATGAAATATATTGATTAGTTCAAAAGGATCAACATTTCTCTTGTCAGTTCCAAGGAAATCGTTGAAGGATCTTCAGAAGTAGTCCAATATTTTCCTACCTTCCTTCTTTCCAGGAGGATTTAAATTCTTAGTTCACAAACACCCATTGGATGGCTTCTCCCTTTGGGAACAATAAGCATGAGTCTCATTAGGTCGAGGAGTTAACTAAAACCTTTCATGGTCCACTTTTGACCCAGCAATGAAGTTACGTCTTCTTCTGCTTCTTCTTCTTCTTCCTCTTCTTCTTCTTCTTCTTCTTCTTCTTCTTCTTCTTCTTCTTCTTCTCACAACATATGAATAATATCTGAATAAGGAACTCAATGTTTAGGCAAACAATCAGTTTGTGATTTATAGTGAACGGTTCCACAACGGTTTAGTTTTCTTTGGTTTTGCATAACCTCAATTTTAAAGAAGTTTTGGTGAAAACAGCAACTAAATAATTGAATATTCCTTTTAAGTCTAAGAGTTTACTCATTGATACTTAGGGAGTTCGAACTTGGATGTTATAATGCTGCATTTTGTAATTACTGTTACCAATCTGTATGTTAAGCAAAGATTTAATTATCTGGAAAATCAGGAGATTGTAATACCAAAGGTTGGAAAGGTTGGCAGAAGTAAAGATTAAACTCAAACGAAATAGTAAGAAAGAATACAGGTATAATGAAGCAAAAAAATATTCATTTTACAATTCATTATACTTAGCTGTGCAGATTACGAATTCCCAACTAATGATAAAACTATTATCAATAAGAGCAGCAACAAAACTTATTTCCCTCGTCTGTTGGGAGAATTGAAAGCTGGCCTTTCCATCTAAGTCAATATGACGCTGCCACTGTACCACAAGACTCACTTATAAACGACCAAATGTCAGGAAAAGTATATCTTCAGGAGAGTTGTGCCTGATCAGTGAGGACTTATTGTCCGAGGTGGGACTTTCCGGGCTAATGTTAGTCAGGAGAACTATATAATGTAGAGAGTGACTGTGTTTGATCAGTTTCTTTTGTCTTCCTTCCGTCATAGGTCGAAGGAAAATATTCTCAAGTTAACTTCTTTGCTTCCTTTCTATTGTCTTTTGCCTTAATTGGTTTGCTTTAAATGCATCTATTTTAGAGTAAAATCTCTCTCTCTCTCTCTCTCTCTCTCTCTCTCTCTCTCTCTCTCTCTCTCTCTCTCTCTCTCTCTCTCTCTCTCTCTCTCTCTAACTAAATTGCCAATGTGAATAAGGAAGAAAGGAAACTATAATTGCTATAATTTTCTACAACTCGCTATCTTTTCTCTCTTACAACAGAATAGAAAAGCAGATCTTCCTGTTTCCCCTCAAACTTAATTAAAAAAGAGACCAATGGTCATAATAGAATAAGAAGGATTAAAATGCAACTTTTATTAACATATAGACTTAGATAAAGGGATTATATAGAATTAGATTTAATTTAGTCCCCCTCGAAAGTCAAGACAGAAAACGAAAGAAAACTGTGTTGCGAGTTCTTCTAGTTTCTGCAAAATCTATAGAAAATTGCATTAACCAATCCTCATTATAGTGAACGAGAATAAAGTATTCCCGTTAGTATTATATCATTCAGTTTCTTTACTTACTAATTACTGATGGAGCAGGAAAGGCTTCCTCCAATCTCAGTAAACTCTCAATATTACGCAAATTCCTGACGATTTTTGGTCAGATGGAAAGATATTTTATCATCCTTGTAAGGACAGTGAGACAAGCTTCACCAACGACAACTGACAGTTTATTCAAACATACGTGGGAATATAATACAGGGTGCGGACGGAAAAGTAGCACGCGCGCAGGAGCCAATTCGGCTTGAAATAACCGCCAAAATATGTGTGTTTTTACATACGCAAAAATACTTGAATTACAAGTCAATAGAAATAGGTAATGAAATAATAAATACATGAACTTGTAGCTCTGAGGGAGCGGAATAAATATATACAGTTAGCCACAGTGTGGCGAAAGGAAAATTTAAATAAAATAGAGAATTCGGTGAAATTGCTGGACGACGGAGGAAGTGGTGTCCTCACAAGTACTTCACCCCCCGCCCCCAAGACATCAGGCAGTAAATAGGGCTGATGAGACTAATCTTCGTATCATTTCTGGCGTCTTGTTCTTGAACGGAGGGTTGCGTCGGCGGTCGGCGTATGGATCGCTACCTCTTGTCGTCATTTGATGCTTTTCTTCTCATTAGGCTCCTTGTTTTCAGGTGGCACTCTGTATCAGC
>NC_090749.1:28015224-28025224 GCF_036898095.1 Palaemon carinicauda | reverse complement strand
AGCTACAGTACATCGAGGGAGAGCAATATGTATTTTTCGAACAATGTTGAACAGTGTTATTAATGGTGTTGTTTATGGTGTTATCAATGGTGTTGTTAATGGTGTTATTAATGGTGATATTACAGCACTTTTTAATGGTCTTCAAGAACAGCATTTGGAACGTAAGTATGATGTTATACGACTCGAGAGACAAATTGAGGATATTCAATCCTCATTTGCGTTCCGTGCTGTATCTTGGTTAGGCCTACTTCCCGTACGGCCAGACCAATCTGAGATCGGGATATGGGAAAACGTTTTCCAACGGCTGTTGTTCTCAGTCCCAGTAATAGGAGATTATTTGAAGACAATTAAAGATCTTCAGAGATGTGTAGAGCATATGGAAATTCTTAGGATGGATTTGAACTCCGTTCCATTAATCGGCCTCTTCCTCTCTAATTTTAAAATGAGAGTGCAGGATGGAACTCATTGTTCCAGGAGGGTGGGGGTTATGTTAGCCGGTATTTTAGGAAGCTTTTTAGTGAAGAAGGTCTTATTTAAGAGGAAAAGCGAAACAAACGACGAGGAGCGGAAGCTTGAAAATGCAGTGGAAGAAGACGACATTAAATTTGAACCTCCGCCGCGGCAAAACGGAGAGACAACCGAACAGAAAAACAGAAAATTAGAGGAATATCAGGAGGCGATAGAAAATTACGAAAAAAGAAGAAAATCCGCAGCTAATCGGGAGGATTACCTTCAAAGGAAAGTTCAGTTTCTAGAAGCTGATGAGCTCCTCAAGGAAAAGAAATATTTTGAGGAATATAATCGGTTACAAGAAGAACTTTTGGGTTTGCTTAAAGAAGCAAAGGACGAAAATGCTACATTGAGAGAGCAAGTCTTTCACTGCAATAGTAAATTTCAAGATAAGTTAGACGCGCTAACGATAGAAAATATTTATATTAAACAGAAGTTGTTTGAAAAAGAAGTGAAGGTTGAATCCCTAGAGAATCGATTGACTTTTAAGAGAATGAATTATCAGACACTTCAGGTAAATTCCACAGAAAAGGAGGAGAAGAAGGGGGAGGAGGAGAAGAAGGGGGAGAAGGAGGAGAAGGGGGAGGAGAAGAAGATGGAGGAGAAGGAGGAGGAGGAGAAGGAGAAGAAGGAGAAGGAGGAGGAGGAGAAGGAGGAGGAGGTAGAAGAGGAGGAGAAGAAGATGGAGGAGAAGGAGGAGGAGATAGAAGAGGAGGAGAGGGAAGAGGAGGAGAAGGTAGAAGAGGGGGAGAAGGAGAATGAGAAGGAGGAGGAGGAGAAGAAGGTGGAGGAGGAGAAGGTGGAGGGGAAGGAGGAGGAGGTAGCAGAGGAGGAGAAGAAGATGGAGGAGAAGAAGGAGGAGGAGAAGGAGAAGAAGGAGAAGGAGGAGGAGGAGGAGGAGGAGGAGGAGGAGGAGAAGGAGGAGGAGGAGGAAGAGGAGGAGAAGGTAGAAGAGGAGAAGAAGAAGATGGAGGAGAAGGGGGGAGGAGGAGGAGAAGGTAGAAGAGGAGGAGGAGGAGAAGGTAGAAGAGGAGGAGAAGGAAAAGGAGGAGGAGGAGAAGAAGGTGGAGGAGGAGAAGAAGGAGGAGGAGAGGAAGATGGAGGAGAAGGAGGAGGAGGAGAAGGTAGAAGAGAATGAGGAGGAGGAGAAGGTAGAAGAGGATGAGGAGGAGAAGGAGATGTGGAGGAGGAGGAGGAGAAGGTAGAAGAGGAGGAGAAGGAGAAGGAGAAGGAGGAGGAGGAGAAGAAAGTGGAGGAGAAGGAGGAGGAGGAGAAGGTAGAAGAGAAAGAGGAGGAGGAGAAGGTAGAAGAGGATGAGGAGGAGAACGAGAAGGTGGAGGAGGAGGAAAAGAAGGAGGAGGAGGAGAAAGAAAAGGAAGAGGAGGAGGAGGAGGAGAAGAGCGTACAGCTGGTGCAAGGTAAGGAAATATTCAATTTCCTGATAAATTGTTCTGACAATTCTGTATTAAGTCATTTAATATTATATATGGGCACATTTGCCATGAGATCACTATGGTTAATTCCAGGTTACATGTGTTGGAACGCCACTATTCGCACTATTCGTAAGCATCATGGAGCGGGGAATAATTTCTTTAATATACCGAAACTTTGTCTAATAGGAGCACATTTGTTTTTGGAAACATATGGATTTAAGGACCTTTATTTAATAAACCGCGATTGGCAGCAGCAACCACCCGAGGTGGAATCCTACTTGCAGGGGCTAATCGGGGAGGAGACTGACGCGGTACCAGGAGACTGTAGAGTCTTCCTACAAAGCAAATATCTCAAGAATCCAAAATTACATATATCAGCCCTTCAACGTTTAAATGTGTCGCATATGCGTTTGGTCTTTGACTGGGGCACCAAGAAGCGTTACTTTGAAGGGCTTGATAAAAAACAGAATGATGAAATATATTTAGCGCCCATATATAGAACCTATGACCACGAACCTGGGGTATACGATCCTGTGGGAGAAACTGTTATACGAATTGTGTCTCCTCTACAGCTATGGCAGACAGTGAGAGAATACTACGGCCCTAACCGAGTGCGCCCCTATCAATGGTTGACAAATAATTGTCAAACAATATTGAGGGATATACTTCTCAAGTTTGGAGTTATCACCCTTCTGCATAAAGATATTACACCATTCTTTATCTATAAGGGTGTTGATATAATACGGGCGATATACGAGAGCATGAAAACATCCTGTGTATCGAAAGAATAAGTGTTTAGAGTAGTGAAAGTCGTAGTGAGTGTTTAGTGTTCTGAACATAAAAAAAAAGAAAAGAAAAAAGTTATCAATATTTTTAACGTTTCAGTTGAAATTTGGAGAAGATAGTTTCAATTTACTTTTGTAAAGAAATAAGTTTCTATATTAGAGACATTGAAAGACAGAGAATCGATACCGAGTGGTTTCCAACCTTTCAGAACTGAAGGGAATAATCTGCAAGATGGATTCAGAAGAGGGAAGAAGTCATACCTGTTCTAGTATGCATTATTCCTTGACAAAGATTCACCTGTACTGTTTCTTTGTCAGGTGAACAAATGCAGAAAAAGAAGGTCTGACCTCTTCTAGTAGGCTGTGTCCCTTGGAGAAGAACCCTTTGTACTGGAATAGTGGAACAGATGTGCCTTTCCTTGGGTGTGACAGCCATCTGGATTAAGACCCATTAAGAGACAGGGAATCAATACCAAGAGGATTACGGCTTTCCAGATCTAAAGGGAATAATCTACAAGAGGCAATCAGCAGAGGGAAGAAGTCACACTTGTTCTAGTATATTTTATTCCTTGACAAAGATTCACCTGTACTGTTTCTTTGTCAGGTGAACAAATGCAGAAAAAGAGGTCTGACCTCTTCTAGTATGCTGTGTCCCTTGGAGAAAAAACCTTTGTGCTGGAATAGTGGAACAGATGTGCCTTTGTTTGGGTGTGGCAGCCATCTGGATTAGGACCCATTAAGAGACAGGAAATCAATGCCAAGAAGATTACGGCTTTCCAGACCTAAAGGGAATAATCTACAAGAAGCAATCAGCAGAGGGAAGAAGTCACACTTGTTCTAGTTTGCATTATTCCTTGACCAAGATTCACCTGTACTGTTTCTTTGTCAGGTGAACAAATGCAGAAAAAACCGGTCTGACCTCTTCTAGTATGTTGTGTCCCCTGGAGAAGAAACCTTTGTACTGGAATAGTGGAACAGAAGTGGATTTGTTTGGGTGTGGCAACCATCTGGATTAAGACCCATTAAGAGACAGGAAATCAATGCCAAGAGGATTACGGCTTTCCAGACCTGAAGAGAATAATCTACAAGAAGCAATCAGCAGAGGGAAGAAGTCACACTTGTTTTAGTATGCATTATTCCTTGATAAAGATTCACCTGTACTGTTTCTTTGTCAGGTGAACAAATGCAGAAAAAAGAGGTCTGACCTCTTCTTGTATGCTGTGTCCCTTGGAGAAAAAACCTTTGTGCTGGAATAGTGGAACAGATGTGCCTTTGTTTGGGTGTGGCAGCCATCTAGATTAAGACCCAGTAAGAGACAGGGAATCAATGCCAAGAGGATTACAGCTTTCCAGACCTAAAAGGAATAATCTACAAGAAGCAATCAGCAGAGGGAAGAAGTCACACTTGTTCTAGTATGCATTATTCCTTGACAAAGATTCACCTGTACTGTTTCTTTGTCAGGTAAACAAATGCAGAAAAAACAGGTCTGACCTCTTCTAGTATGCTGTGTCCCTTGGAGAAGAAACCTTTGTACTGGAATAGTGGAACAAAAGTGGATTTGTTTGGGTGTGGCAACCATCTGGATTAAGACCCATTAAGAGACAGGGAATCAATGCCAAGAGGATTACGGCTTTCCAGACCTAAGGGTATAATCTACAAGAAGCAATCAGCAGAGGGAAGAAGTCACACTTGTTCTAGTATGCATTATTCCTTGACAAAGATTCATCAGTACTGTTTCTTTGTCAGGTGAACAAATGCAGAAAAAACAGGTCTGACCTCTTCTAGTATGCTGTGTCCCTTGGAGAAGAACCCTTTGCATTGGAATAGTGGAACAGAAGTGGATTTGTTCGGGTGTGGCAACCATCTGGATTAAGACCCGTTAAGAGACAGGGAATCAATGCCAAGAGGATTACAGCTTTCCAGACCTAAAAGGAATAATCTACAAGAAGCAATCAGCAGAGGGAAGAATTCACACTTGTTCTAGTATGCATTATTCCTTGACAAAGATTCACATGTACTGTTTCTTTGTCAGGTAAACAAATGCAGAAAAAACAGGTCTGACCTCTTCTAGTATGCTGTGTCCCTTGGAGAAGAACCCTTTGCATTGGAATAGTGGAGGAGAAGTGGATTTGTTCGGGTGTGGCAACCATCTGGATTAAGACCCGTTAAGAGACAGGGAATCAATGCCATGAGGATTATGGCTTTCCAGACCTAAAGGGAATAATCTACAAGAAGCAATCAGCAGAGGGAAGAATTCACACTTGTTCTAGTATGCATTATTCCTTGACAAAGATTCACCTGTACTGTTTCTTTGTCAGGTGAACAAATGCAGAAAAAAGAGGTCTGACCTCTTCTTGTATGCTGTGTCCCTTGGAGAAGAAACCTTTGTACTGGAATAGTGGAACAGAAGAGGATTTGTTTGGGTGTGGCAACCATCTGGATTAAGAGTCATTAAAAGACACCCAATCAATGCCAAGAGGATTACGGCTTTCCAGACATAAAGGGAATAATCTACAAGAAGCAATCAGCAGAGGGAAGAAGTCACACTTGTTTTAGTATGCATTATTCCTTGACAAAGATTCACCTGTACTGTTTCTTTGTCAGGTGAACAAATGCAGAAAAAAGAGGTCTGACCTCTTCTTGTATGCTGTGTCCCTTGGAGAAAAAACCTTTGTGCTGGAATAGTGGAACAGATGTGCCTTTTTTTTGGGTGTGGCAGCCATCTGGATTAAGACCCATTAAGAGACAGGGAATCAATGCCAAGAGGATTACGGCTTTCCAGACCTAAAGGAAATAATATAAAAGATGGATTCAGAAGAAGGAAGACGTCACACTTGTTCTAGTATGCATTTTTCCTTGACAAAGATTCCCTTGTACTGTTTCTATGTCAGGTGAACAAATGCAGAAGAAACAAGTCTGATATGTTCTAGTATGCTGTGTCCCTAGGAGAAGAACCCTTGTATTGGAATAGTGGAACAGAAGTCGATTTGTTTGGGTGTGGCAACCATCTGGATTAAGAGCCATTGAAAGACAGCCAATCAAAGTTAGGTGAATTCCGGCTTCCCAGATCTAAAGGGAATAATCTGCAGGATAGATTATGATGGGGGGGGGGGGGAATTCACACTTATTCTGGTATGTACTATTCTTTGACAAAGATTCACCTGTACTGTTTCTTTGTCAGGTGAACAAATGCAGAAGAAACAAGTCTGATGTCTTCTAGTATGCTGTGTCCCTTGAAGAAGAACCCGTTCTAATGGAATACTGGAACCAAAGTTAATTTGTTTGGGCGTGGCAGGAATCTGGATTAAAAGCCTTCAAAAGACAGGCAATAACTGTTAGGTGAATTCCGGCTTTCTAGATCTAAAGGGAATAATCTGCAAGAAGGATTCAGAAGAGGGAAGAAGTCCCACTTGTTCTAGTATGGATTATTCCTTGACAAAGATTCACTTGTACTGTTTTTTTCTCAGGTGAACAAATGCAGAAGAAACAAGTCTGACGTCTTCTACTATGCTGAGTCCCTTGGAAAAAAATAATTTTGTACTATCATAGAGAAGCAGAAGTTCCTTTGCTTGGGTGTTACAGCCATCTGGATTAAGAGCCATTCAA
Organism: Palaemon carinicauda; assembly: GCF_036898095.1. NCBI lineage: Eukaryota > Metazoa > Arthropoda > Malacostraca > Decapoda > Palaemonidae > Palaemon > Palaemon carinicauda. Next base: position 28,018,890 of record NC_090749.1, on the reverse strand, counting down.
AAACAGGCAATCAGTGCCAAGTGTATTCCTGCTTTCCAGATCTAAAGGGAATAATCTGCAAGATGGATTCAGAAGAGGGAAGAAGTCAAACTTGTTCAAGTATGCATTATTCCTTGACAAAGATTCACTTTTACTGTTTCTTTGTCAGGTGAACAAATGCAGAAGAAACAAGTCTGACCTCTTCTAGTATGCTGTGTCCCTAGGAGAAGAGCCCTTTGTACTGGAATAGTGGAACAGATGTGCCTCTGTTTGGGTGTGTCAACCCCTTTTAATTAAGAGCCATTATAAGAAAGGCAAACAATGCTAATTGAATTCCGGCTTTCCAGATATAAATGAAATAATCTGCAAGAAGGATTCAGAAGAGGGAAGAAGTCACACCTGTTCTAGCAAGCATTATTCCTTGACAAAGATTCATACGTAATGTTTCTTTGTCAGGTGAACAATTGCAGAAGAAAAAAGTCTGATGTTTTCTCGTATGCTGTGCCCCTTGGAGAAGAACCCTTTTCACTGGAATAGTGGAACAGAACGGCCTTTGTTTGGGTGTGGCAGCCATGTGGATTAGGAGCCATTAAAATACCAGCAATCAAGGCCAAGTGGATTAGGCCTTTCCAGATCTTAAGGGAATAATCAGCAAGATGGATTCAGAAGAGGGAAAAAGTCACACTTGTTTTCGTATGCATTATTCCTTGACAAAGATTCTCTTGTACTGTTTCTTGGTCAGGTGAACAAATGCAAAAGAAAAAAGTTTGATGTCTTCTTGTATGTTGTGTCCCTTGGAAAAGAAACCTTTGAACTGGAATAGTGGAACAAAAGGGCCTTTGTTTGAGTGTGGCAGGCATCTGGATTAAGGGCCATTAAGAGACAGGCAATCAATGCCAAGTGGCTTCTGGCTTTCAAGATCTAAAGGGAATAATCTGCTAGATGGATACAGAAGAGGAAAGAAGTCACAATTGTTCTCGTATGCATTATTCTTTGACCAAGATTCAATTGTACTATTTCTTTGTCAGGTATACAAAGGCAAAAGAAACAAGTCTGATGTCTTCTAGTATGCTGTGTCCCTTGGAGAAAAACCTTTTGTACTGGAATACTGGAACAAAAGTGCCTTTGTTTGAGTGTGGCAGGCATCTGAATTAAGAACTATTAGAAGAGAGGCAATGAATGCCTAGTGGATTCCAACTTTCCAGATCTAATGGGAATAATCTGCAAGATAAATTCAGAAGAGGGAAGTATTCACACTTGTTCTCGTATGCTTTATTCCTTGACAAAGATTCTCTTGTACTGTTTCTTTGTTAGGTGAACAAATGCAGAAGAAATAAGCCTGACCTTTTCTAACATGCTGTGTCCCTTGGAGAAGAAACCTATGTACTGGAATAGTGGAACAGAAGTGCCTTTGTTTGGGTGTGGCAACCATTTGCATTGAGAGCCATTAAAAGACAGGCAATATATGCCAAGTGGATTCTGGCTTTCCAGACCTGAATGGAATAATCTGCAAGATGCATTCAGAAGAGGGAAGAAGTCACAATTATTCTAGTATACATTATTCCTTGACAAAGATTCACTTGTTCTGTTTCTTTGTCAGGTGAACAATTGCAGAAGAAATAAGTCTTACCTCTTCTATTATGCTGTGTCCCTTGAAGAAGAACCCTTTGTACTGGAATAGTGGAACATATGTGCCTTTGATTGGGTGTGTCAGCCATTTGGAATAAGAGCCATCAAGAGACAGGCAATCAATGCCAAGTGGATTCAGATTTTTCAAGTGTCAAGGGAATAATCTGCAAGATAAATTCAGGAATAATTCTCGTAAGAATTATTCCTTGACAAAGATTCATTTGTACTGTTTCTTTGTCAGGTCAACAAATGCAGAAGAAACAAATCTAACCTTTTCTAGTATACTGCGTCCCTAGGAGAACCCTTGTGTACTCGAATAGTGGAACCGATATGCCTTTGCTTGGGTGTGTCAGCCCTTTGGATTAAGAGCCATTATTAGACAGGCAATCAATGCCAAGAGGATTCTGGTTTCCCAGATCTAAATGGAATAATCCACAAAATGGTTTCAGAAGAGGGAAGAATCACAATTGTTCATGTATGCATTATTCCTTTACAAAGATTCACTTTTACTGTTTCTTTGTCAGGTCAACAAATGCAGAACTAACAAGTCTGACCTTTTTTAGTATGCTGTGTCCCTAAGAGAACCCTTTGTACTCGAATAGTGGAACCAATATGCCTTTGCTTGGGTTCGTCAGCCCTTTTGATTGAGAGCCATTATAGGACAGGCAATCAATGTCAAGAGGATTCCGGCTATCCAGATGTAAATAGAATAATCTGCAAGATGGATTCAGAAGAGAGAAGAAGTCACACTTGTTCTAGTATGCATTATTCCCTGACAAATATTCACTTGTACTGTTTCTTTGTCACTTGAACAATTGCAAAAGAAACAAGTGTGACCTCCTCTAGAATACTGTGTCCCTAGGAGAAGAACCCTTTGTACTCGAATAGTGGAACCAATATACCTTTGCTTGATTGTGTCAGCCCTTTGGATTAAGAGCCATTATAGGACAGGCAATCAATGCCTAGAGGATTACGGCAGCCGGCTTTCCAGTTCTAAATGGAATAATCTGCAAAATAGATTCAGAGGATGTAGGAAGTCACATTTGTTCTATTATGCATTATTCCTTGACAAAGATTCACTTTTACTGCCTCTTTGTCAGGTGAACAAATGCAGAAGAAAAAAGTCTGATGTCTTCTAGTATGCTGTCTCCCTAGGAGAAGAAACATTTTAATGGAATATTGGAACAGATATGCCTTTGCGTGGGTGTGTCAGCCCTTTGGATTAAAAGGCATTATAAGACACTTTTACACTACCAAGAGGATTCCGGCTTTCCAAGTCTAAATTGAATAATCTGCAAGATGGATTCAGAAGAGGGAACAAGCCACACTTGTTCTAGTATGCATTATTCCTGGACAAAGATTCACTTGTACTGTTTCCTTATTCGGTGAACAAATGCAGAAGAAACAAGTGTGACCTCCTATAGAATACTGTGTCTCTTGGAGAAGAACCCTTTGTACTCGAATAGTGGAACCGATATACCTTTGCTTGGGTGTGTCAGCCCTTTGGATTAAGAGCAATTATAGGACAGGCAATCAATGTCAAGAGGATTCCGGCTATCCAGATGTAAAACGAATAATCTGCAAGATGGATTCAGAAGAGGGAAGAAGTCACACTTGTTCTAGTATGCATTAATCCTTGAAAAAGATTCACTTGTACTGTTTGTTTGTCAGGTGAACAAATGCAGAAGAAACAAATCTGATTTCTTCTAGTATGCTGTGTCCCTAGAAGAAGAACCCTTTGTACTGGAATAGTGGAACAGATGTGCCTTTGCTTGGGTGTGTACGCCATTTGGATTAAGAGCCATCAAAAGACAGGCAATCAATGCCAAATGGATTCAGACTTTTCAATTGTAATGGGAATAATCTGCAAAATGGATTCAGAAGAGTGAAGAAGTCACACTTGTTCTAGTATGCCTTACTACTTGACAAAGATTTACTTGTACCGTTTCTTTGTTATGTGAACAAATGCAGTAGAAACAAGTCTGATGTCTTCTAGTATGCTGTGTCCCTTGGAGAAGAACCCTTTGTATTGGAATAGTGGAACATATTTGGATTTGT
>NC_090749.1:27990224-28010224 GCF_036898095.1 Palaemon carinicauda | reverse complement strand
ACCCACATTCCAACGACCATTTTTATTTATTTGCAAGTTTTATCTCTCTCTCTCTCTCTCTCTCTCTCTCTCTCTCTCTCTCTCTCTCAAACCTATACATATGCACACACATATGGTTTCCTTCTTTCTGAGTTAATATTCATATCTTCAGGAATAGTAACTTTTTGGCAACAAAAGTGTCTCGTTATTATTGCTATATCTCTCTTTTGAAAAAGAGAACCAGTACCAACAACAGAATTTATTCGAAGCTAAGACCTAAATAGGAGTCTATTTGTGTCTACTGGGAAATTCTTGACAAAGAGGTTTGCAATTGAATTTCCCCTCCCCCAAATGGATTGACCTTCCAACAATTCGATCTGTTGCTTCTTGGAGTCCAGATGTCCTTCGAAGGAGAGTTAGACTTATTTCCTCTGTTTTTTTTTTTTTTTTTTTTTCCCAGACATGTCATTGTTATTTGTCCACCATAGGATTATACAAAAGAAAACGTATAAGAAGTCTTCGAAATTTATGTATAAGAGTTTATTTTCCATAGGAAAACCAACAGATAGCCATGTCACTACCACATCCTTACACAATGGCTGTAGAACACTGACTGAGTCGTCGCATAGTTTTGTATTTTTTCCTTTGTGTCATAGATTATTATTAAAAAGGGACATGAATTTGCCAATATCCCCCCAAAACAACGGGGCGATTAGAATTTTAATTAAAAGGAAATGAGTCTGACGCTTTTAGTCTGAAAATCATTTAAACCTCCGAAGAAGTAAATCCCAAAATGCTTTGATATTCAAGGACTAATGGAACCCGAATTAAGCGTAACCTCAAACCTCGTAAAACGCATTGATTTGTAGACATGGTCATATATTTGCCGGAACAATCATGTATAAAGTAATTTCCTCCATAGTTATACATACACACATGAATAAATTCATTTCAAAACAGTTGGTCCTATGACGCAAGCATAAGTATAACTGTTGGTTGATATGAGTTCAATTAAAACATGAGTAATCGTTTCATTACCTAAATTATTCCTTGAAATGTGGCCCCCCCCCCCCCCCTCAACGCCCTTATCACTTAATTAAGATAAAAGCAAAAGCAAACCAAATAAGTATGTATTGTTTCAAAGTTGTAAACCAATGGTCGTTTTTAACTATAACGATATCAAACGGTCAAAGTTTTGGATTATGTCATTGGAAACAAGGGTTCATGAACGAAGAAAAAAACAGAGAGAGAGAGAGAGAGAGAGAGAGAGAGAGAGAGAGAGAGAGAGAGAGAGAGAGAGAGAGAGAGAGAGAAACCTCTCAGGAAACACAATGTATATTGTGGTATAACGTTTTTCCCAAGAGATCATCCGTCCTCCCTACCAAAAAAATCCAGTCTATATGTCTGTTCTATTGGTATCAAATAAAATTTTTGGGCTCAAGCCATGTCGTTCTGATGGAAGTTCCTAAAGGGTAGCATCCTTGGGTATATATAACTACGGTGATATTCCCAGAGAATTTATCTTAAGGTACCCAGAATTCTAACTCCTGTAGCGAATATCCCTAATAAAAGAACCAGGGATATCGCGAAATATCAGAGGACGTATTCTTGACACGCCACATAGCAATCTGCACCCCGAACAGAGTTAACATTTCGAAAGGGTCAATTGGCAAGAAAACGAAAAACGAGAAAGAAAGGAGAGCCGCTCGCAAGGTATCTCTCCTCTCCCGTTTCGTAAGCGTGCATTTTGCCGCTCATGGCGCCATCTGTATTCCTTTTTGCGTAGCTCAACAACTCGGTGTTTTTCCCTGTGTTATCTCGTAATTCTTGGTTTATTTCAACATTATAATGCTTTCTCCAACTTCTTCGGCTTCTGATAAGTTGAGTATTATCTCTTTTATGTATAAATGTAAGCTCTTGGTGATTTTAAAATAATTTGATAGTGATATCGTTGTTACAAGAGCTGTTGCCTACCGGAGGCGTCCTGGACGCTGTCGCTCGCTATGCATGAGTTATTTAGTTAGCCAGAGCGATGTTCCCGGCTGTTTCGCTATAATAATTTTAGCTATTCAGCGTTACATAGGATTTCTTTATATGATGCTTTTAGTGTTATCGTTTTGGCGAATGATTGGCCGATTCTGGCCTACGCTAGACCTTGTAGCCTAGTCGTTTGGCCCTAGTACTTTCCTGCATGATATTCAGATTTCCGAGTGTTTTAAAATTTTATTGAAGCTTTAGGCAGTTTTATACATTTAAGATTATGTTGATTTTCTTCCAAGATAGTATACGAGTGAGTTTCAGTGATATAGGTAATCGATTCTCTTCGCGCCTAGGCTAGTTGTCTTTGGAGCTATAGTATACTTTATCACACTCCCAGGTTGCTCTCTTCTCTTCGGAGAATGTGTGCAATCCCTTTCCCTCTGCTTAAGCCTTGGGCTTAACCCTAATGGTTTATCTGAATTGACTTTAGATACAACTATATTGGGGTGTTTCTGTTGTTTCCTGTTTCCACTAAGTCTGGCTTCAGGAAGGGGGCAAGACATCAGAGTTCTTAGTCTGAGTCTATTTCTGTCTAGCTTTGTGGTGGAGATTCCCTTGCTAGGCTGACAGCAGACATAGGAGGCTTAGCCTCCTTAGCTCACTTTCGAAGGTTTCTGTACGAGATGATTCCTTCTTTTTGTGATCTAGCAGACTAATCAAGAGTTGTTGTTCTTGGTGTGGAGGATGAGATCCTCCTTTTCTGTGAATAACGCCTTCCTTGCTTTGGTTCCGAGGGAGTTGGCAAGTATTGCTGGCCTCCCTCGTCGGATCTACCCTAGGCTAAGATGAGTTTTCTTGGCTGCGGGTGATTCATTATTAGAGCAAGGTTGGCAGGACCCTTTTTCCCCCTCTCCCCTCTTTCCTTAGTGATGGCCTAGCCATTGCATCTCTGTCCGTCATTCTACATCTGTACCTAGCATATGTTAGGATGTGGAGTTGACTTAGTCCCTTGCCGGCCGGCAGTGTGTGCCGGCTGGCAAGGGTCTTCTGCTTTGAGTGCTGCCCGGATCTCCCTTGGTCTCTCATCCATGTTTGTCTGTAGAGCCAGATGGCATTGGTCAGGAAGCCTGAAGTTATATTCTCCCCTTCCTTATGTGCACTCTTTCGGGTTGTCGGGTTATGAGGCAGTACAGTCTCTTATCCCGGCATCCATTCTGTTTTTCTTCTAGTGTTTGTACCCTAGCTCGGCTGCCGGCCTAAGTGGCCGGCAGCCGGGCAGTTGGGAGTTCTCTGGTTTTTTTGCTGCCGGCCGGTATTGGTTGTATAACTTTGCCGGCTGGCTGTAATATCACACCATAGTTCTGCCAGCAGCTACGATTAGTGGCCGGCAGCCGGGTGCTATCGTTGTTTAGTTGCGGGCCGGCAGTCCCCTGCCAGCCGGCAATAGAAACACACCGAGGTTCTGCCGGCCGCTACGTTTGGCGGCCGGCAGCCGGGTGCTATCTTGTGTAGTTGCCTCACACGCATTTGAACCAGCGTTCTTCCGCCTTATAGTCTATAAGTAGTATACTTTGGAACTAGTTAAGGTGTGTGCGGCCGGCACATTACCTTCTATACTGTAACCAGTATTTTTCAGTATAGTATATACTGTAGGGAGAAAACTATAGTATAGTATATGTTGCAACACTAAGTTTTTCTAATACTCTTGTGTTGTCTTGCACAGCCCTTTGGTGTAACCATACAGATAAAGAAAGTGAGTTCTTTCTTATCTACTATCCAGTATTTTAAAATCACTTATTTGGGTGTGAGCTACACCTGTTTTCCTCTGGAAATTTTCTTGCTCACTCTAGAATAGAATAACCATACAATTTTATTATCTGGAAGGTTGCAGCAATTGACTGTGCGGGAAATACAAGTGTGTGTCTTTCCTTTCTAGTTTAGTTATTCTAAGCTATATATATCCAGTGATACGCAGTTCATTTGATACTCATGATATTTTCTTCTCTTTACAGGAGGACCATCCGAAGTGTGGAAGCGTTTTCTGCAACGTCCGCAGCAAGAACTTCTGCGGACATGACTTGTGTAGGAGGAACGCGGCATGCGCAGTCTCCAAAGGTGATCTCCGGTATTGGGACCCGCAGGTATGTACCGTGTGCACAAACCTGGTTACTGAGGCTTTTGATTCCCCTAAGACGGCGGAGTCAAGGGACGCAGCAAGGGAGAAGCTTCGTACCTGGGTAAGGGGCTCTCAGAAGAACACTTCTGGCCCCTATCTTCCAAGTGAGAAGATGAGGGCTTACTTTTTCCCCAAGGCGTCAGCGGAGGCAGTGATTCCTCAGCCTCAAGCGAAGATACTGTTGGTGCAGATCCCGGTGGATGCTGAAGTCGCGGACGCCCTGCAGGACATCCAGTTTGACGATAAGATGTCTGAGGTGTCCAAGTGTTTGGAAAAAGACCTTCTGGCAGAAGACCAGGAAGAGGAGCAGGCTCAAGACTATGAGGAGGAAGAGTTCGACGAGGTGTCGGCTACTCCGGTTCAGGCCCCTGAAACCTATTCCCTCTACATCGTCCTCTCTCCTAGATGAGCAGGGAAAGACCCTTTCCTCCATCGTTGGAATGATCCAACAGATGCAGAGGGAAAATAATGAGAAGGCTGTGGCAATGAAGCTGGAGATGCGCAGACTTGCAGCATCACGTGGGCCCCAGAAGAAGCTCAGTGTGAAAGACCTTCCCTTGTGCTCAGATGCCAACCCTTGGAGGTATGCCGAGCACGTGCCAATGACGATGGAAAAGATCGTCATTTTGGAGAAGTTGGGCTCCGTCCTCCTTGAGGAGTTGGAATTCTGGCCCAGCAAAGAGTCGTATCCGGACTGTTATGTCCGTCTAAGGAAGGAACCAGCCTCAAAGGAAGAAACGGAGCCGAAGGATGTCATAGTTTTTGACCATGCTAGGGCTCAAGCTTTGCTGTCAAGCTCGATGAAAGAGAGGGGCTTCACAAACTTAAAGGTACCTGCTTTGAGTAAGAAGCACCCTTCCTTTGTGTCCTCTCCTTCTAGAGCCTTCCCCTTTATGCATAAAGGGTTTACGGCTGTGCTGAAAGCGATCGAGGCAGGTATGCCATGCCCCTCGTTGGAGGATTGTAAACCTCTCTCTTTGGCCCTACCCATGGACCACAAAGACTGGAAGGACGTCCATCTTACCTTCTCAGTCGGGAAGTTGGAGGCTGATATTGCCGGACGTCAGTTCGGTGAGAACCTCCCCAAGCTGTCTGACTTTCTTTTGTGCAGGGAGCTTGAGACAAAAGAAAGACTTCCTGCCTCAATGTCTCATCAAACGACTCTGGAGACAATGGCAAGTGACCCCAAAGTCCATGAAATGTTCATGGTAGTGGCTAAGACACACCTAGCCACAGTGACGAAGGACCTTTATAGCTTCGTCAAAGCTAGGAGGGCTTATAGGGAGTTCGTGATCGTCTCGGCTGCGGTGAGGCACGAGCCAAGGAAGCTAGTCTCCTCCAGCATTTGGGGCAAAGACCTCTTCCCTAGTGAAGCGGTCAAGGAGGTTGTAGATAAGGCCGCCACGGAGAATAGAAACCTTCTCCAGAAGTGGAGCCTATCTCTCAAGAGAAAGTCTTCCCCGGATGAGGGTCCCCAACCAAAGAGGAAAACTAAGAAGACTAGGCTACCCTCTCGGCCAGCCAAGCCATTCAGACAGCAAAAGCAACAACTTCCTATGCCTACAGTGCCCCATATGGTGGCACAAACCCCGACCACGTACCAGTGGGTACCACAAGTCGTGTCTACGCAGTCTCCGGCATTTAACCCTGAGTTCGAAGGGCAGTCAACTACCTTTCGAGCGAAGCCTAGAGGAGCAGCCAGAGGTTCGTCTAGACGCCCCTCAAGGGGGAGGGGATTTTAAGGGGGGTCACGGTCAAGGAGGCAAGACCTCAGGGCAACAGCAGCCAAAGTGAGATGATACCGGTAGGAGGGAGACTTCAGAATTTTCGGGATCGGTGGACCTTCGATCCCTGGGCCCACAGCCTACTCAAGAATGGACTGGGTTGGAGCTGCTACAGCACTCCACCCCCCTGCCCTCGATTTTTCCAACACTCCACCCCCGTTCTGGAGGAGTACATTCAAGAACTCTTGGAGAAAAGAGTAATCCAAAGGGTAAAGTCCATCAAATTCCAAGGGAGGCTATTTGTGTTCCCAAGAAGGACTCAGAAAAACCCAGTCATTCTGGACTTGTCGCCACTCAACAAGTTCATAGTGAACTGCAAGTTCAAGATGCTAACACTGCAACACATAAGGACCTTACTGCCAAAGAGGGCTTATACCGTCTCCATAGATTTGTCAAACACCTATTGGCACATTCCAATCAATCGCCAACTCTCCCCCTACCTAGGGTTCAAGCTACATCGAAGACTCAACGCCTTCAGAGCCATGCCATTCGGGCTAAACATAGCCCCAAGGATCTTCACGAAGCTTGCGAGCGCAGCTCTCAAACAATTACGCCTAAAGGGAATCCAAGTGGTAGCCTACCTGGACGACTGGCTGGTGTGGGCAGCATCCAACACAGAATGTTTGCAAGCTTCCCTACAGGTGATCCAGTTCCTAGAGCATCTAGGCTTCAAGATCAATAAAAAAAAAAGTCTCGGCTTTCTCCATCTCAAAAGTTCCAGTGGTTGGGAATCCACTGGGACCTAGTGTCACACCAACTCCCCATCCCGGCGAAGAAGAGGAAGGAGATAGCTGGTTCTGTCAAGAGACTTCTGGATTCCGAAAGAATATCCAGACGCGAACAGGAGAGAGTGCTGGGTTCTCTCCAGTTTGCCTCAGTAACAGACCCGGTGCTAAGAGCACAGCTAAAGGATGCGACTGGAGTTTGGAGAAGTTATGCATCAAATGCGCGAAGAGATCTGATAAGACCAGTACTGCTTCATCTACGTACGCTTCTCAGGCCTTAGTCCCAAGTCAGGCAACTAAAGAAGTCAGTGCTTCTTCAGCCACCTCCCCCCTCGTTGACTATTCATACAGACGCCTCGAAGGAGGGGTGGGGAGGTCATTCTCATCGGAAGAAGGCCCAAGGAACTTGGTCCAATCTATTCAAGACATTTCACATAAACTTTCTGGAAGCTATGGCAGTACTCCTTACCTTGAAGAAAGTCTCCCATCGTCGCTCGTTCCACATAAGGTTGGTACTGGACAGCGAGGTGATTGTGAGATGCTTGAATCGACAAGGATCGAGGTCACCACCACTCAACCAGGTGATATTGGCCATCTTTCGACTGGCGGAAAAGAAGAAGTGGTACCTGTCGGCAGTTCACCTTCAAGGAGTCCGCAATGTGACAGCGGACGCTCTATCCAGGTTCACACCGATAGAGTCGGAATGGTCCCTAGACGCAGGATCATTCTCCTTCATCTCGAGTTAAGTCCCAGAACTGCAGATAGACCTCTTTGCTACGAAAGACAACAAGAAGTTACCCCTTTACGTGTCCACGTATGAGGATCCCTTGGCGGAAGCAATGGACGCGATGTCCCTCGACTGGAACAGATGGTCCAGGATTTACCTGTTCCCTCCTCACAACCTTCTATTGAGGGTCCTCGACAAACTGATATCTTTCAAGTGAGTAGCGGCAATAGTGGCTCACAAGTGGCCGAACAGCGTTTGGTTCCCTCGGGCATTGGAACTACAGCTGAAGTGTCTACCGTTACCAGATCCAGTTCTGACCCAGCGAGTTCAGAAGTCGACTGTCTGCGCTTCATCACAGAAAACCCGGAACCTGCAGCTCATGATTTTCTCTCCCTAGCGGTGAGAAAATGTTTCGGGATTTCGAAAGACAGTATAGACTTCCTAGAGGAATATAAGTGCAAATCCACTAGAAGGCAATATGAGTCATCATGGAGAAAATGGGTGGCCTTTGTCAAGGCGAAGAATCCGCAAAAGATCTCGACGGACTTCTGCTTATCTTTCTTCATCCACCTCCATGGTCAAGGTTTACCAGCCAACACTATATCAACGTGTAAATCTGCTTTGACAAGACCCATTTTGTATGCCTTCCAGGTCGACCTCTCTAACGATATTTTTAATAAAATTCCAAAAGCCTGTGCTAGGCTCAGACCATCAGCACCTCCGAAGCCTATTTCATGGTCTCTGGATAAAGTTCTTCATTTCGCTTCGCTGTTGAATAATGAGGAGTGTGCTTTAACGGATTTGACCCAAAAAGTTATTTTTCTGTTTGCACTCGCTTCGGGGGCCAGGGTTAGTGAAATTGTAGCCCTCTCGAGAGAGGAAGGTCATGTTCAGTTCTTGGATGGGGGAGAACTGAACTTGTTTTTGGATCCTACGTTTCTTGCCAAGAACGAGTTACCCACCAATAGGTGGGGTCCCTGGAGAATCTGCCCTCTGAAAGAAGATGCATCTCTATGTCCAGTGGAATGCCCAAAGGTCTATCTTCGTAGAACTTCAGACTTCAGGGGTGGTCAACTATTCAGGGGAGAAACATCAGGCTCAAATTTATCCCTGAAACAACTTAGGGCGAAAATCACCTATTTTATTCGCAGAGCAGATCCAGACAGTACACCCGCAGGTCACGATCCAAGGAAAGTTGCCTCATCCTTAAATTTCTTCAATAGTATGGATTTTGAACACCTTCGCTCATACACTGGCTGGGAGTCTTCCAGAGTTTTCTTTCGTCACTATGCGAAGCAAGTGGAGCAACTGAAGAGGTCTGTGGTAGCAATGGGTAGTGTCGTTAAACCTGCTGTTTAACTCTGTGAGGAACAGTGAATTTAATTGGGACGATTAATTCCGGGGTGGGTGTGTAGTTACAAACTGTTCTACAAACCAAGTGCTAGGGCACGAGGGTGCCCACATTGACTGTTCCATATTTAAAGGTGAACCTAGCATAAGTGCAGACATGTGTGCCAAGCGTTTCCAATGCTAATGTAACTGATTAGTAATACAGACTTTTATGATTTTGATACTTTGATATGTTAAAAGTGGCGTTAATGTCTTCTTTCAGATAAACAAGTTTTCTGTTTACTATCATGCTTATCCTCCTCTTATATATGTATAATTGTTTTTTAACCTGTTTTATTTTATTGTTTGTAAATAAACTAGTTCTTGTGAACCTTGCGTCTCCTTCGCCTGTGTCATTTTCTTGAAATGATTTAGCATTACGTTTACTATGTATATTTATCTAGGATAATTCTAATAGATTGTTCCTTTATGCAAGCATTTTTTCATTGGTTTATGCTTTCCCCTAGCGGGAGGACTCCATGCCCTAAGGGGACGGTGGCGGATGTGCAAGTTTTCCTCCTACCCGGATATAAACCTTTGTCCAATCCAGTAATCGAACGGTGAACTGGTCGATATTTCATATCGACTCAGTGGTTCTTTACAAACTATGCTTTACATGATATAGAGTGAGACCACTATATTGGCTTGTCTGTTATTCATACATAGGTATATGTACTCTTCGAGATTTTTCCAGAGTCTAGTATGACTCTTCCCTGTAGGGGGCAGGAAGCACTAACATGGTCTATGGTTAGATGAAAAGATGTATGACGGTAACATCTCAGGTCACTAGGTCTAGTTGGCCGGGAAATACCTTCGGGGAGTACGGCACGTTTTGAGAATCCACAGATAGAGTAATGCTCTGGTATACTTCCATCAGGACGACATGGCTTGACCCCAAAAAACGGATTTTGAGCGACGCGAAAAATCTATTTTTGGGTGAGATGGCCATGTCGTCCTGATGGACCCACCCTTCCCTTTTCCTCTAAAAAGGGCTGTAGGTCCCCTCCCTACATACAGTATCTGTAGCACCTCGTGTATCGGTACAAGGAATACAGAGGGCACCGTGAGCGGTGCAATGCACGCTTACGAAACGGGAGAGGAGAGATACCTTGCGAGAGGCTCTCCTTTCTTTCTCGTTTTTCGTTTTCTTGCCAATTGACCCCTTCGAAGTGTTAACTCTGTTCGGGGTGCAGATTGCTAGGTGGCGTGTCAAGAATAAGTCCTTTGATATTTCCCGATATCCCTGGTTCTTTTATTAGGGATATTCGCTCCTAGAGTTAGAATTCTTGGTACCTTAAGGTGAATTCTCTGGGAATATCGCCGTAGTTATATATACCCAAGGAAGCTACCCTTTAGGAACTTCCATCAGGACGACATGGCCATCTCACCCAAAAATAGATTTTTCGCTTCGCTCAAAATCCCTTATCTAACCTCATACCTTATGTTGTTGACTTCTGCTGTGATAATTTCTTTATTCCTTTTAACATAAAGATAAAATTTCTATGTTTTAATCACATCAATTTTACTTTTGTTATCTTTAAAAACATTGTTGACATTGAATATTTATATTTCCGGCTGTTGCTAATAGTTATTTTTTGTTTATACTTTCATTTCTTTAATGGCGTTTCTCTTTCATTGTTTCACCTTTTATATAATTATTTTAGTTTTTATGTTCCATTATCTTAAATTGCTCAATTATTCTGTGATTTGCTGATTTTTCTATTCAAACGAACATAAAATCATATATATTTGATGGTTCTAACAGCCCACAGTACCAGAGACGTTATTTTCTCGTTAGGGTCATGGTGGTCTATTGAAAACATCCCTGCCTGACAATCCACTGGACTAGGGTTTGAGTCTCGCTTGTACAAACCATGCATCACACGATCGTACATAGTAACGATATTTCTTTTATATATATATATATATATATATATATATATATATATATATATATATATATATATATATATATATATATATATATATATATATATATATATATTAATGATATTTCTTTTATATATATATATATATATATATATATATATATATATATATATATATATATATATATATATATATATATATATATATATATATATATATATATATATATATATATGCTTTGTATCTTCGCTCTCCCCTCGCACTGACAAGGACCTGAATAAACATGTCTGTTTTTATCACAGTTAACTGTCAACAGAACCGGTTGTCGGTTGAACAGGAAACAGCTTGTTATATGTTATGGCCTTCTTGCCCGAAATTGATGTATATATAACCTTATGTTCTGTAATAAAGTTACACAGTTGCTTTCATCCTGCTTTTGAGTTACAACCTTCTCTCGGCCCATCACATTGGTGAACCCGGAGTGACCCGCTCTTCCCGCCTTTCACCCCCTCACTGTTACTATGACGCTCCTCAAAACATACATTTTGCAGCAATACTCGCCATTGCTAGCCGCCTGTATAGCAAAGCTTTTTCAGCTCTCTCAACAACCGTTGGGGGACCAAAGGGTTTCGCCCGCCCTTAGGGAAGTGACCAGTATCGCCCGCCTGTAACCTGCCGCAGACGGCTCTCCTCGTGAGGTGAACCTACCGTTTACCAGAACCTGTACACGCTGCCATACCCGATGTCGATAGTTTACCCATAAAGGACTTAATAAACAAAGCCGGTGCCCTTATGGAGAGCCACTTCATGACCTTCAAGACCTCCATCAACGCATCAACTCCATACGAAGAGGACACCTATTCAACGTCAACCGAAGCTGACATGAATGCCATAGAACACACATGCCTATGAATGCCGTAGGACACACACGCCTATGATTGCCATAGGACACACACGCCTATAATGCTGTAGGACACACACGCATATGCATGCTATAGGACACACACGCCTACCCTGTGACGAGCCGGAGCGGTGACAAAGCCACCCAGCATCCACCACTCGCTCGCGCCCTAACCAACGACTTCTACAGCCACTCATTGCCGCCCATCGGCCGCAGCTTTGCTACTAGCACTCCAGATTCGAGGTTACCGCGAAGAAATGTACAGTATGTAATTTTTTAGGGAGGGGAGCCATGTACCAACTGTGTGTCACACGATCGTACATAGCAACGACATTTTTTTTTTGTATATATTATGCTTTGTATCTTCGCTCTCCCCTTGCACTGACAGGGACTTGAATAAACATGTCTGATTTTCTCACCGTTAACTGTTAACAGAACTGGTTCTCGATTGAACAGCAAACAGCCTGATATACGTTATGGCCTTCTTGCCCAAAAATGATGTATATATAAGCCGATGTTCTGTAATAAAGTTACTCAGTTGCTTTCTTCCTGCTTATGAGTCACAACCTTCTCTCGGCCCGTCACACGCTCAACCTCAATAAATTCTTGTAGTGTCCTCAACCTCATCATCCTTGTGAGCTAAGGATGGGTGCTTTTGGGGAGCCTGCTGAGTTCTTAGCAGCCATTCCCAGGCCCTCCCTGGTCCCAGTTTGGCTAGAAAGGGGACTTGGGCACTGATAATAATGTATATATGGTCAATCTCAAGATCATTGTTATTCTAGCAAGGGCAATGTCACTGTCCCTTGTCTCTGCCATTCATGATCGGCTTTTAAACCCTAAACTAAAAGGAGTAGAAATCATTAATGTCGTTGGCATCAGGAGAGGCTAACCGCACTAATGAGTCTAGAACCCTTTAATGGGTGTCCCTCTTCCTTATATCCATTACATCAGCTTTCTAGAGAAACATTTTGAAAGTAGTATCACTTACTGATATAAGACTTTCAGTGTGGACGATGCTATGTTTTATATGGTATATTGATACTGACATTTACACCCAGATATTATCATGTGTGTTTTATACAACAAGTTGCGATGCAAATATTAAAATGGGTTTATATTTCCAAAAGACATAATTACAGAAATACTTGTTTTGTCTCTATAACTAAGCAAGAGCCATACTTATTTTATTCACGACAAATATCCCATAGACAAACACATGCACATGCAATGAAGGCTGGATTCAGAGAGAGTCACAATGACAGACGTTGGTGAATTTCTTGTAATGAAAACTGTATAGTCTTCCTCTTGTCTTCTTTCATCTCTCTTGATTCTCATTATTTTCGTTTTGCAATTTATTCATTGAATGTTCCTACGAACTAGGAAGCAAGAAGTCAAGGAAGGTACTGGTATAGCGAGAGAGAGAGAGAGAGAGAGAGAGAGAGAGAGAGAGAGAGAGAGAGAGAGAGAGAGAGAGCTAATTACCTTTAGTTTACTTAAT
Organism: Palaemon carinicauda; assembly: GCF_036898095.1. Classification (NCBI taxonomy): domain Eukaryota; kingdom Metazoa; phylum Arthropoda; class Malacostraca; order Decapoda; family Palaemonidae; genus Palaemon; species Palaemon carinicauda. The sequence continues at coordinate 27,997,175 of NC_090749.1, read as the reverse complement.
GAGATTAGATTTTCTGAGAGGGATTTAATAAAGAGAACATGTTATCTCCTTATTATTCCTCCTTTGAGTGCTGGAAGGATCGAAGGATATTATAGTTTGTGACTGAGAAACGTCTCTCTTCAGTGATTCCTTCATGACCAATGAAGGAATACCATAAAGGACAATTGGTGACAAAATTTGATTAATATTCATTGCATTTCAAAGGAAACACTTTGTAAATTGGAGGAATTGCAAGAGGGGATAGAACCATCTTTTGCTTTTGATATTATTATGCAAAGTCGTTTCATTAATATTGGTTTATATTCTTTTTATAGTACATTAGAATCATTTTATCTGTTTCAGTATTTATCCTTTTACTTTAGAAAAGGGAAGATTCACAAAATAAACGTGTTCTATCTATACAAAGGATGAGATTGCAACCCCCACCAACATACCTTCATTGCCGCTTTCCCACAATGAAAAGGATTTAGCCATCATCAGTTGTTTTTGTTTATTTCCGTCATCAATATGAATCTCTTAGAAAATTGATGTTGAACTTGTAAACACGTAACAGTTCATTTACTTTTTTCCTTTAGACTCGTGTCTACGTGGAGGACTGTAAGCACAAGATGGGTTGATAACAATCTCACCCTCCCCCGACCACCACCACCAGTCACGCAATAACCCACACGAAGTATCAGATTAACCATATACGAAATAATTTCACTCTAAAGCAGCAACCCGCTCTCTCTCTCTCTCTCTCTCTCTCTCTCTCTCTTCTCCTCTCTCTCTCTCTCTCTCTCTCAACCGTGTACTTATAATCTTATGTATTTTATCTTAATTCTCTCTCTCTCTCTCTCTCTCTCTCTCTCTCTCTCTCTCTCTCTCACTCTTTCTCAACCGTGTACTTATAATCTTATGTATTTTATCTAAATTCTCTCTCTCTCTCTCTCTCTCTCTCTCTCTCTCTCTCCTCTCTCTCCTCTCTCTCTCTCTCTCACTTATAATCTTATGCATTTTATCTTAATTCTCTGTCTCTCTCTCTCTCTCTCTCTCTCTCTCTCTCTCCTCTCTCTCTCTCTCTCTCTCTCTCTCTTGGAAGTGAAGCGTAAATTTTGAGAGCAAATGAAAGAAACGACTGTTATAAAATTTTCATATCTCTTTCCCACAATGAAAAGGAATTAGTCATCAGCAGTTGTTTTTTGTTTATTTCCTTCATCAATAAGATTTTCTTAGAAAACTTATGTTGATCTTGTAAACAAGTAACAGTTCATTTACTTTTTTTTTTCTTTGGAGTCGTGTCTAAATGAAGAACTGTAAGCAGAAGACGGGTTGATAACACCAACACACATGAAGTATCAGATTAGCTTATACGAAATAATATCAATCAAAAGCAGCAACCTACCACCCTCTCTCTCTCTCTCTCTCTCTCTCCTCTCTCTCTCTCTCTCTCTCTCTCTCTCTCTCTCTCTCTCTCTCTCTCTCTCTCTCTCTTGGAAATGAAGCGTAAATTTTAAGAGCATTGAAAGAAACGACTGTTCTAACAATGTCCATACCCCTCTGTTTTATGTATAAATTATAAAACAATTATTAAATACACCCGTTCATACATAAATTAGTATGTACATGTATACATATGCATCTATAAATTAAAAGAATTGATACATGGATGCATCAATTGAAGTCGAGTGCATGCAATCCGTTGGCCTTGAGAAGTTGTTGTTGTTAAAAAAGAGATTGTTGACCTTTTTTTCTGCTGACTTGCAACGAACTTTGACTGCTCGAAGATGAAGAAGAGAGAGAGAGAGAGAGAGAGAGAGAGAGAGAGAGAGAGAGAGAGAGAGAGAGAGAGAGAGAGAGAGAGAGAGAGAGAGAGAGAGCATGGGATGAAGTAAGCTCTATTAACGCATTCATACTTAGAAACTTTGATTTCTTACCATGAAATATTTTTAAATCTTACGGTTGTCTTTAATAAATCTAGCCTAAGATCTGTGATTTATTTTCATCTGGACAAATTTGACTTCGGTCGTAAGTTTGCATTAGGTAGGATAGAAAAGCATCTTCTGGTTTTATATCACAGGAGAATGAGCTCTCTCTCTCTCTCTCTCTCTCTCTCTCTCTCTCTCTCTCTCTCTCTCTCTCTCTCTCTCAACGTAGTTCCTTTTTCATAGCTAAGTGTTTTGAGATGCATATTACTGAACGGTTCTAAAAGCACTATTAAGCAAAGATCTGTCAAGGGAAATTTGCCCAAAAAACTGTTCGAAGTCATCTTTTACAAACTTTGATTTGCAGAAACATAAGAAACATTATAGATAAGAATTTGTGTTTAAGTCTGCATTGCGGTTTATTCTTGTGATTGGTGTTGTTTTTGTTATTGTTGTTCATGCACATATACCATAATCAAAGAAAAATAAAAGATACAGGAAAGGTAGAGACTATAAGGATCATATCTGTCCCATGATTGGATAAAGGCACCCTTAATGAGCCCGGGCTGGACGATGGTGTAACCGAACCTTGTGTTTATTACGTGAAGCCAAATAGTATTAGTCTTTACATGTATGCTCTTCGCCTCTTGAAAGAGAGCAGGCTATAGTCAGTAATTTTATTCATTTTCATGTTATTGGTAAACCCCCCTCTCTCTCTCTCTCTCTCTCTCTCTCTCTCTCTCTCTCTCTCTCTCTCTCTTCTCTCTCTCTCTCTCTCTCTATGAAATATTGCGTCATTAGATCTGTATTATTTCATTTTTTTCTCTCCTCAGGGTGCCAGTTCCCCAGAAGAAAGAAGGAAGGAGATAAAAGGAAGGAAGTAGAAAGAAAAGGAAGCTGAAAGAGGAGGAGACAAATGAGAGCAATGACAGTATTCATGACCTCACTTAAGTATCACATATTCATTCAACAACAACAAAAGGAGGGAAATGTCCCAAGAAAATGTGATAAACATATTAAGAGAAAAACGATTTTATTTCCACATTATTCAACATAATTACCAAATTTTTTTTGTTTTGTTTGTCAAAGTGATGGATACAGAACTTGGTTGAATAGGAAACGGAAAAGACTTTTGAAACAGTCTTTTGAATGGATATACTTACAAATACTCTCTCTCTCTCTCTCTCTCTCTCTCTCTCTCTCTCCTCTCTCTCTCTCTCTCTCTCTCTCTCTCTCTCTCTCCTTAGTACCTTGTGTTGTCCCCTTCATAGTCTATTCTTATCATTATCATTGCTTGCTAAACTACAACCCTAGTTGGGAAAGCAGGATGCTATAAGCTCAGGGGCTCCAACAAGGAAAATAGCCAAGTGAGGAAAGGAAACAAGTAAAATTAGAATATTTTAAGAAGGAGTAACAACATTAAAATGGGTACAGAGGCTATGGCACTACTTAAGACTGGAGAACAATGGTTTGATTTTGGAAGGTCCTCCTAGAAGAGCTGCTTACCATATCTAAAGAGTCTCGTCTTACCCTTACCAAGAGGAAAGTCGCCACTGGAAAATTACGGTGATGTAGTTAACCCCCTTGGGTGTAGAGAATTGTGTGGTAATCTCAGTGTTGTCAGGTGTATGAGGGCAGAGGAGAATCTGTCAAGAATAGGCTAGACTATTCGGTGTGTGTGTTTGTGTGAGTGTGCAGGCAAAGGAAAAAATGAACCGTTATCAGAGAGAAGGATCCAATGAAGTACTGACTGGCCAGTCAAAGGACTCCATGACTCTCAAGTGGTAGTATCTCAATGGGTGGCTGGTGCCATGGCCAAGCTACTACATGGCATACATATAGAAGTATATATAAATATATATTTCTTCATACGTTATATATATATATATATATATATATATAATATATATATATATATATATATATATATATATATATATATATATATATATATATATATGTCTGTGAGTGCGTTTGTGTCTTGATTTATTGTAAGCAGTTGTCTCGTGCAAACGTTAACAAGTGCTTCCAAATGGACGCTGACCCTTCAGGACATTTGGCCAAAGCTCTCATTCCCAAGAACGTGGAATCCTTACTTAGGGTCATCACAGTACCAGCAGAGAGCTTCAGAATTCCCCCAAAAGATAGAAACGATTTATGCAGAAGGAAATCAAGACGAGAAGAATTGTATTGTATTGTATTGTATTGCCATTATTATTATTATTATTATTATTATTATTATTATTATTATTATTATTATTATTATTATTATCCATTCGATATAACTTCATGATTATCACAAGAATAGTCAAACTCGAAAATATTTACTTAGAAAAAGAAAATGGTTTCAAAAGTATATTCCGTGTCCTATTCCAACAAGTTCTCTATCCATTAATTTGAAAATTATTATGAAGCAAACTTGAGATTAACGTGTGTTTCTCTTCACAAGTTTATCTCTTTTTCTCTTGACATGGTCCACTGCCGTAGTTGTTGGTCGTCTGGACTGAACGAATAGATACCGATGTGAGGTAAAACTGTCATTGCTCTCATTTGTGTGTTTTCCTCTTTAAATTTCATTTACTTTCTACTTCTTTCCTTTCGTCTCTTTTCTTTCCCGTGGACAATTGGCTCCCTCAGGAGAGAAACAAAAGAACAGATCCAGATCTAATGACGCAATTTTTCAGAGAGAGAGAGAGAGAGAGAGAGAGAGAGAGAGAGAGAGAGAGAGAGAGAGGAGAGAGAGAGAGAGGAGTAATGGCATTCTCTTCCGGTGTTGAAGTAAGGACCATGGGGAGTACATGATGGATTCATGTACCCTCCGAAATGAGGTTTCTTCTTCTTCTTCTTCTTCTTCTTCTTCTTCTTCTTCTTCAGGTGTTTATCTGATGATGTTAAACCGCATGAAGCCTCATAAAAGGTCTTTGTTTTCGTAGTTCATAATGTTTCCAGATGTAAATAAGTTTATCTGTTATTTGTGTTGTTTCGTATGATTTAATTTATAAGATGCTGAGGTTGGACACTTGTAATGGGAAAAATAAATCTTTTAGAGATTGATTAAAAGCTTATTTTAAGGATTTCTAAGAGAGAGAGAGAGAGAGAGAGAGAGAGAGAGAGAGAGAGAGAGAGAGAGAGAGAGAGAGATTTAGTTTTGATGCGATGTTCCAATAGGAAATGAAAGTGTATGTTTCAAGTTTCCTGGTGTTAATGTGATTTCATATAATTTATCAATCCATTTCAATTTTACTCATGAATGAAATCAAATGAGATTAGTGATGAACACGACATTTGAGGCAATACTAAAGAAAGATGCTGTAGAGAGATAGTCAATCTGGTGAATAGGGTTTTATGGGAAGGGATGGAAGACTGATACGAGTCACGTGACAGTATCAATAGAATTGTCATATTCATAGAAATAATAATATGTGAATGTGACCGTACAATCAAAGCTAAATCCCTTACAGATGGAGTTATCCTCAGAAACCCCTATAGTAAACATTAGGAAATGACAATTCTATGCTAATGAGATTAATTTGATATGAATTGTCCTGCAGTTTGGCTTCTAATTCGAAGGTCATCACCAATGAAGTAGGATCAGTAATTGCACAATTAATGAATACTAGAGTCAATACAATCAAGTCTGTTGGCAAGACTTTAATGATAATTGCCTCTGTGAAGGTGGGTTGACCTCCCAAGAAACGGATTAACGATACAATAACTTGAATTACTAACTAGTAATTCTGGCAAATAGCGTCAGAAATAAAAGTTGTATTTTTATTCTTGCAAAACATAAACAAAAAATAAGAAAATCCAATGAAGATTATTCAATTAGATTTACCTTCTTCACAGGTTGACTAGTTTGATATAGATCACAAATTCTGATGTATTTTAGCTTTTGATGGCAGGGTCTCGGCTGTAACTTTTCTTCATTCAAACTCTGTCCAGAATTTTCTTTTCAAAAAAAGCAAAAAAAAAAGAAAAAAGATGGCGAAAGATAAATTCACAACTAAGATAGCTTGATAAATATCTTATGATCAGAGGTTGAACTTTATCAGTTTTAAACCTTACCCTGAGGTCTCCTTTTCAAAAGATAGTTTATAGTAAATCTTAAAATTTCAAAAATGTATAGTGATTTTATATACATAATTCTGTATCATTAGACGATATCGATATCTGAAGACTTTCTAAACTAATTCGATTAAGGAAATTCAAAACAAAGTGATACTTTTCCATAAGGAAAATAGGTTTCCATGGCGAAAGAGTCAAGTCCAATTAGCTTTCATTAAAAACAAGAATTCCCAGGATTCCAACAGGAATTAACTTTCTAATCTTATCGGTTTGGTATAATTAAAGAAATTCTCAAGGAAATGAAGAAATGCAATAAATTGTGTTAATCTATTCTTCAACCTTTTCTCTTTCAACAAAAACCTTTGACAGTTTTCCTTTCAGACATACTAAGAATTCCAACTAGAATTAACTTTCTAACCTTAAAGAAATTCCCAAGGAAATGGAACAAAGCAATGAGTATAAAGTGTGTTAATTATTCCTCGACTTTTTCAAAATCTTTCAACCAAAAACTTTTTCAGACAATTCTAAAAGACCATTCACTCTACGAGGCATTTATGTATTTGTTAAACAAAGAATAATTTTACTATAACATTTACATAACAGAATAAATAAAGAGGAATCAATGTGAAATGGTAAAAGTTACTTAAAACTGAGAATGTAAAAAAAAATAATTGAAATAGCAGTTTTTTTTTCTTTGAAGTCTGTTCTTCAATGAATGAATGAATGAAATGCAATGAATGTTATTCATTACGCTACTTCGAATGTACAAATGTCTTCAGTTGCTTCATTTGAGAAGCAGTAATTAATCTTATGGTGACAATTCATTTATTAAATAGAGAGAATTGAGCGGAGTTGTTGATTATGATAAATGCAGTAATAAACATTTAAAGGATAGAAAGCGAAATGGGATAATGCAAATTAAGGATGATTGTGGAAGTGTCCGTTTTTTTTCCTGAATTCTTATACGGATTGATATTTCGTT
>NC_090749.1:27980224-27987724 GCF_036898095.1 Palaemon carinicauda | reverse complement strand
CAAAGAGGGCAGCTGATCTTAGGTGGGGTCAGGGACTGGGTCAGTCATATGAAGAGAATAAGAAGAAGTTTTGGAAAGAAGTGAAGAGAGTAAGAAAGGCCGGCACAAGAATTGAAGAGACAGTGAAAGATGGAAATGGAAGGTTGTTAAAAGGAGAGGAGGCAAGGAAAAGGTAGGCGGAATATTTTGAAAGTTTGCTGAATGTTGAGGATGATAGGGAGGCAGAGATAATTGCTGTTCCAGGTGTTGAGGTGCAGTGATGGGAGATGAGAATGAGAGAGAGATTACAATAGAGGAAGTGAGGAGAGCACTAGATGAAACGAGAGTAGGAAAAGCATCTGGTATGGATGGTGTGAAAGCTGAGATGTTGAAGGAAGGGGGTGTGACTGTAATTGAATGGTTGGTGAGATTGTTTAATGTGTGTTTTATGTTGTCAATGGTACTAGTAGATTGGGTCTGTGCATGTATTGTACCACTATATAAGGGTAAGGGTGATGTGCATGAGTGTTGTAATTCAAGAGGTATTAGTTTGTTGAGTGTAGTTGGAAAAGTGTATGGTAGAGTACTGATTAATAGGATTAAGGATAAAACAGAGAATCCAATCTGGGAAGTACAGGGGGGTTTTAGAAGAGGTAGGGGTTGTATGAATCAGATTTTTACAGTTAGGCAGATATGCGAGAAATATTTAGCAAAAGGTAAGGAGGTGTATGTTGCGTTTATGGATCTGGAGAAAGCATATGATAGAGTTGATAGGGAAGCAATGTGGAATGTGATGAGGTTATATGGAGTTGGTGGAAGGTTGTTGAAAGCAGTGAAAAGTTTCTACAAAGGTAGTAAAGCATGTGTTAGAATAGGAAATGAAGTGAGCGATTGGTTTCCGGTGAGAGTGGGGCTGAGACAGGGATGTGTGATGTCGCCGTGGTTGTTTAACTTGTATGTTGATGGAGTGGTGAGAGAGGTGAATGCTCGAGTGCTTGGACGAGGATTAAAACTGGTAGACGAGAATGATCATGAATGGGAGGTAAATCAGTTGTTGTTTGCGGATGATACTGTACTAGTAGCAGACACAGAAGAGAAGCTTGACCGACTAGTGACAGAATTTGGAAGGGTGTGTGAGAGAAGGAAGTTGAGAGTTTAATGTGGGTAAGAGTAAGGTTATGAGATGTACGAGAAGGGAAGGTGGTGCAAGGTTGAATGTCATGTTGAATGGAGAGTTACTTGAGGAGGTGGATCAGTTTAAGTACTTGGGGTCTGTTGTTGCAGCAAATGGTGGAGTGGAAGCAGATGTACGTCAGAGAGTGAATGAAGGTTGCAAAAGTGTTGGGGGCAGTTAAGGGAGTAGTAAAAAATAGAGGGTTGGGCATGAATGTAAAGAGAGTTCTATATGAGAAAGTGATTGTACCAACTGTGATGTATGGATCGGAGTTGTGGGGAATGAAAGTGATGGAGAGACAGAAATTGAATGTGTTTTGAGATGAAGTGTCTGAGGAGTATGACTGGTGTATCTCGAGTAGATAGGGTCAGGAACGAGGTGGTGAGGGTGAGAACGGGTGTGAGAAATTGAGTTAGCGGCTAGAGTGGATATGAATGTGTTGAGGTGGTTTGGCCATGTTGAGAGAATGGAGAATGGCTGTCTGCTAAAGAAGGTGATGAATGCAAGAGTTGATGGGAGAAGTACAAGAGGAAGGCCAAGGTTTGGGTGGATGGATGGTGTGAAGAAAGCTCTGGGTGATAGGAGGATAGATATAAGAGAGGCAAGAGAGCGTGCTAGAAATAGGAATGAATGGCGAGCGATTGTGACGCAGTTCCGGTAGGCCCTGCTGCTTCCTCCGGTGCTTCAGATGACCGCGGAGGGTAGCAGCAGTAGGGGACTCAGCAGTATGAAGCTTCATCTGTGGTGGAAATGTGGGAGGTTGGGCTGTGGCACCCTAGCAGTACCAGCTGAACTCGGCTGAGTCCCTGGTTAGGCTGGAGGAACATAGAGAGTAGAGGTCCCCTTTTTTGTTTTGTTCTTGTTGATGTCGGCTACCCCCCAAAATTGGGGGAAGTGCCTTTGGTATATGGATGGATATATATATATATATATATTTATATATATATATATATATATATATATATATATATATGAACAAACGATTTGACACAAACACACACACAGACACACAGAAACACACACACACACACACACACATATATATATATATATATATACATATATATGTATTTATTTATATATATGCATATATATATATATATATATATATAAAATTCAACCATCAGTTTTCGCGGGTCAAGTAAACTAGATTTTCTCATCTTATTTCTTTTTTAGACAGGCGACTGTAAGCTAACCCTTTCTGAGACCCAGTGAGGAGCTCTCATTTCATTATCAATATTTTTGATTTGGATGGAGTCGATTGGGGAAGCTACACCATATGTAGACCAATCATGGTGGAAGTTAGTTAAAAGGAATTTGGTTTATTGTGTACGATTAAGTTTTGAACTTTGTATTGTTATAAAATCTCTCTCTCTCTCTCTCTCTCTCTCTCTCTCTCTCTCTCTCGTATCCAATGACTTCTGCGTAGCCACACAATTTTCATAAAAAACCATAGGAAGGCCAGAGAAAGTTATCAAATAGAATTATAGGTCTCTCTCTCTCTCTCTCTCTCTCTCTCTCTCTCTCTCTCTCTCTCTCGTATCCACTGACTTCTGCGTAGCCACACAATTTTCATAAAAAAACCATAGGAATGACAGAGAAAGTTATCAAATGGAATTTTAGGAGAGAGAGAGAGAGAGAGAGAGAGAGAGAGAGAGAGAGAATTATATTCCCTATCATACTAAAGCGTAGCCTTTGATGTTCCTCAGTTTTTGCCAAATGTACATGAAAGGCCTTATACAGTATCACTATTATTAATTGAAATAAGGTTTTCAGGAGGAAAGTTGGCAGCTCTGCTTATCCGGCACTCGAATCATTGGATGTTTGAAATATCAAATTTCACTAATGTATTATTATTGTTAATTTTATTTTGTTGCCGACATTATTTTCTCTATTTATAACAAAGTGAATTTTCAAATATATTCCTTAAAAAAGAGACCTAATGAGATGCAGTAAATCTAAGCTACTTATGAATTATTGACCTTAAAGACGAGGGAATAGAGAAAGAAATCCTTTCACTGTCACATACGCCCTTCTGGTGTCTCTTGCTCTTTCTGATTTAGTTTCATGTTTCTGAGAGAGAGAGAGAGAGAGAGAGAGAGAGAGAGAGAGAGGAGAACAGCGTAAACCCCCTCCAGGAGGAGAACCAAGGCTGAGTCTTCACGTTAAGTTGCTGACTTGCTGTCTCGACTACTGTGATGTTTGTTAGGTTGCTGATGCTGAAGAGTTTTGTCGAGCACTCTCTCTCTCTCTCTCTCTCTCTCTCTCTCTCTCTCTCTCTCTCTCTCTTGTGAAAACTATGTAACAAGAAATAAATGGATTTAATTTGTATAGATAATTTGCAAAGATACAATTTTCTACTTGAATAATTGGGTACAGGCACGCACACACACACGCACTAATTGAATGAGTTCTTCCTCAAGAGGCCTAAGCTTATTTTTGACCGAAAAATCATAGTAATAACAATTAAGTTTCCCAATCTTGCGGACGTAATAGGCCTATATTTTTTTATTTTTTAGTTGCAATCAGTAACTGTTTTCATTTAATGTTCTTTTTGAACATTCGGTTTTGGTTGAAATTTTTACAAATTTCGCAAGCATGTATTGTGTAGGACACACATACACCTGTAGGACTCACATTTGGTACCACATAAGAATACTTGAAAGAATTTGGAGTATGTTAATTTGCATGAGATATGTAATGATCTTTTCATTTAATTATTTACATACTTATTATAACTTATGGAAGTGTATACTTGTATAAAATAGAACATAGGTCTATGAGTGTATTTGTATAACCCGTTGAGAGATGTGTAGAATACTGGATAGGCCTGCTCAATTAGGTTCGTTTTTTTCCCCCATCCCTTGGTCATATTCGATTTCGAGAGAGAGAGAGAGAGAGAGAGAGAGAGAGAGAGAGAGAGAGTTTAGCACTGAATATCGTATATGTATGACGTATCTTTTGTAGTGGTAAGAACGTGCTGCTGTTGAGCCAAACTAGCCAAAATGAAACGTAGAATTTTTCCTTGTGATCTAAATGGATGAATAATTTCCACATTAGTCCATGTACATTTGAGATTTTAATTTACGCAATTAAATACAGTTTGCGTGCGTGGATACATTTTTTTATAGGGTATTTTTATCTTGGGTGTTAATACACACACACAAGTTTGTAAATTATCATATATATATATATATATATATATATATATACATGAATGTATATACAATTACTAGATCCTCATTTATATCATGCATATAAGTTAAATACTTTAGCTTCTCAGATAAAACATATATTAATATGAAGTATATAACGAAGGTTGTAACAATTGAATACTTACAAAAATAACAGGAAGTCGCAAATAAAATATTTACTTAATATCATCAGCCCTTCCTATTTCACTACAGAACAAAGGCCCCAGACATGTCATTTGACTCGCGTCTGTTTATGGTCTTTCGGTACCAGTGTACACCACAAACTTTCTTAGTTCGTCAATCTATCGTCTTCTCTTCCTTCCTCTGCTTCTTCTGCAATCTCTGGAGACCCATTCAGTTATTCTTAATGTCCATCTATTGTCTGTCAATCTCATTATATGTCCTGCCCATGTCCATTTCTTTTCTTATGTGTTTATAAAATATCCTCTACTTTAGTTTAATTTCGTATCCATGTTGTTCTTTTTCTATCTCTTATTGTTATTCCCACCATTATTCTTTCAATAGCTCTTTGAGTTGTAACTTGCTTATGTTCTAAGGCTTTAGTAAGGCTCCTAGTTTCTGATGCATAAGTTAAGACTGATAGGACCATTTGATTAAAGACTTTCCTTTTAAGAGAAAGATGCCTTTTACTTTTCATAATTTCATTTTGTGTACCAAATGCTCTCCATCCCATGTTTATCCTTTTAATTTAGGTCTGCCCTAAATACGTATTGTATATTCATTAACAATCTCTAGAGGCTCCCCTATAACTCATATTTGATGTCTATCTGCATTTATTGTACATTAATTTTTACTCATACATTTTCAGACCTACATTTCTGTTTTTTCTATTCAGATCTTCTATCATCTCTTGTAATTCCTCCTATGATTCACTAAACACAACTATGTCATCTGCAAATCTCAAGTTGTTCAGGTGTCCCCATTAATATCAATTTCTTCATTTTCCCAATCTGAAATCTTAAAAACTTCTTCTATGAATAATTTAGGATAGATAGCGTCTTCCTGTCTAACTCCTCTCTCAGGCGGAATTTAATCAGTATCAGGTTTAGGATTGCTGCACTTCCTGTATAGATATCTTCAAGTGTTCTAACATAGGGGACAGTGACATTTCCCTATCAAGCAGGACAATGCCCTAGAGACTGACCATATATCATATGATGAGCCACCAAGTCTCCTCTCCACTCAAGCTAAGACCAGGGAGGGCCAGGCAATGACTGCTGATGACTCAGCAGGTAGACCTATAGGCTCCCCCAAACCACCCAACCTTAGCTCACAAGGATGGTGAGGTTGCAGACTCTAAAGGCTGAGCGGGACTCGAACCCCCGTCTGGCAAACAGCAGGCAGAGACGTTACCAGTCAGGCCACAGTCTTCAGCTGAAAAAGATGAACTTAAAATAACCTTCCTAATAGTAAGGTCTAAACCGCTTCAGAAACCCTTCTGAGATAACAACATATGATCGAGGGAGGGAAAATCTATACGTGGATCCTATAACTCAAGTGAAAGTATAATAGTATGCAGAGTTTTTAGGTAAGACTGATATTAATATGCTTTCCAAAATCATTCATTTTTGGGGTAATTTATTCCCACGATAAGACAGATCCGGGAATTTGCTCCTTTGGGAATATCAGACTCGATTTCTGTCTGTGTTTATCAGGGTCATTCAAGGTTCAAGTCAATACTTATGTTTATCACACTTATTCAAGATTATTTTGATACCAAAATAGATCCAATATTCATATGGCCTGAATACGTAATTTGAAATGCATTATTATTATTATTATTATTATTATTATTATTATTATTATTATTACCTCAGCTACAACCTTAGTTGAAAAAGCAGGGTGCTACTTGCCCTATAAGGGCTCTAACAGGGAAAATAGCCCAGTATAGATAAATAAAGGAAACAAATAGAATAGTGTTCCTGAGTGTACCCTCAAGGAAGAAAACTCCAATCAGGTACAAAAATTAGAATCTATTTTTCATTTCCTACTCGAAGTTTCTCTCAAAGGTGTTAGTCCTCCAGGGCGTGAGGCTGCAGGGTCTACGCCATTCTTCTGCACCCTCACTGTGACCTGCAACAGTCGACCCGCAGTCAGATACAGAAAAGCCTTCCAGAATAAGGCTGGCTCAGTTATTTGAATTTTTGCGACAAATTGTGGTTGGATAAAAGTGACCTCATTCGAGATATAGAAAAGAGAATCCTATAGCCACAAAAAAAGGCTAAACCTTAATGAGATGACTTGGTTGCGTCCTGCAAAACAATCTTTTGATTTGACGCCTTCTCTTTAAAACGTTAGTGATGAAATTTTTCTTATTCATGAGACAAGGGAAAATCTTATCTGTATATTATTTGATATCAATATGCGAAAGAAAGTTGATTTTCGAAATAGAAAGAGATTTCTTATTGATGCAGAGCGTAATGAAATAAGTGGAATTCCATCATTAACAATTGTAATGAAAATTGGATTTCGTATTGACAGAGAAATGCAGTTATTGATGTTTAATTATTATTAGGGAGGAACATAAAAGGTTAATAGTGAAGGTTTTATGTTACTACATTCGAACATTATTTATGGAATAATTTAAAACTGTAATTCATATCAGTTAATGAATCTCATTAAAGACGAGAATGAAAAAGTTATCTGAGAGATCACATATCAACGTTAAGATTGAGAGAGAGAGAGAGAGAGAGAGAGAGAGAGAGAGAGAGAGATTTCCAATGTTACTGTGTGAGGAAATCTTCTCATTTCATCTACTGAATGATATATTATCTCTCCTTAGTGAAGTAAACACAAGACAGCCGACCAAATATAGAAATGCGTGATATATTTGAATCGATGTTAAAAATCAAGCTTCGGGAATCAGGGGATGGAAGGGAGTGGCACTGGGTCACAATGAAGCCCGAGATGTTCTAGAGGGAAGTAAAGACCATATGGATATTGAAGGTTATCCAATTAGTTTGTAAAGTAATTTTTTTTAGATCAGGTTGTCGAATGCAAGTGTCCAATTTCCTTGTTAAGTAAAGTCTAGATTTGTATCATTAAATCCCAAGAGTTTCCATGAAATGTCTCACGTAGAGAGTACTGAACCGAATTTAATGGATAAAAGGAATAGATAAAATTTTCCTTTTT
>NC_090749.1:27967724-27975224 GCF_036898095.1 Palaemon carinicauda | reverse complement strand
TGATAAGTTCAGCGGCTGAGTGTTATGAGGAAGGCCAAGTGTCCTTTTGACACAGTAAATAAAAGATGAAGAAGAAATACTCACAATCACTTAGAGAATAATCATATGTGACCATTTATCATTCAAAATCTTTTACAAAAAGGATAATTTTTCCTTTATACAAAACCTTATTGCAATATGAAATCAAAATCAGAGTTAAAGATCCTTCAATAAATTATTCATAATAACCGTAATACACAGTATTATCTATAAATCACGTTTCTGAATTAATATTAATAATTTCCCCCAGAGAATAGGTTACGCATATTTATAAAAATCCTTTGCGGCTGGGAGGCCATATTAGGTAGGGAGTCAAAGGGAGCTTCAGGCAGAGATTTGATTAGATCCTTTGTTTGCAAATTGAACTAAAGAGTTCCTCTATCACTGAATGTTGATTAATGAAAAAAACAACTCATCTTCAAATAGCGAAATTAAAGGAAGGTTCCTTCTATCTCCATATAAGATTCTGTGTTTGATATAATTCGTTTTGAGGAGGGAAAGAAAGACACCCAAAATCAGAAAGGGATTTTCTATAAACAGATTGGTAATGACTAATTTATGATAAAAGATAATTATTGCAGACTTTCATCAATACAGAGTGTCTTGTCTAATTACTAAGAGTATCGTGTATAGTAAGGTAAATCCATTTGCATATATGCATATTCCATGTAAGCTTTGTTTGTTAGTTTACTGTTGTTGATGTTGCTGTTGTAGTTGTTTTTGATGCTTGGGAATTTTAACACTTCTCTCAGTAAGGAATTACTTATGCTCGGAGATGTTTTGGAGTTGACATAGATAGTTGATTCTTCTTATATTTCTTTTTCTATTCTTTTTTTTCTGGTAGCCTTTTGGATTATTATATTTAATTTTCTTCCAAAATTATAATAGATTTTTCATTATGACATTACTTTTTATTTATGGTGTAAAGAGATTCTGTTACATCTATTATACCTCTTGGTTTTATTCTTCGCGAAATGTATGAATTTTAAACAGTATTATATATAAATTTAAAGAAAAGCTGTTAATTTATTGAATGCGGAAAAACTTTAACTAGCGGGAAAAGAAACATTATAGTTTGAGCTCTTTGTATTCAAGAAAAAGATGAAGAGGAATTTTAAGTTGGCAATTCTATTGTCTCTACTTAATCCTCTACATCTTTTATTCCTTTGTGTTAATAATTGCCTAAATAAATCCAAGAAAAGGGAATGAACCCCTTGTAGGTATCATGCAAAGTTCCAGAGAGAGAGAGAGCCTTACCTTACCTTATTGCCTTATTTTTTGTTTGGGTTCCCCCAGGTCCTTCAGTGTGAGGCACCTCGTATATCCACCACAGAGTTGCTAATGCATCTTCCAGTGTATTTTGCATCTTCCAGTCTTGGATGGTCTGGGATGCATCTTAGGTATTTATCGAGCTTATTCTTAAACACATCATCGCTCACTCCTGATACGTTTCTTAGATGAGCTGGCAGTACATTACATAGTCGCTGCATTATCGATGCTGGTGCGTAGTGGATTAATGTCCTGTGCGCCTTCCTTAGTTTTCCTGGTATATTTTTTGGCACTATTAATCTACCTCAGCTTACTCTTTCTGATATTTTTAGCTCCATGATGTTTTCAGTAATTCCTTCAATTTTCTTCCATGCTTGTATTATCATGTAGCATTTTCTTCTCCTTTCCAGACTGTATAGTTTTAAAATTTGCAGTCTTTCCCAGTAGTCAAGGTCCTTAACTTCTTCTATTCTAGCAGTATAGGACCTTAGTACACTCTCTATTTGTGCAATATCCTTTTGGTAGTGTGGGTACCATATCACATTGCAGTACTCGAGTGTACTACGTACATAAGTTTTGTAAAGCATAATCATGTGTTCAGGTTTTCTTGTTTTAAAGTGTCTGAATAAAATTCCCATTTTTGCTTTACATTTAGCCAACAGTGTTGCTATTTGGTCGTTGCATAACATATTCCTATTTAACATTACACCAAGGTCTTTAATTGCTTCCTTGTTTGTGATTGTCTCGTTATTAGGTCTCTTATATGCAAATACCATTCCTTCTCTGTTTCCATAATTCATTGATTCGAATTTAAATACCATCCTATTTATCTCCGCCCATTCATATATTTTGTTTAGATCTCTTTGTAGTGAGTTCTTATCTTTATCACAAGTAATTTCTCTACTTATTCTTGTGTCATCGGCGAAACTTCTCACTATGGAGTTTCCAACATCACAGTCTATGTCTGAGATCATAATAACAAACAGCAGTGCAGCCAAAACCGTACCTTGTGGCACGCCAGATATTACCTGAGCTTCATCCGATTTCTCGTCATTTGCAACCACTATCTGTTTTCTGTTTTGCAGGAATTCTTTTACACATTTTCCTATCTTTCCCACAATATTATGCTTTCTCATTTTTTTCTCTAATATATTGTGGTCTACCTTGTCAAAGGCTTTTGCAAAATATAGATAGATCACATCTGTGTGTTTTTCACTTATCATATTTTTGTATATGTTTTCATAGTGTGCTATCAGTTGGGTTTGTGTACTTTTTCTGTGCACAAAACCGTGTTGACCTATATTGAACAATTTATTTTTAACCAAATGATCCATTATTTTCTTTTTTATTACCCTCATACACTTTCATAATATGTGATGTTAGACTAACAGGTCTATAATTGCTTGCCTCTAGTCTTGATCCACTTTTGAAGATAGGGGTTATATAAGCTAATTTATGTTTAACATATATCTTGCTCATATCTACACTTTGTCTTAGCAGTATTGCAAGCGGCTTCGCGATAGTGTTTGCAGTTTTTTTTTAACAAAATCGCTGGAATTCCATCTGGTCCGGCTGCTGATCCATTTTTAATTTCGTTTATAGCCTTGACTATATTTGCTTCATTAATATATATATCCGTTAGATATTCAACATTTTCTTCTCTCATTCGTTTTATTATTCTCATTCGCAATTCTTGGTGTGAACTCACTCTTATATTTTTCTGCTAATATGTTGCATATTTCCTTTTTTTAATTCGTTAGCCGTCCTTCAATTCTTAGAGGGCCTATTTCTAATCTCCCTTTATTCTTCTTTTTTGCATAGGAGTAAAGTACTTTAGTTTTTTTTTTATATTTTGAAGTGTCCTTTCTTCTAAGTGCCTTTTTTCATTTTCTTTTGACTGTATAATCTTTTGTTCTGCATTTTTTATCTTACATTTTATTTCCTTCATTTTCCACACATTATTTTCTTTTGTAAGATTTTTCTTCCACTTTCTAATTTTCTGAAATAAGATCCTTTTTTCTCTTGGTATGCATGTCTTTTGTTTATTGTTTTTCTTCGGTACATATTTTTCAACAATTTTCTCCAGTATTTTGTACATTATGTCTGTATTTACCTGTATATTATCACTTACAAACACATTTTTCCATTCTTTATTCAGTTCTTCATTTATTTCTGACCATTTTATATTCTTACTATAAAAATTATATTTTCCATATCCTTCCCAATGTTTTGTCCTTTGATTAATTCTGTGATCACTTGCTATGGAATGGACTATTAATTTACGACATTATGGTGTGAAATTCCCGTGTTATACACTATTATTTCTTTAACATAATTCACCTCATTCACAAATACTAGATCTAGGACATTTTCCTTTCTTGTTGGAATGTGGTTTATTTGTTGCATATTATATTCTAATAGCATATCTTGAAGGTTTTCAAATTGCCTCTTATCTTCTGCGCTACTATTACTCTCTTTTTTATATGTATACATACAACCACTTTTTTCTATCTGTTCTTTCCAATCCACGAAAGGAAGGTTAAAATCTCCGTATAGGAGTATATTCCAGTCTTTATGGTTTCTACATATATCATCTATTTTTTCTATTATTATGTCAAACTTCTTAGTATTTGGGGGTCTGTGAACTGCAATATTCACTAGTTTTTCAGATTCAAATTCTACCGCAATTAATTCACATTCTGTTGCTGTATTTTTCACACACTTTTCCTTGATTTATGTCTCTTCCATATATTGCGATTCCCCCTTGATTCCTATTTTTTTCTGTCAGATCTATAAGTTTGGAAACCCTTTATCTGGTCATCACTGCCAGTCTCTTGGGAATACCATGTTTCACTTATATTTAATATATCTATTTTTTTCAATTTGGGTTAGATCTTCTAAGAACTTTTACTTTCCTTTTAGAGTTACTCGTGACTATATCCAGTGCACTCATCACTCTTATGGTTTGTGTTTCATCCCCATTATTTAATATTGGTAATAATATGGATTCTCCCATGCTTCCTTCCTGTTCTGATATGATGTTCTTTTCTTCATTTCCTGGAATTCTGCCATTAAAAAATCCAACTTTTCTATTATATTTGTTCTTTCGCCTTCATATTTATTTTTGTGTGTATACCTGCAATTATCCCCATATCTGCACCAACCCCGGGCATTATAGATGCATTCTTTGTAGTTGGGCTCTATATGTGCAGATTTAGGTTGAAAGGCCTCATATCTTGGGGTTTTTGGTGCATAGCGCGGTATATACGCGGCCTGCTTTTTTGTTTCTTTTTTTGTTTCATTTTTGCTTTCGTTTTTCTTTTCAGTTTGCTGAGTTTTCTTACTCTCATTCATAGTTGCAGGATGCATATATCGACATTTTTTTTTGAAACTGCATCCTTTTCCTTCTTATAGGATTTTGCATATTTTTGGATGGAGATCTCTGCATTCGTCTCCATATCCGTCTAAATAAGCACATTTACCATATATTTCATAATTATGGCATATCTTTGGATGCTTGTAGTAGCATCTTTCGCCAAATCTGCAATTCCCTATTTTCAGCATATTGCAGACTATATCTTTCTTTTCTTTTTTTTTCTTGTTCTTACTCTTCCCTAAAAGTATGTAGGTCCAGGTAGAGTCTCTTGGGTCTATTATTTGTTTCCATCTGATAATTTATTTCTTCATAAGTATGTTGTTGGATGGCATCATAAGTTATATCAATGATTTCCTCTGCATCCTCTGCATGCCACAGGAAACGGTTGAATGGCCATAGAGAGAGAGAGAGAGAGAGAGAGAGAGAGAGAGAGAGAGTAACAGCGATGCCACAGGAAAGGATTGGATGGATTTTATGCGGAAGGAAGGAATATCTACAGAGAAGAATAATTCTGCATATTGAAGAAACGAAGTACAGAGTAGCAAATATAGAAGAGTATTTTCATCATAACTAGGAAAATAAAAAATGAAATTCTCTCATAAAAAGATGAGGTTATGATACAAGAAGTAAGAAAGGAAAGTTTCATGAGAAAAAGCATCGGTTTCCTTTTAATCTCGAGGCGGGATTCAATTTCTCCCTTTTTAACCCTGGATAGGTACGGTCCTCGGACACCCCTTTAAGGGTATACTCGGACGCGAACGACCCCGACGCCAAAAAAAATTCTTGAAAAATCAGTTTTTGCAGTAACCTCCTTTTTTCTTTTGCCAAAAAAAACTTCAATGAATGCTTAAAACAACTGTAAAGATAAATACTACTCATCTGCAGAAGAACTATTTATTATAAATATTTTAAAAAATTAAGTAGAAAAAAAAAGACCTGACATAAAAATTCATAAAAAAAAAGTTTATACATATATACACAAATCCTTTTAGGAATCGATTCTTGAATGTTTAGGACACATCTTGATGTATTTTGGATGAAGTCAGACCCATGGAGGTGAAGATCTGAAATGAGAAAAAAAGGGTAACTTTTTTTGGCCAAAAAAAATTGTCCAAATTTCATGAATTTTTTTGGGTACCCAAATGAAATAGGAAGTGGCTAATTTTTTTAGGGAATAAACATATGTTATCCTAAAATAGAAATATGTAAAAAAATCTTCATTATTTTGTAAATTACATTTATATCAGGGGCCATATCTAAAGGTAATTTTTTGAGTACTTGGAAATTTCGTAAAAAAATACATATATTTAATATATAATATGATATTTATGCAGGTAAAAATATACCAAAATATCACAAATTCTATAGGGAACAAGAATATATATAGATAGGGCAGCTTACGCTTCGGATATGTCCACAAAATGGCCGCCAACCACACTGACTCAGACTCCCTAATCTGCCACTTGAAATGTAGGAAGGGTATGTCAATTTCAAGGTGTTATTTACTAATCTAATTATTATTGGATATGCATAAAAATTGTATGGTGGGTTGCTGGATAATTGTCGATTATTTTACGACTATAAAATTAAAATTCTGACCCAAAAAATTTTTTTTGAAGGGAAATAAAATCGAAAAAAAAAAAATGTAAAACAATATTTTAGCTAAAAAAATTTGATGATATTCAATCAAAAAAAAAAGTAAACAAAATTTTCCGACAAATAAACATCTAGAGGAATCATTACTCTGTGATAGTTCCTTAGTACGTAGTAATTTTGAAAGAATTGGGAAAAAACGAAAAAATGGCAATCACCGGAAAATCGAACACATACCTATATATACGCCATATCTGGCTAAAAAAAAGATAGGCATGGGTAGCCAGATCATCTAGAAACACTTTCCAACACTATAAAAATATAAGTTTTGCGACACTACTTGCCAATTCCTTACGGTAACATGACTAAGCAAAAAATGCAAAACAAATAAAAAGGGGCACTCGTGGAAAAATGGCCATTCTAATATACGGCATTTCAGAAAAAAAAAATTTCAGCCACGTGCTAGGCAAACCATCAAGGCATATTTTCCGACAAATAAACATATAAATGAAATATTACTCTGTGATAGTTCCTTAGTACGTAGTAATTTTGAAAGAAATGGGAAAAAACGAAAAAATGGCAATCACAGGAAAATCGAACACATACTTATATATACGCCATATCTGGCTAAAAAAAAAATAGGCATGGGTAGCCAGATCATCTAGAAACACTTTCCAACACTATAAAAATATAAGTTTTGCGAAACTACTTGCAAATTCCGTACGGTAACATGACTAAGCAAAAAAATGCAAAACAAATAAAAAGGGGCACTCGCGGAAAAATGCCCAACATTCTAATATACGGCATCTCAGATAAAAAAAAAAAGACATGCACGTGTTAGCCCAACCATCAAGGCACACTTTCTAACACATAAACATGAAAAAAAAATCAATAATATACGGCAATTCCTTACTACGTAGTAAATTTTTACAAATATTGAAAAAAAAACAGAAATTGGCAACCGCAGTTAAATACCCAATATACCAATAACTACGTTGTATCTGACAAAAACAAAATCACGCATGGGTAGCCAGATCATCTAGACACACTTTCCAACATTAAAAAAGCAAAAGTTTTACGACACTATTTCGCAATATCTTACGGAAAAATGACTTGGCAAAAAAATTAAAAAAAATTAAAAAGGGACACTCGCGGTAAAATGCCCGACATTCTAATATACGACATCTCAGATAAAAAAAAAGACATGCACGTGTTAGCCCAAC
>NC_090749.1:27932724-27965224 GCF_036898095.1 Palaemon carinicauda | reverse complement strand
ATAGGTAAAAATAGTCCAGTGAGGAAAGGAAATAAATAAATGATGAAAACAAATTAACAATAAATCATTCTAAAAACAGTAACAACGTCAAAACAGATATATTATTACTATTATTATCATCACTTGCCAAGCCACAACCCCAGTTGGAAAAGCAGGACGCTAAAAGCCCAGTGGGCCACAACAGGGAAAACAGCCCAGCGAGGAAAGGAAACAAGGAAAAATAAAATACTTTAAGAGGAGTAACAACATTAAGATAAATATTTCCAACATAAACTATAAAAAACTTTACCAAAAGAAGACGAAAAGAAATAGATAGAATAGTGTGCCCGAGTATACCCTCAAGCAAGAGAACGCCAACCCAAGACAGTGGAAGACCATGGTACATAGGCTATGGCACTACCAAAGACTAAAGAATAATGGTTTGATTTTGATTTTATATAAACTGTAAAAAGACTTATGTCCGCCTGTTCAACAAAAAAAACATTTGCTGTAAATTTGAACTTTTGAAGTTCTACTGAATCAACTACCCGATTAGGAAGATCGTTCCACAACTTGGCCACAGCTGGAATAAAACTTCTAGAATACCTAGTATCGAACCTCGTGATGGAGAAGCGATTCAGAAACTCCAAATCTACATTCAAGAGATGGAATTAATGCAAAGAGAGTAGCATCATCTGCATATGTAACAAACTTGTTTTCGAGGCCAGACTACAAGTCATGTGTATATAAGATGAAAAGTAATGAGCCAAGAACACTAAATACCAGATTCCTATGCACACTATGGTACCCATCAACAAGAACTCTTTGCAATCTATTACTTAAAATATTCATAATGATGCCATGTAAAGATCCATCTACTATGAGTTTCAATACAAGTGGCTCATGATTAAATATGACGAATGAAACAAATATTATACAATAATTATTCTTTTAACACAAGGTCAGGAGTAGTGTAGTTAGTATCCAAGTAAGAGTGAGGTTATATAGCTGTAGGACAGTGTTACTCAACCAGGGGGGCGCAAGAGGATTCAAAGGGGGGCGTGAGCCTCAGGAGAATAATGCAGCTATAAATGAAAAAAAAAAAAATAAGTTGTGTTATTTTAGACTAGATCAGTTAAATAAAAAAGACATTATAGTAAAAAATATAATAATAATAATAATAATAATAATAATAATAATAATAATAATAATGGTAAAAGTTTTATATAATAAAGTAATATCATCGTTACTTATTCATGCTTTCTCCTTCCACGTAGGCTACCGTAGAGTACATTGCCTGTCATGGACGTGTATAATACGTGTCCCTTACTGGTGAGCTATGAGATCCGTTTCTCACACCCAGTCCCACCGTACACACTATCAACACAGTCCCTGTCAACACTCCCAGTTTACCACACATGTCCGAAAGTATTTGAACATTTCTTCCTTGCCGTTTCTACAGGCGCAATTGTTGAGGTACATTATCTCAGTTTCTTATCGACCCATTAACATCGTCAGGTTTGTGAGAATGTGAATGAAAGAAAAGGGGAGAGATATATTCTGGGGATTAATTTTTTTTCCTATCAATTATTTTTGACTAGTTTTGTTTTCCCTGTGTCGTTGATGGGCTGCCCTGCATTGGTGGGGTTATTGTCCTTTATTTGAAAAAAATATATATATATCAGTTTCTATGTTTATCAATATACCGAAATATGTTGAGAGACCGTTGCTAAGATTACTGCAAAATTTTGAAGATGTATATTTTGTTTTATTTATTTTTCCTTCATATTGTAAAAATCATAAGTTAATGGTCTCAAATTTTACTATTTGCAAAAGAAGATGTACTAATAACCACCACTTCATGATTATCTCAACCATATGATCAGTGACCGAGTCAGAGAGGTAGAGTCAGCGAGTAGGGCTGTATTAGAGAGAGAGAGAGAGAGAGAGAGAGATTCATGTATATATATATATATATATATATATAGGGCTGTATTAGAGAGAGAGAGAGAGAGATTCGTGTATATATATATATATATATATATATATATATAATAATATATAGTTATAAATGTTTGTATCTCTCTCTCTCTCTCTCTCTCTCTCTCTCTCTCTCTCTCTATATATATATATATATATATATATATTATTTCCTCTCCTTTTTTCCTTCTTCTTTTCCTTCAAGGTTAATTTAACGTCCAAGGCTGGATGTATTTCTTATATTGTCTCAATTTTCTGCCAATCTCGTGTTTAGCCTCAAAATTTTCAAAAAATTTTGGATATATCTTTCTCCCTCTTTCTCTGTCCTTCTCACTCATTGATCATGTAGCTGTGATAATCATACTGTGGTGGTTATCATCAAGAGGTGAAAAATACCTTAATTTACAAATGCATATTATCTTGATCGCAGATACGTTTTGCCAGTTTCACTCCAACTACGTTGCAATGAGTGCCAAGAAGCGGAAGTATAACGAAGATTATATTCGTTTTGGATTTGTGTCCCTCCGAAAGGGTGACACAGAGGTCCCACAGTGCGTGATATGTTACAAGACTCTGAGCAATGATGGAATGCGACCCTCACGCTTGGAACGCCACCTGCAAACAGCACATCCTGGTCTAGTTGACAAGCCAAAGGCATTCTTTGAAACAAAAAAACACACCTTGAAGCAAGTGAAAATGGATGACAGCGGGGTATTTCGACAACAATCATCAAAGGTTGTTGAGGCTTCTTATGAAATTTCCATGTTGATTGCAAAGAGCAAGAAGAGCCATAACATTGGAGAGACTCTCATAAAGCCAAGTATACTATGTGCAGCTCAACTCATTCTTGGTAAAGATAGTGCAAATAAGCTTTCCCAAATTTCCCTGTCAAACGATACAGTCCAGAGAAGGATCCATGAACTCTCTCAAGATATCAAAGAACAAACACTCGAACTAGTAAGAGCCTCGCCTGTTTTTGCAATCCAGTGTGATGAAACGACCGATATCGCTCAGTGTGCTCAGTTCTTGATGTATGCTCGTTTTGTGTCAGGCAACAATATAAAGGAGGAAATTTTGTTTTGTTGCCCCATGGAAAGTTGTACAACAGCAGAAGCCATTTTTAAAGTTACATCAGACTTTTTTAAGGAAAATAAACTTTCTTGGGACTCACTAATAGGGGTGTGTAATGATGGAGCCCCAGCCATGGTTGGCCTGCGTTCTGGGTTCATCACAAAGGTGAAAGAAAAAAATCCTTCTGTAATAAGTACACACTGCATAATTCACCGTGAATCTTTAGCATCCAGAACTTTGCCTGATGAAATGAGGGATGTTCTAAACGTGGCTATAAAGGTAGTAAATTTCATCAAATCTGGAGCCTTAAACAGTCGTCTCTTCAAATTATTGTGTAAGGATATGGATTCTGAACATGAAGCCCTGCTTTTTCACACAAACATACGATGGTTATCAAAAGGAAACATGCTTGAAAGGCTTTATGAGCTACGAGAAGAAGTAATAATATTTCTAGATTCACAGCAGAAGGCAGCCCTTCATGACAAATTCAAGTCTGACAGCTTTCAGATAATTCTAGCTTACTTGGTGGATATTTTTGAATCTTTGAATGCAGTGAACCTTAAACTACAAGGGAAAAATATCCACATCATCTCTCACCACGACACCATTCGAACTTCCATGGCCAAACTCGACCTCTGGAAATGTCGAATTCAGCAGGGAAATGCAGCCAGTTTTAGGAACTTAGATTCTGGGCTCGCTCATGGTAACCTTGACCCTGAGTTAAAGATCCTTATAATCACTCATCTAAGCAGCTTGAAAGCAGAATTCACGAAATACTTTCCAGACATAGATGACATGCGTGAATCCTGGAAATTCATTAGGAATCCTTTTCAGTGTGAATTCGCTAATGTTGCTGAGGAAATTCAAGAGGAGTTTCTTGAGTTAAAGTTTAATTCCACAGCTAAGGATGAATTCAACGATTTGGATTTGGAGACATTCTGGATTAAATACCATTCTGTGTACCCTCTGATCTCACATCAGGCTCTTCGGGTTCTAACAATGTTTGGATCAACGTACCTGTGTGAAACTGCATTTTCTACGCTCACTGCTATAAAAACAAAATACAGAAACCGCCTGGATGTGGAAGATGATTTACGTTGTGCACTCTCTAACATTAAACCTCGTATTCAAGATCTGGTATCCAAGAAGCAGTGTCAGGTATCTCACTAAATAAGTTAAGCAAGTTATCCTGTAGAAGTGAAAATGTCAATTATCTCACTTTATTTCCTACTTAGTAAATTGACTATACAACCCATAAGGCTTTTTTTTATTCCTTTTCATATAAAATCTGCAAGTGAAATTTATCTTTATATGCAAGGGGGGGGGGGCCGTGGCGATAAAAAAAATAATTGTGGAGGGGGCATGGTAGTAAAAGGTTGAGAACCACTGCTAGAGGAGATAGCAAGGTGATATAAGTAGCTCTGCAGGCTGAACAAGCGACAAACTTCGTCGTGGGGAATGACTTCGCCTTGAGAGGTATTAGATGTTCTCAACCCTTATTTCTTAAGGGTTTCCAATAATACTGAAGCGAAAACAATTGCAATAGAATCACCTTAGCATCAACCTCCAAGGTACTTGATCAGGCTCTTTTCAAAAATTTGATTTCTTCATCTACCACTATTTATGTAAATTATCACTAATTCTTCCTATATGATATAGAAAATTCCATTCAAAGATATCAGATATAATTATCAAAATAAAAACAAATTTTAAATGGTCAAAAAGCTCAAGTTCTTCTAAAATACATCATTATGTTGATAAAATATCCAAACTTGTTGTGAATTCGTAATATCAAGTAAACGTTCACTGAGATCTTAGGAAGCCTTTTTTGTTCCATAAGTAAAGAAACTGAAAGATAGAATACAAACGTGAAAATTTTATTCTCGTTGACTATAATGAAGATGAATTAATGCAATTTTCTATAGATTTTGCAGGAAATAGAAGAACTTGCAAAACGGTTTTCTTTCGTTTTCTGTCTTCACTTTCGATCGGGTCTAAATGAAATCTAATTCTATACCATCACTTTATCTAAGTCTGTATGTTAATAAATGTTGGATATTTAATGCATCTTATTCTATAATGACCTATGATCTTTTTCTAATTAGTTTTGAGTGGGAACAGGAAGATCTGCTCTTCTATTCTGTTGTAAGAGAGAAAAGATAGCAAGTTGTGGAAAACTAGCAATTATAGATTATTTTCCTCCTAATTCAGAGCTGTAATTTAGTTAGATTGAGACAGAGAGAGAGAGAGAGAGAGAGAGAGAGAGAGAGAGAGAGAGAGAGAGAGAGAGAGGGGGGGGGGGGGCAAAGCAATAAAGGCGAGAGACAATAAAGAGGAGAATTATGGACAGCAAATGGTTCTGTTCGCTATTTTGTTTTTTTCTGTAGGTTCTGAATGATGCTTATATAAGTACCAACAGTATTCTTGCAACTCCAGGTAAAACAAATTCCAAAGAAAATCTTACGGTCTGGCATGAAAAATAAAACACATACAAAAGAATTAAGTGGCATTCATTGGTTGTTACAGTCAACAATTCTGGGTAATCACACCTATAAAATAGGTCCAGAAATGTAAGTAATTACAAGCTAAAATTAATGAGGTAATCAAATTAAGGAGTTATTTAAACACAAATCAGTCAGTTTAAACATCCAATGTTGCACTACCATTTGGAACAGAAAGCAACACATCGACCCCTTTTACTAATCATTGGTATTTTGCATAGCTAAAACACCCATCACAGCTGAAGAACACCTTCAGGGTAGAACTTTCTGGCTAAAAATGCTTGGTTATAGAATTGCCTTTGTTCGTTAAAGGATACCACAAATATTTCTCCTAATACAACTCTTTACCTGTCAAAGTAGGGACTTAATCATTCTCCAAAATGGCCAGTGTACGAGTTTTATGGACGACTTGACCAAATGCTACGAATAAATTTACAAAGATCCAAAATTTCATGATTCCACAAGTCAATGGTGTCTGATCTAGTTCGAAGGACAACTAAAATTTAGAATTTGAATAATGAGTAGGAAATGATTCCAGGAAAACCCCCATGCTCCGATTTCCGAATTCCTGGCTTGGAGAAGTAGAGCTCCAGCACTCTCACATTCAACAAACCTGAGAGATGTAACAAACACTGTTTGCTAACCATACATACGTTTCTTAGAGATAAAGTTTTAATTTGTTTTATAACTTGAAGGGCAGCATTGAAATAAATTTATATCTATTATGAAAAAAGCTCACATTAGAGCTGTTACCATAAATATCTCTATCCGACAAGAATTAAGTGATTCCTTTTGCAATGATGTAAGTCAAAATATGATTCACAAAGTAGCTATACAAAAATAGTTCAAAGAAATTCTATCAAAGAGGAAAATTAAAGTATTGAGCTTGCAACTTATTACATCATCCTGAAATGGCAACACTGTATTTCGCCTACTCGATATTTATATACCTGAATCAGTCGGACACGGTTAATTGATCATCTCTCGATGAAAGCTTCCGAAACCTCCTCCATATTGCGAAATCCTTTGTGATTTATTGCTTATCCTAAAGAGAATCGAATTTAACTGGGAACTCTATATTTTAGCTTGATTCCACTTCAAGTAATTTAAGGTCTTGGAAACAATTGGGTTCCTTCCTTCAGAGTATGATGTGTCTCCAATTGATATAATTGTAAGGAATAATATCTACTTTGAAGTATAAAACAACCTTAAGATTCTTTTTGAATGAAACCTCTCGCCTACACCGATGTAGTCAGTTACTACAAATCGGCTTCACTATTAGTAATAAATGTAAATTATATCTTTTGTTTTTTGCAATTGGTTTTATAA
The DNA here is from genome assembly GCF_036898095.1 of Palaemon carinicauda. Classification (NCBI taxonomy): domain Eukaryota; kingdom Metazoa; phylum Arthropoda; class Malacostraca; order Decapoda; family Palaemonidae; genus Palaemon; species Palaemon carinicauda. The sequence goes on along the minus strand of NC_090749.1, from coordinate 27,958,364 downwards.
CTGAATCTCTTTTCTTTCCTCTTAGTGAGTAGAAATCTTCAAGTTGACTCAAGGGGGAAAATTAATGCCTCTTATTTCGACTTATATCATTGCAAAAGGAATCACTTAATTCTTGCTGGTTAAAGATATCTATATTAACAGCTCTAATGTGAACTTATTTATTGATAAGAATAATCTTATTCCAATGCTGCCCTTCAAGATATGAATGATTATAACTTTATCTCTAAGAAACGTGTGTATGGTTAGCAAACAGTGTTTGTTACATCTCTCAGGTTTGTTGAATGTGAGAGTGCTGAAGCTCTACTTCTCCAAGCCAGGAATTCGGAAATGGGAGCTTGGAGGTTTTCCTGGAATCATTTCCTACTCATCAATGCAAATTCTAAATTTTAGTTGTCCTTCGAACTGGATCAGACACCATTGCCGTGTGGAATTATGAAATTTGAATCTTTGTAAATTCATTCGTAGCATTTGGTCAAGTCGTCCATAAAACTCGCACACTGCCCATTTTGGAGAATGATCAAGTCCCTACTTTGATAGGCAAAGAGATGTATTAGTAAGTAATATTTGCGGTATCCTGCAACAAACAAAGGCAAATCTATAACCAATTATTTTTAGCGAGAAAGTTCTACCCTGCAAGGGTTCTTGAGCTCTAGTATGTGAGTTTTACCTATGCAAAATACCAATGATTTGTAAAAGGAGTCGTTTTTCTTTCTGTTCCAAACGGTAATGCGATATTGAATGTTTAAACTGACTGATTTATGTTTATCACGTTAATTTACTTACCTCATTAATTTAAGCTTGTAAATAATTACCTTTCTGTTGACTTTAACAACCAATGAAGGCCAGTTATTTCTTTTATATGTATTTAATTTATCATGCCAGTCTGGTGTGAATTGGTAATAGTGACTGCTGGTAATTGTATGCTTGCTTGGCAACATTGAGTCTCTAACACTGTATCGGCTTGGCCAACACCTGCCACTACTTTAAGCCGAATAAAGCCAATGTTCCAGCAACTGTGTTCGGTATTCCATAATTTATTTGGCTTAATATTCACCATGCACAAGTTTCTGAGTCCCAGCCCGATTGACGTGGACCCAGAATCAGCCGATGCGGAGGACAAATGGATTATGTGGCATGATAACTTTGAGGTGTTCTGTGCGGCCATCAACCTAGACTTAAATACAGATAAGTTGGCCTTGTTTCGTGCTCACGTATCTTGTAAACTGTTAAAGATAATTATAAGTGCCACCACATATGCCACTACCATAAGCCTGTTGAAGGCTAAATTTGTGAAACAAAAAAGTGAGGTGTTTGCCATATACAAATTAGCCACCTGCAAGCAACAGAGTGGCGAAGCACTGATGCTTTTTTTGGATAGCCTCAAAGGTCTTGCCTCGGAAAGTAGCTTCACTGATTGTACAGCCGCTCAGGCTGAAGAACTGGCCATCAGAGATTCTTACATCACGGGTATGGCATCTAATGCAATCCGACAGAGACTGTTAGAGAACTTATCCTTGGACTTATCCCCAGCTGTGAAACAAACCCGTGCACTGGAAATGGCTCAACTGCATTCGGCGTCTTATACAAGTGAAACCAATACCACAGTGGCAGCATTGATAGATGAACAGGCAAAACCCGAAATGGATCCCAACAGTTTTCTAATTGAAATGAGTGACTCCCCGAATCCAAGTGAGTGTGCTGCTGCCGTCAGCGGTCGGAGGTGCTTCTTTTGTGGAGGATCCCTACATCCCAGAGTCCACTGCCCAGCCAGGAAAGCCTCATGTTCCAACTGTCAGAAGGTAGGTCATTATACTCGTGTCTGCAAGTCACAAAGAAAACAATGGAACAAAAATGGTGAATCAACTAACTCTAATCTTGTAGCTGGAATAGTCCCAGACAACCTCCCACAGTCCATCCCTGCTTCCATAACAGGGGCCGCTGTGGCTGCAGCTTCTCCTGCACTATGAAGTGTTTAGAGAACTGTCCTACCTGTAGAACTCAATAGAGGCTAGGCCATGGACGGGCTGGTCAACACTGGAGCATTTAAAAGCTTTATAGATGCCAAAGTAACTAGGGCTATAAACTCCGTGACTCGTTCCTCAGCCTGCAGCATAACCATGGCTAATGCTAAACAGACAATGAAACTTAACCCTGGATAGGTACGGTGGGTCGTTTGCGACCCCGAGCGTCAAAAAAAAACAGGTTTTTCTCACGTGACTCACCCCTGTGACTGAATTTGTGGGTGATCGACCTGCAGGAGGTGTCTCCCCTACACGCTCTAGTAGTGTCCAGATGTGCATTGCTGTAGCTGTACTCCTTCCCCGATTTCTGAGACGCGTCGGGGTCGTTCGCGTCCGAGTTTACCCTTCTGAGGTAGTTTGCATAATTATCAAAGTTATTACGTATTATGAAATTGTCGTAGAATGGTGCAACTTGTATAGGTTATCAGTTGTGAAAAGTCTTGGTGGATTGTTTGGCTACCATGTGCATGTTTTTTTTTTTAGTTAAAATGTCGTTCATCACCACGAGGACCATTTTACCGCGAGTGCCCCTTTTTCATTTTTTTTCATTTTTTTGCCAAGTCATTTTTCCGTAAGATATTGCCAAATAGTGTCGTAAAACTTTTGCTTGTTTAGTGTTGGAAAGTGTGTCTAGATGATCTGGCTACCCATGCATGACTTTGTTTTTGTTAGATACGACGTAGTTATTGGTATATTGGGTATTTAACTGCGGTTACCAATTTCTGTTTTTTTTTCAATATTTGTAAAAATTACTACGTAGTAAGGAATTGCCGTATATTATTCATTTTTTTTTCATGTTTATGTGTTAGAAAGTGTGCCTTGATGGTTGGGCTAACACGTGCATGTCTTTTTTTTTATCTGAGATGTCGTATATTAGAATGTCGGGCATTTTACCGCGAGTGTCCCTTTTTAATTTTTTTTAATTTTTTTGCCAAGTCATTTTTCCGTAAGATATTGCGAAATAGTGTCGTAAAACTTTTGCTTTTTTAATGTTGGAAAGTGTGTCTAGATGATCTGGCTACCCATGCGTGATTTTGTTTTTGTCAGATACGACGTAGTTATTGGTATATTGGGTATTTAACTGCGGTTGCCAATTTCTGTTTTTTTTTCAATATTTGTAAAAATTTACTACGTAGTAAGGAATTGCCGTATATTATTGATTTTTTTTTCATGTTTATGTGTTAGAAAGTGTGCCTTGATGGTTGGGCTAACACGTGCATGTCTTTTTTTTTATCTGAGATGCCGTATATTAGAATGTTGGGCATTTTTCCGCGAGTGCCCCTTTTTATTTGTTTTACATTTTTTTGCTTAGTCATGTTACCGTAAGGAATTGGCAAGTAGTGTCGCAAAACTTATATTTTTATAGTGTTGGAAAGTGTTTCTAGATGATCTGGCTACCCATGCCTATTTTTTTTTAGCCAGATATGGCGTATATATAAGTATGTGTTCGATTTTCCTGTGATTGCCATTTTTTCGTTTTTTCCCATTTCTTTCAAAATTACTACGTACTAAGGAACTATCACAGAGTAATATTTCATTTATATGTTTATTTGTCGGAAAATATGCCTTGATGGTTTGCCTAGCACGTGGCTGAAATTTTTTTTTTCTGAAATGCCGTATATTAGAATGGCCATTTTTCCACGAGTGCCCCTTTTTATTTGTTTTGCATTTTTTTGCTTAGTCATGTTACCGTAAGGAATTGGCAAGTAGTGTCGCAAAACTTATATTTTTATAGTGTTGGAAAGTGCTTCTAGATGATCTGGCTACCCATGCCTATCTTTTTTTTTAGCCAGATATGGCGTATATATAGGTATGTGTTCGATTTTCCGGTGATTGCCATTTTTTCGTTTTTTCCCAATTCTTTCAAAATTACTACGTACTAAGGAACTATCACAGAGTAATGATTCCTCTAGATGTTTATTTGTCGGAAAATTTTGTTTACTTTTTTTTTGATTGAATATCATCAAATTTTTTTAGCTAAAATATTGTTTTACATTTTTTTTTTCGATTTTATTTCCCTTCAAAAAATTTTTTTTGGGTCAGAATTTTAATTTTATAGTCGTAAAATAATCGACAATTATCCAGCAACCCACCATACAATTTTTATGCATATCCAATAATAATTAGATTAGTAAATAACACCTTGAAATTGACATACCCTTCCTACATTTCAAGTGGCAGATTAGGGAGTCTGAATCAGTGTGGTTGGCGGCCATTTTGTGTACATATCCGAAGCGTAAGCTGCCCTATCTATATATATTCTTGTTCCCTATAGAATTTGTGATATTTTTGTATATTTTTACCTGCATAAATATCATATTATATATTAAATATATGTATTTTTTTACGAAATTTCCAAGTACTCAAAAAATTACCTTTAGATATGGCCCCTGATATAAATGTAATTTACAAAATAATGAAGATTTTTTTACATATTTCTATTTTAGGATAACATATGTTTATTCCCTAAAAAAATTAGCCACTTCCTATTTCATTTGGGTACCCAAAAAAATTCATGTAATTTGGACAATTTTTTTTGGCCAAAAAAAGTTACCCTTTTTTTCTCATTTCAGATCTTCACCTCCATGGGTCTGACTTCATCCAAAATACATCAAGATGTGTCCTAAACATTCAAGAATCAATTCCTAAAAGGATTTGTGTATATATGTATAAACTTTTTTTTATGAATTTTTATGTCAGGTCTTTTTTTTTTTCTACTTAATTTTTTAAAATATTTATAATAAATAGTTTTTCTGCAGATGAGTAGTATTTATCTTTACAGTTGTTTTAAGCATTCATTGAATTTTTTTTGGCAAAAGAAAAAAGGAGGTTACTGCAAAAACTGATTTTTCAAGAATTTTTTTTGGCGTCGGGGTCGTTCGCGTCCGAGTATACCCTTAAAGGGGTGTCCGAGGACCGTACCTATCCAGGGTTAACAAGTGATGCAATAACAATTTAACCATAAGTGGAAGAGTATACCCTGAGTTCTGTCTGCACTTGATGGATGATTGCGTTGCTCCAGTCGTATAGGGACATGACTTCCTACAGTTACACAAGCAAGTCAGCGTAGACTTTGGTGGGACGCTACCGCCTTTGAAGCTAAGCATCTAGTCACCTTGTGCTCTGATTGCGGCTCAAATTGAACCGCCAGCCATCTTCGGCAATCTAACAGTCAACTGTCACCTGATACAGGTGAAATACAGAAGTTATTCCAAAGAGGACTCCGAGTTCATCAAGAAAAAAGTAAAAAGGCTGCTAGAGGAGGGCATCATCACACCGAGTCGCAGTTTGTTGAGAGCTCAAGTGGCATTCGTTGATCAGTGTGATAAGAAAAGATTGGTCATAGATTACTCACAAACCATAAACAGATTCACCAACCTAATTGCTTATCCTGTTCCAGGGATCACCGAGATGATTGAGAAAATTTCTACTTATCGCTACTTCAGCTTCATAGACTTGAAGGCAGCGTATCATCAAATACCATTGAACATGGCTGATTGGAAATTCCCGTTGTTCGAAGCAGATGGAAGGCTGTTCGAATTCACGCGTTTGCCTTTTGGAGTAATCAACGGGGCTACCTGCTTTCAGCAAGTTCTCGACGAAATTATTGGTAAGGAACAACTAGAGGGTACGTTCGCCTACATAGATGACATCATGGTCTGCGGTCACACACGTGAAGAACATGACAGAAATCTGAAATGCTTTCAAGAAACTGCATTGAAGTATGGACTTACCATAAATGACAAGAAAAGTGTGTATGCTCAAACATCAATCTCAATTTTGTGCCATGTAGTGAATGATCACCAAGTCCTACCTTACCCGGAGAGAATGCGTCTGTTGCTGGATATGAACTCTCCGAACAGTACCCCTAATCTCAAAAGGATGTTAGGTTTCTTATCCTACTATGCGAAGTGGGTATCGAACTTCTCCCAGAAAATTCGATCTTTATTTGAAGTGAAAACTTTCCTGATGGCCAAATTCGCAGAACAAGCACTCGAAGAACTAAAAAATTGAATATCTCGAGCTTCACTTGCTGCTATAGAAGACGAAGCAGTCTTTGTAGTCGAAACAGATGCCTCTGCTGACGCCGTTGCAGCCTCACTGACACAAGAAGGAAAACCGGTGGCCTTCTTTTCTCGCTCGCTCTCAGAATTGGAGAAACGACAATTGACAGTAAAACGGGAAGCATATGCTATCGTAAAAGCCATCATGAAATGGCGACACTTTCTGCTAGGACGTAAATTTAGACTCATAACTGATCAGCAATCGCACCGATGTTTGACGCCAATAACCATGGCAAAATCAAGAATTAAAAAATAATGTGGTAGAGGCTGGAACTGAGTTGTTCCAACTTCGACATCACATAGAGACCTGGACCAAAGAACCAAGAAACAAACGCTCTCTCTCATGCCTCGGGATGTGTGGCTTCACTTACCTGTACTCAAGGAGACAAGCTGACACAGCTTCGCGAGCACCTGTGTCACCCCGGAATCAGAAGGATGACCCACATCATAAGACAGAGAAACTTACCCTTTACCATTGAAGAAGCTCGGACTGTCATATGTAAATGTCAAACCTGTGCTAAGATCAAACCTAAGTTCTTCAACGAGACAGGAACATTGATAAAAGCTACTAGGCCATTAAAGCATCTGGCTATCGACTTCAAAGGTCCAATGCCGTCCACCACAAAGAACAGGTATATTCTCAACATAAGCAACGAGTACAGCAGATTTCTGTTCGCCTTTACAACAGAAGACACCTCAGTGAGTACCTCTATTAAATGTTTGTCTACTTTCTTTTCAGTTTGGGGCCTGCCCCAGTACATTCATTCAGACACGGGACCTGCTTTCGGGTCGTCAGAGTACCAAAAGCTCCTTCATTACCGTGGAGTGACTACAAGTTACTTGTCTGCGTTTAACACCCGTGGCAATGGCCAGATCGAGAGAGCCAATGGAACTTTGTGGTCCACCGTAAGGCCAGCTATTGCTTCTCTCTCCCTCCCTATAGATTTGTGGGAGGCTGTCCTGGATCAAGCACTACACAGCATGAGGTCCCTTCTCTGCATCGCTACGAACTCAACACCGCATGAGCGCATGTTCCTGCACCCCAGGGAAGCAACATACGGGCAGGCGGCTCCATCGTGGATGACAGAAAATGAGCAAGCTCTTCTAAAGTAAATGGTTAGGAAATTCAAGTCCGAATCAGAGGTCGAGGAAGTTAGACTTATGCATGTCAACCCACAATGGGTTTGTGTTACGCACCAAGACGGCATGGAATCCATTGTGTCGACTCATCACCTGGCTCATGCAGCTAAAGTATTCAGTTCAAACACCTGACACGATAAAGGAAGCGTCACATCTTCAACATGCGAGAAAATGGTAATACTCTCATCAGTCAAGGAACCCCCTTTCCCACCTGGAGACCCCAGCCAGAGAACGGAAAGAAGTCGAGTGGATAGAGAACAAGTCCCGGGGAGGGAGCTTGCAACTGAACTGCAACAAACCACAGAACTGCCCACCCCAGGAAAAGCACTGTCGAAAGGAACATCTGCAGAAACGCCAACCTCCGAGGCTATCTCTCAGATTCTGTCATAGATGAGTGGGAGTAGTATTAGTAGTAAGAGTCCTTATGTTAATGTGTTCATTGTGAATTAGTAGTGAAAATGTCCATTTTTACCAATGTATTTTTTATGTGAGTGAGATGATCCCAATTATCGAATAAAATAAGTACTCATGAGTTTTTTAATGTGAATATGAAATTTGTAGTGGCAATAAGGTGAGCTTTGTAATAAAAATGCGATGTAAGAATAATTATTGCAATTGATGTGAAATCTGAGTGAATTCATGTTTTGTTATGATGCGAATGTGTACTGTACTGTATATTCTTCTTCTCAGTAGGGGTAAATGTGGTGTGAATTGGTAACTGTGATTGGTGGTGTTTGTATGCTTGCTTGGCAACATTGAGTCTCTAACACTGTACCGGCTTGGCCAACACCTTGCCACAGCTTTAAGCCGAATAAAGCCAACGTTCCAGCAACTGTGTTTGGTATTCCACAGCTAGACCGTAGGATTTTCTTTGGAATTTGTTATACCTGGAGCATCATTCAGAAGCTACGGAAAAAACAAAAATAGCGAACAGAACCATTTGCTGTTCATAATCTTCCTATCTATTGTCTCTCGCCTTTATTGACTTAATTGATTTCCTTCTCTCTTTCTCTCTCTCTCTCTCTCTCTCTCTCTCTCTCTCTCTCTCTCTCTCTCTCAATCTAACTAAATTGCCACTGTAGATAAGGAAGAAAAGAATCTATAATTGCTATAGTTTTCCACTATTTGATAACTTTTCTCTCTCCATATACAACATTTAAAATATTTCATTTTCCGTTTTCATTATTTCTCATATCGTTTATCTATTTACTTATTTCCTTTTCTCACTAAGCTATTTTTCCCGGTTTAAGTCCTTGGACTTATATGGGTTGTAGCTTAGCAAGTAATAATAATAATAATAATAATAATAATAATAATAATAATAATAATTAATGTAGAGTAATTTTATCGAATTAGTGATGACGTCAAGACTTTTGTCATAATCCATTATCTTAATGAGTTAGTATTATCCCTCTCAAGGATGGAATGAATCCTCACGGAAATCATGACTTCAGGAAAGAGAATCTAAACGATGACGAATTATCTTTAACTGGTCATTTAAGATCAAAATTAACGCTGGTGGCCTTAATGGGTCCTTGACACAATCTTATCTGTTATCCTCTCATAGTATTCTGAATTTAAGAAATGTTTTCTATACAAACCGAATTCTTCATTTGTGTCAACCAGAAATTTTTGGGCTCAAGCCATGTCGTCCTGATGGAAGTTCCTATAGGGTAGCTTCCTAGGGTATATTACAACTACGGCGATATTCCCAGAGAATTTACCTTAACCCTGGATAGGTACGATGGGTCGTTTGCGACCCCGAGCGTCAAAAAAAAACAGGTTTTTCTCACGTGACTCACCCCCGTGACTGAATTTGTGGGTGATCGACCTGCAGGAGGTGTCTCCCCTACACGCTCTAGTAGTGTTCAGATGTGCATTGCTGTAGCTGTACTCCTTCCCCGATTTCTGAGACGCGTCGGGGTCGAGCGCGACCGAGTTTACCCTTCTAAGGTAGTTTGCATAATTATCAAAGTTATTACGTATTATGAAATTGTCGTAGAATGGTGCAACTTGTATAGGTTATCAGTTGTGGAAAGTCTTGGTGGATTGTTTGGCTACCATGTGCATGACTTTTTTTTTTAGTTAAAATGTCGTTCATCACCACGAGGACCATTTTACCGCGAGTGCCCCTTTTTCATTTTTTTTCATTTTTTTGCCAAGTCATTTTTCCGTAAGATATTGCCAAATAGGGCGTAAAACTTTTGGTTGTTTAGTGTTGGAAAGTGTGTCTAGATGATCTGGCTACCCATGCATGACTTTGTTTTTGTCAGATACGACGTAGTTATTGGTATATTGGGTATTTAACTGCGGTTACCAATTTCTGTTTTTTTTCAATATTTGTAAAAATTACTACGTAGTAAGGAATTGCCGTATATTACTCATTTTTTTTTTCATGTTTATGTGTTAGAAAGTGTGCCTTGATGGTTGGGCTAACACGTGCATGTCTTTTTTTTTATCTGAGATGCCGTATATTAGAATGTCGGGCATTTTACCGCGAGTGTCCCTTTTTCATTTTTTCTCATTTTTTTGCCAAGTCATTTTTCCGTAAGATATTGCGAAATAGTATCGTAAAACTTTTGCTTTTTTAGTGTTGGAAAGTGTGTCTAGATGATCTGGCTACCCATGCGTGATTTTGTTTTTGTCAGATACGACGTAGTTATTGGTATATTGGGTATTTAACTGCGGTTGCCAATTTCTGTTTTTTTTTCAATATTTGTAAAAATTTACTACGTAGTAAGGAATTGCCGTATATTATTGATTTTTTTTCATGTTTATGTGTTAGAAAGTGTGCCTTGATGGTTGGGCTAACACGTGCATGTCTTTTTTTTTTATCTGAGATGCCGTATATTAGAATGTTGGGCATTTTTCCGCGAGTGCCCCTTTTTATTTGTTTTGCATTTTTTTGCTTAGTCATGTTACCGTAAGGAATTGGCAAGCAGTGTTGCAAAAATTATATTTTTATAGTGTTGGAAAGTGTTTCTAGATGATCTGGCTACCCATGCCTATCTTCTTTTTTTAGCCAGATATGGCGTATATATAGGTATGTGTTCGATTTTCCTGTGATTGCCATTTTTTCGTTTTTTCCCATTTCTTTCAAAATTACTACGTACTAAGGAACTATCACAGAGTAATTATTCATTTAGATGTTTATTTGTCGGAAAATGTGCCTTGATGGTTTGCCTAGCACGTGGCTGAATTTTTTTTTTCTGAAATGCCGTATATTAGAATGTTAGCCATTTTTCCGCGAGTGCCCCTTTTTATTTGTTTTGCATTTTTTTGCTTAGTCATGTTACCGTAAGGAATTGGCAAGTAGTGTCGCAAAACTTATATTTTTATAGTGTTGGAAAGTGTTTCTAGATGATCTGGCTACCCATGCCTATCTTTTTTTTAGCCAGATATGGCGTATATATAGGTATGTGTTCGATTTTCCGGTGATTGCCATTTTTTCGTTTTTTCCCAATTCTTTCAAAATTACTACGTACTAAGGAACTATCACAGAGTAATGATTCCTCTAGATGTTTATTTGTCGGAAAATTTTGTTTACTTTTTTTTTGATTGAATATCATCAAATTTTTTTAGCTAAAATATTATATTGTTTTACATTTTTTTTTTTTCGATTTTATTTCCCTTCAAAAAAAATTTTTTGGGTCAGAATTTTAATTTTATAGTCGTAAAATAATCGACAATTATCCAGCAACCCACCATACAATTTTTATGCATATCCAATAATAATTAGATTAGTAAATAACACCTTGAAATTGACATACCCTTCCTACATTTCAAGTGGCAGATTAGGGAGTCTGAGTCAGTGTGGTTGGCGGCCATTTTGTGGACATATCCGAAGCGTAAGCTGCCCTATCTATATATATTCTTGTTCCCTATAGAATTTGTGATATTTTGGTATATTTTTACCTGCATAAATATCATATTATATATTAAATATATGTATTTTTTTACGAAATTTCTAAGTACTCAAAAAATTACCTTTAGATATGGCCCCTGATATAAATGTAATTTACAAAATAATGAAGATTTTTTTACATATTTCTATTTTAGGATAACATATGTTTATTCCCTAAAAAAATTAGACACTTCCTATTTCATTTGGGTACCCAAAAAAATTCATGAAATTTGGACAAATTTTTTTGGCCAAAAAAAGTTACCCTTTTTTTCTCATTTCAGATCTTCACCTCCATGGGTCTGACTTCATCCAAAATACATCAAGATGTGTCCTAAACATTCAAGAATCAATTCCTAAAAGGATTTGTGTATATATGTATAAACATTTTTTTTATGAATTTTTATGTCAGGTCTTTTTTTTTTCTACTTAATTTTTTAAAATATTTAAAATAAATAGTTTTTCTGCAGATGAGTAGTATTTATCTTTACAGTTGTTTTAAGCATTCATTGAAGTTTTTTTTGGCAAAAGAAAAAAGGAGGTTACTGCAAAAACTGATTTTTCAAGAATTTTTTTTGGCGTCGGGGTCGTTCGCGTCCGAGTATACCCTTAAAGGGGTGTCCGAGGAGCGTACCTATCCAGGGTTAAGGTACCAGAATTCTAACTCCTGGAGCGAATATCCCTCCTGAAAGGGATATCGCGACATATCAGAGGACGTATTCTTGACACGCCACATGGCAATCTGCATCCCGAACAGAGATTTCGTCTCGCAGGGGGCAGTTGGCAAGAAACGAATTCGGGAAAGAAAAAGGGGGAGCCGCTCCCAAGGCTCCCTATCTCCCGATTCGTAAGCGTGCCTGGCGCCAATCCTGGCGCCAATCCTGGCGCCATCTGTATTCCTTTTTGCGTAGCTTAACAACTCGGTGTTTTTTCCTGTGTTTCTCGCAAATCTTGGATTTATTCTGCTTTTCATGGCTTCTCCGTCTTCGTCGGCCTCTGATAAGTTGAGTACCATGTCTTTTATATATAAATGTAGGCTCTTGGTAAATTTTTGAGTGATTTATAGGATTAATCTTTGTTACAAGAGCCGTAGCCTACCGGAGGCGTCATGGACGCTGTCGCTCGCTAGGTATAAGTTTAGTTAGTCAGAGCGACATTCCCGGTTGTTTTGCTTTAATAAATTTTAGCTATTTAGCATTACATAGGATTTCCTTTCGTGCTTAGTATTATTTTGGCGAAGTATTCGCCATTCTGGCCTACGCTAGGCCATGTAGCCTAGTCGTTTGGTCCTAATACTTCATGCATGATTTTGGGTTTTCCGAGTGTATTAAAATTTTATTGAAGCTTTAGACTATGTTTTATACATTTAAGATTGTGTGGAATATTTCCAAGATAGTATACGAGTGAGTTTCGGTGATTTAGGTAATCGATTCTCTTGGTGCCTAGGCTAAGTTGCTTATGGAGCCTTAGTATACTTTCTCATACTCCCCGGTTGCTTTCTTTTCTTCGGAGAAGGTCTGCAATCCCTTTCCCTCTGTTTGAGCCTTGGGCTTATCCCTAAGTGGTTTTTTCCGAATTTATTTTCGATAAAACTATACTGGGGTGTTACTGTACCTTCCTGTTCCAGTAAGTCTGGTTCAAAGAGGGACAGAACAACAGAGTTTTTTAGTCTGGGTCTGTGTTTGTCTGGCTTGGGGTAGAGTCTCCCTTGCTGGCCTGACACAGACAAAGGTGGCTTAGCCTCCTTAGGTCACTACCGAAGGTTTCTGTGGATATGATTCCTTCTTTTGTGATCTACCAGACTAGCCCTTGTTGCTGTTCTCGGGGGAGGATAAGTTTCTTTCCCTGGGAGTGGCAACACCTTCCTTGCTTTGGTGCTCTAGGAGCTGGCAAGTATTGCTGGCCTCCCCCCTTGGATCTCCCTTAGGCTAAGATAAGTTTCTTGGCTGCGGGTGATCCGTCACTAAAGCAAGGTTGGTAGGACCCTCTTTTGTCCCTTCCCCCTCTATCTCCGTAATGGCCTAGCCATTACAGTACTGTACGTCGTTCTACATCTGGACCTAGAATAGGTTAGGATGTGGAATTGACTCAGCCCCCTGCTGGCCGGCAGAGCTGCCGGCCGGCAAGGGTCTTATATTTTGAGTGCTGCCCGGACCTCCCTTGGTCCCTCATCCATGCCTGCCTGTAGAGCCAGACGGCATTGGTCAGGAAGCCTGAATTATATTCTCCCCTTCCTTATATGCACTCTTTCGGATTGCCGGGCTTGGAGGTAGTGTACTCTCTTATCCCGGCATCCATCCTGTTTTTCTTCTAGTGCTGTACCTGACCCGGCTGCCGGCCTATGAGGCTGGCAGCCGGGTGGGTGTAGTCCTCTGGTTCTTTTGCTGCCGGCTGGCATCGGTCCTGTACCTTTGCCGGCCGGCTAATGTCAGCCCTTGTCTGCTGGTCACCAAGAGTGTGACCGGCAGCGGGGTACTACCTTGTGTAGTTGCCGGCGACATTGGCTGTTGCCGGCCGGAAGTTGCTGCCAGCCGGCACATGCACTTGAACCAGAGTTCTGCCGCCTTATAGCTGTTAAGTAGTATACTTTAAAGCTAGTTATGGTGTGTGCCGGCCGGCAAGTGCCGGCCGGCACGTATCCTCCTATACTGTACTAGTATTCTTCAGTATAACATATACAGTAAGAAGAAAACTATGGTATGGGTTTTGGTACAGCACTGTGTGTTCTAACACTTTTGTATTTTCTTGCACAGTCCTTTGCTGTTGCCCTACAGATAGGAAAGTGAGTTCTTTCCTGTCTACTATCCAGGATTTTAAAATCATTGCTTAGGTGTGAGCTCCACCTGTTTCCTTTGGAAACCTTGCATTGGTTACTATAGAAGAGATTAACCATTTGATTTTATTATCTGGAAGGCTGCAGCAATGGGTTGTGAGGGAAACACAAGTGTGTGTCTTTCCTTTATGAATTGTTATGCTATACTATGCATATTCAGTGATACATAGTTCACTTGATACTCATGGAAATTTCTTCTCTTTACAGGGGGACCCTCCGAAGTGCGGAAATGTTTTTTGCAACGTCCGCAGCAAGAACCTCTGCGGACATGAGTTTTTTAGGAGACACGAAGCATGCGCTGTCTCCAAGGATGATCTCCAGTATTGGGACCCTCAGGTATGTATTGTGTGCACAAACCTGATTACTGAGGCCTTTGATTCCCCTAGGACTGCGGAATCAAGGGACATAGCAAGGGAGAAGCTTCGTACCTGGGTAAGGGGCTTCCAAAAGAACACCTCTGGCCCTTATCTTCCAAGTGAGAAGATGAGGGCGTATCTTTTCCCTAAGGCATTAGCTGATGCAGTGATTCCCCAGCCTCAAGAGGAGATCCCCCAAGGTCAGATCCAGGTGGATGCTGAAGTCGCGGTCGCGATGCAAGACATCCAGTTAGATGACAGGATGTCTGACGTGGACGAGCGTTTGGAAGAAGACCTCCTGGCAGAAGGCCAGGATGAGGTTTAAGCCCCGGACGTCGTAGAGGAAGAGGTTGACGAGGTGTCGGCTACTCCGGTTCAGATTCCGGAGCCTATTCCCTCAACATCAGCCGGTCTCCCAGTAGAGCTGGGACAGGCCCTCTCTTCGATTGTTGGAATGATCCAACAAATGCAGAAGGAGAATCAGGAGAAGGCGGCTGCTATGGAACGGCGGATGCAGTGCCTTGCAGAATCACATGGGCTCCAGAAAAGGCTCAATGTGAAAGACCTTCCCTTGTGCTCAGATGCTAACCCATGGAGGTATGCTGAGCACATGCCATTGACGACTGGAAAGATCGTCATCTCGGATAAGCTGGGCTCAGTTCCCTTAGAGGAGGTGGAATTCTGGCCCAGCAAGGAATCATATCCGGACTGTTATGTCCGGCTGAGGAAGGAACCAGCTTCAAAGGAGGAGACAGAGCCGAAGGAGGTCATAGTGATGGACCATACTAAGGCTCAAGCTCTGCTTTCATCCTCGTTGAAAGAGAGGGGCTTCTCTAACTCAAAAGTAGCTGCATTGAGCAAGAAGCTCCCTTCCTTTGTGTCCTCTCCTGCTAGAGCCTTCCCCTTTTAACAGAAAGGGTTTGCGGCTGTACTAAAAGCAGTCGAGGCCGACAAGCCTTGCCCCTCCCTGAAGGAGTGTAAACCCTTGTCGCTGGCCCTACCTATGGACCACAAAGACTGGAAGGACGTCCATCTTACGTTCTCAGTTGGAAAGTTGGAGGCTGATATCGCCGGACGTCAGTTCGGCGAGGACCTCCCTAAGCTGTCGGACTTTCTCTTGCAGAGAGAGTTCGAGACAAAAGAAAGACTGGCTGCCTCAATGTCTCTTCAGACTACTCTTGAGACGATGGCAAGTGACCCCAAGGTCCATGAAATGTTCATGGTGGTGGCCAAGACTCATCTGGCCACAGTGACGAAAGACCTTTATGGCTTCGTCAAGGCGAGGAGAACTGGTAGGGAGTTCGTGTTCACCTCGGCTATGGTGAGGCACGAGCCAAGGAAACTAATCTCCTCCAACATTTGGGGCAAAGACCTTTTCCCTACCGATTTGGTCAAAGAAGTAGTTGATAAGGCCGCCTTGGAGAATAGAAACCTTCTCCAGAAGTGGGGCCTGGCTATCAAAAGAAAGTCTTCCCCGGATGAAGGTCCTCAACCAAAGAGGAAGACTATGAGGACTAGGCTACCGTCTCGGCCAGCCAAGCCTTTTAGACAGCAACAGCAACTGCAATTGCCATTGCCTCCAGTGCCCCAGATCATGGCACAAACCCCGACCACTTTTCAGTGGGTACCCCAGGCCGTGTCGACACAGTCCACGGCATTCACCCCATCGTTCGAAGGGCAGTCTACTTTCTTTCGAGCAAAGCCTAGAGGGGCAGCCAGAGGCTCGTCTGGGCGCCCCTCAAGGGGAAGGGGATTCAGGGGTGGTCGTGGTCAGGGAGGCAAGACCTCGGGACGGCAGTCCAAGCGGGATGATACCGGTAGGAGGGAGACTTCTGAAATTTCGGGATCAGTGGACCTTCGATCCCTGGGCCCACACCCTACTCAAGAATGGACTGGACTGGAGCTGGTACAGCACTCCACCCCCGGGCCTTCGGGTTTTCCAACACTCCACCCCCGTTCTGGAGGAGTACGTTCAAGAACTGTTGGAGAAAAATGTGATCCGAAAGGTGAAGTCCATCAAATTCCAAGGGAGGCTGTTTTGTGTTCCCAAGAAAGACTCGGAAAAGCTCAGAGGCATTCTGGACTTGTCGCCACTCAACAAGTTCATAGTGTATTACAAATTCAAGATGCTAACACTGCAACACATAAGGACCTTACTGCCCAAGAGGGCATATTCCGTCTCTATAGACTTGTCAGACGCCTATTGGCACATTCCAATCAACCGTCGACTCTCCCCCTACCTAGGGTTCAGGCTACAACGAAGACTATACGCCTTCAGAGCCATGCCATTCGGGCTAAACATAGCCCCAAGGATTTTTACGAAGCTTGCGAGCGTAGCTCTCAAACAATTACGCCTAAAGGGAATTCAGGTAGTAGCCTACCTGGACGACTGGTTGGTGTGGGCAGCATCCGAGACAGAATGCTTGCAAGCTTCCCTGCAGGTGATCCAGTTCCTAGAGTATCTAGGCTTCAAGATCAACAGATAAAAGTCTCGACTTTCTCCATCTCAAAAGTTCCAGTGGCTGGGAATCCACTGGGACCTTTTGTCACCACGTTTCTCCATCCCGGCGAAGAAAAGGAAGGAGATAGCGGGTTCTGTCAAGAGACTTCTAGATTCCGAAAGGATATCAAGACGCGAACAAGAGAGGGTGCTGAGCTCTCTCCAGTTTGCTTCGGTGACAGACCCAGTGCTAAGAGCACAGCTAAAGGATGCAACCGGAGTATGGAGAAGTTTTGCATCAATCGTGCGAAGAGATCTGAGAAGACCAGTTCCGCTTCGGCTACGTACTCTTCTCAGGCCTTGGTCCCAAGCCAGACTTCTAAAGAAGTCGGTTCTTCTTCAGCCACCTCCCCCGTCGGTGACGATTCACTCAGACGCCTCGAAGGAGGGATGGGGAGGTCACTCTCATCGGAAAAAAGTCCAGGGGACTTGGTCCAAGCTATTCAAGACCTTTCACATAAACTTTCTAGAAGCTATGGCAGTGCTCCTTACCTTAAAGAAAGTTTCCCCGCGTCACTCGATCCACATAAGGTTGGTGATGGACAGCGAGGTAGTTGTGAGATGCTTGAATCAACAAGGATCGAGGTCACCACCTCTCAACCTGGTGATGTTGGCCATCTTCCGATTGGCGGAAAAGAAGAAGTGGTACCTGTCGGCAGTTCACCTTCAAGGAGTCCGCAATGTGACAGTGGACGCTCTATCCAGGTTCACACCGATAGAGTTGGAATGGTCCTTAGACGCAGGATCATTCTCCTTCATTCTGAATCAAGTCCCAGAACTGCAGATAGACCTCTTTGCGACGAAAGACAACAAGAAGTTGCCCCTGTACGTGTCCCCGTACGAGGACCCCTTAGCGGAAGCAGTGGACGTGATGTCCCTCAACTGGAACAGAGGGTCCAGGATTTATCTGTTCCCTCCTCACAACCTTCTGTTGAGGGTCCTCAACAAACAGAGATCCTTCAAAGGGGTAGCGGCAATAGTAGCCCACAAGTGGCCGAACAGCGTGTGGTTCCCCCTGGCATTGGAACTACAGCTGAAGTTTGTACCGCTACCAGATCCAGTTCTGACCCAGCGAGTCCAGAAGTCGACTGTCTGCGCTTCATTACAGAAAACCCGGACCCTGCAGCTCATGATTTTCTCTCCCTAGCGGTGAGAAAGCGTTTCGGGATTTCGAAAGCCAGCATAGTGCAAATCTACTAGAAGGCAATATGAGTCATCTTGGAGAAAATGGGTGGCCTTTGTCAAGGCGAAGAATCCGCAGGAGATCTCGACAGACTTCGGCTTATCTTTCTTCATCCACCTCCATGGTCAAGGATTGGCAGCTAACACGATTTCAGCGTGTAAGTCTGCTTTGACAAGACCCATTCTATATGCCTTCCAGGTCGACCTAGGTAACGAGATCTTTAATAAAGTTCCGAAAGCCTGCGCTAGGCTCAGACCTTCAGCACCTCCAAAGGCCATTTCATGGTCTTTAGACAAAGTTCTTCATTTCGCTTCTCTGTTGTGCAATGAAGAATGTGCGTTAAAGGATTTGACACAAAAAGTTATTTTCCTATTTGCACTCGCGTCCGGGGCCAGGGTTAGTAAGATTGTAGCCCTCTCGAGAGAGGCAGGTCGTGTTCAGTTCCTGGATGGGGGAGAACTGAACCTGTTTCCGGATCCTACGTTTCTCGCCAAGAATGAGTTACCCACCAACAGGTGGGGTCCCTGGAGAATCTGCCCTCTGAAAGAAGATGCATCTCTATGTCCAGTAGAATGCCTAAAGGTCTATCTTCATAGAACTTCAGACTTCAAGGGTGGTCAACTATTCAGGGGAGAAACATCAGGCTCAAATTTATCTCTGAATCAACTCAGAGCGAAAATCACATATTTTATTCGCAGAGCGGATCCTGACAGTACACCCGCAGGTCACGATCCGAGGAAAGTTGCCTCATCCTTAAATTTCTTTAATTTTATGGATTTTGAACATATCCGTTCATACATTGGCTGGAAGTCTTCCAGAGTGTTCTTTCGCCACTATGCGAAGCAAGTAGAGGAACTAAATAGATCTGTGGTAGCACTGGGTCGCGTTGTTAACCCTACTGTTTAACTCTGCGAGGAACAGTGGTTTTAATTGGGACGATTAATTCCAGGGTGAGTGTGTAGTTACATACCGTACTACAAACTAAGTGAGGGCACTGAGTTGCCCATGTAGACTGTTCCATTTCCAAAGGTGAACCTAGCATAAGTGCAGACATGTGTGCCGAGCGTTTCTAACGCTAATGTCATTGATTTGTAATACAGACTTTTATGACTTTGATACCTCGGTATCTTAAAAGTGGCATTTAATGTGTTTTCTCTCAGATAAACAGTTCTGTTTACTATCATACTTATACTTAAAGTTTTGGGTTATCCTCTTCTTATATATATATATATATATATATATATATATATATATATATATATATATATATATATATATATATATATATATATATATATATATATATATATATATATATATATATATATATGTGGTTAACCTGTCTGTTTATTGTCTGTCAATGAACTTGTTCTTGAGAACCTTGCGTCTCCTTCACCTGTGTCAATTTATTGGTATAATTGAGCATTCATTCTATGTACCTTATCTGGGATAATTCTAATAGAATTGTTCCTTTATGCAAGCTATGTTGCATTGGTTTATGCTTTCCCTTAACGGGAGGACCCCGTCCCATAAGGGGACGATGGCAGTTTTACTAGTTTCCTCCTATGCGGATATAAACCTTTGTCCAATACAAGTATTGTGCGGAGAACTGGTCGATATTTCATATTGACGCAGTGGTTCTTTTCAAACTATGCTTCACTTAATATAGGGCGAGACCACTATATTAGCTTGCCTGGTATTCATACATAGGTATATGTACTCTTCGAGACTTTTCCAGAGTCTAGTAGGACTCTTCCCTGTAGGGGGCAGGAAGCTCTAACATGGTTTATAGTTAGTTGAAAAGATGTATAACGGTAACATCTTAGGTCTCTAGGTCTAGTCGACCGGGAAAAATTACATCCGGGGAGTACGGCACGTTCTGAGAATCCACAGATACAGTAATGCTCTGGTATACTTCCATCAGGACGACATGGCTTGAGCCCAAAAAACGGATTTTGAGCGAAGCGAAAAATCTATTTTTGGGTGAGATGGCCATGTCGTCCTGATGGACCCGCCCTTGCCTTTCTAAGAAAGGGCTGTTGGACCCCTCCCTACATACAGTATCTGTAGCACCTCGTGTACGCTACAAGGAATACAGATGGCGCCAGGATTGGCGCCAGGCACGCTTACGAATCGGGAAATAGGGAGCCTTGGGAGCGGCTCCCCCTTTTTCTTTCCCGAATTCGTTTCTTGCCAACTGCCTCCTGCGAGACGAAATCTCTGTTCGGGATGCAGATTGCCATGTGGCGTGTCAAGAATACGTCCTCTGATATGTCGCGATATCCCTTTCAGGAGGGATATTCGCTCCAGGAGTTAGAATTCTGGGACCTTAAGGTAAATTCTCTGGGAATATCGCCGTAGTTGTAATATACCCTAGGAAGCTACCCTATAGGAACTTCCATCAGGACGACATGGCCATCTCACCCAAAAATAGATTTTTCGCTTCGCTCAAAATCCGTTTATTAGTTGAAAGATCTCCAGACGGAAGAGAAGATTGCCAGTGGGGAAATTTCCATTGAGGAAAATTTAGTTCCGTTTAATATCTGGTGACGATTTTTCTTTGCCATTCTCTAACTTATGACTTTTATTATGACTATGATTAATGAAAACTTATCATTTATGTATTTCATAAAGGCCTCTACGTGTAGGCTAGATGGAGGGGCTGTGGCTGTAACCAAAGACTATATACTGAAGGAAGATAGGAAGGCTCAAAATAGAATGTTAATACGCTAGTTGGCAACTCCAAAGTGAACACAATAGTTGGTTGCTCCGATTTCAGATGGCGTTGTAGGTATACATCGTTTGTCGTCTGCTTGTTTATATTCAGAATTAGACAGTTGACTCAATCGAAAAAATGGCGCCGACAGTAAAGAAGTCACACAAGTGTGTTGTGTGCCATAAACAAAAAGAAACCGATCCTCATTTGGTATTTCACGGGTTCCCTAAGGACAAAGAACGGTGGGACCAAACAGTATAATACATGCAGTATGTGCTGCTAATGAGTAAGCCCCACTGATGTTGGATGTAAGATTAAGGCAAGGCATCCACAGTAAATCTCTTTTGTCTTCCATTTTTTGTTGGCTTGTATGCTACCTTATTTCTATTTTCAACCCCCTTTTGATTATTTTTGTGTGTGATACAATTTTGTGTTATTTTGATCCTTCTGATTGTACATTTATTAGTTTATAATACTAAACTATACATGAGAGCATCATGCTTTTCCATTTCAATAAAAGATAAAATACAATTGTGTTTTTATACACTTAATATCTCTCCATCTTACAGTGGCCTACATACTGCAAGTAAATGTATGACTACACATAAGCATTTGTGGCTAAGTTTAACAAATCAGATATACAGTATATTATTTATTTGAATGTGGTATTGTATAGAACATTTAAAAATGGTTGTAATATACTGTACAATACTTAAATTTGCAAGAAACTGAACTAAATCAAGAGATATAGCTATTGAATTTCTAAAAAATAGACTGAGAAACATAATTTGCAATTTAGTTACCTAAAATTTAAGAATATCATGAATATATGAATAAAATATACTGACATAGTGATGCAAATTATGAACAAATATGTCGCAAAATTTACAATCGATTTCCATCCTATATACCCGTAACCATTACCGCTCTGAATGTTTGGTTGCTCGCTCAACAGATGGAGCCATTCGTTTCGCATGGGAGTATCTGGCATCTTTTCATAGCACACTCATTTGTGTGTTAAAAGCCTGAGCCTTCCTATCTTCCTTCAGTATAGTCTTTGGCTGTAACTAGAATTTAAGCTACTATTATACTAGTTCTCTTTTTCAGGGAGGGAAACCATAACTTTACCATAAGTTGAGTATTCTTGAATTCAAATACTTCTAATATTTACTCTCTGAATTCCGTAGTCTAGAATAGTTCCTGAACATATGATTAAGCTACGGTCCAAAATGGATGATGGAAGTGAGCATCCAAAATTCGAAAGAATTTCCGGTGTGTCAGTAATGAAGGAAACACTCCACCTGAATATGGTGTCCAACCATCAAGAAATGCGTTTTGGGCAAATGTTGATGTCCGGAGAATAAATATTTGCTCCGTTTCGGAGTCTATTCTTAATTCTGAGAGGAACAATATTATACCTGTTTCCTAATGTAGTCGGTCTTCATTTAGAAGCCGTATTTCAATGAAGTCATGTTGTAATGTATAGAAATATTCCTGATGATATATTGGTTAAACTGAATCCTTTTGTTAAATATTAGTAATGACTTTATTCGTTGAAATGATACTTAACTTGGAAATGGATTTTATCTTTAGTTGTTTCCTATGTATATTGGATTCGAAAACTATTATCTATGAAACCATTGATAGTATTTCCGATTAACTACAAAAATTGTTTTAATTTTTCGTCTCTATCAAAGGAAAAAAAAATAAATCTTTCACATATATCGTTATCCCCAACAGAAAAATATATATAAATTGTACCTACTATACTAGTTTGAAGGAGGTTGTAAGCTAAATTATTATTATTATTACTTGCTAAGCTACAACCCTAGCTAGAAAAGGAGGATACTATAAGCCCAGGAACTCCAATAGGGAAAATAGCCCAGTGAGGAAAGGAAACAAGGAAAAATGAAATATTTTAAGAAGCAAAACTAAATAGATTTAAAATAGTCAAGATAAGATAAGAACATTTCTTCTGCCTCAATATTACCTAGAATGGTATCTAGAATGGTATGAGACATTTCTCAGAGTAATGTTTACCTTATAAAGATTCTCTCTCCTTCTATAGGAGATACTCCCTGGAGAATTTCAATATATAATCATATATCCAATATGACCAATCACATAACAGCCTCAGAATGTCAGACAATAATAGAGTGGAAGTGAAACAAAAGAGGCACAAATAACATAATAGGTTTTTTTATGTGCAACCTGAGGAGGTAGGGGAATAATAATAATAATAATAATAATAATAATAATAATAATAATAATAATAATAATGGATCTAGAGTTGCCTTATCGAATTAATCATTGCAAGACTTTTGTCATTTGTCCATTATTCAAATGAGTTCGTATTATTTCTTTTTTAGACTGATATGAATCCACAGGGAAATTGGGACCTTAGGAGAGAGAATCTGAATGATATCTCAATATCTTAAGCAGGTCATTTTAAGATCTTAATTACCGCCGGTGGCCTTAATGGGTCGTTTACACAATAATTGTAGTCATGATGAATTGTTTTAAAGAATCGTGAGAGAGGAAACTGTGTAAAATGAATAACGAAGGAAACATAGGACAGTCTCTTCTATTTGGAAGATGATGGGTAGTGGAGGCTTATTAGAAATGTCCCTGCTTGCCAATCTGTTGGACTGAGGCTCGTTTCTCGCTCTAGCTCGATAGTTTCTTGTAGTATCTATAACCTCACCATCCTTGTGAGCTAAGGCTGTGATGTTTTGGTGAGCCCGTAGGTCTACTTGTTGAGTCACCAGCAGCCATTGCCTGGATCTTCCTGGTCTTAGCTTGATGGGGAGGTGGCAATGAGATTGATAATATATCTTTAGGGTATTGTCCTACTAGGGCATGACCAGTATCCCTTGCCTTTGCCATTCACGAGCAACCTTTAAACCTTTAAAGGTCACCAGACTAACCGTTCGAGTAATAAAGAAAAATCTCTCGTCTTTAGAGAAGTAGTTTTGAAAAAAATAACTTAGGAGTTTGCATGAGATTTCGAAGACAATTTTCATTCCATGAATCATAATAAAGGCTTAGAGAGAGAGAGAGAGAGAGAGAGAGAGAGAGAGAGAGAGAGAGAGAGAGAGAGAGAGAGAGAGAGAGAGAGAGAGAGAGAGATTACTTCTGTGGGGATCAACCATCCGTGTATTGTTTCTCATTAAAAACTTCATTTTTAGATAAATATTTGCAATTTCCAGGAAGCGTTTCCTTTCCCGTTATATACAAAATGGTTGTTCCTTGGATTCACAAACTCGAATAACTATAATATCCTATACTAGAATGATTTCCTCTTATGATAAGGACCTGCTATTTTTACTGGTGCGTATAAGGTCGCAGATCTTAGATACTCGGTTAAAGTACTTTTGCAAATATTGTTGATATTCATAGGTAGCAAATTATTGATCTACAGATTTTCTGGTTTTATAATTCTTATTATCAAACAGAGAGATCTTTAACATCGTGAGAATTCGATTGAAATTTTCAGTTTAACTAAATAGCATAACGCCATCTGGCGGCTGACTATTACCAATGGAAATTATGATAATAACAATGTCGAACTTGACGCAAAAGTTGGCGATCTTAACAGATTGAGTCAAGCCATCATATTGAGCCACCCACTGCAAAAGTCATTATTGACCTTTGAACCAGAAATGAATTCCAAATATCCTGGAAACTTTTTTATGCGGATAACACTGCCGAAGAATTGTTGCCCTTTTACTTCCAGAAAATTTTGAATATTTTCATTTGTTGTCTCCCAATAAACATTGGAAGGATCCAGAGTCTTCAGAACTTTTGCAATAGATGCAGATTCACTTGCAAGAAAGACCGAGGTCCTTCAGATATTTGTATGATTTCCTAGTTATATTTCATGGTTCAACAGAGATATTATACAATAGTTAATAGCTTAAAAAAATTGAATTAACTCCTGGCAATCTATGTGTTTGGATGTGTAGAGACACATGTATGTAGTGTAGAAGTTGCGAGAGTAAACAGGTCTGATGTTCCCTTGTGTCTTTATGAATGAGTAGGTTTGTGCGTGTGTACGTGTAAATGAAAGTGGTCGTGCAATTCAGGGTTTAGTTATGGTCTTTTTAGTGTACGTAAAGCAAGTTTATGGCTCAGCTACTAACCTACTGTGTGCAATCATGTATTTCTATAATTGATTATCAATGAACACAAACTTGTCCTCCTTAATTGGGCAATAGTTAAGAAGGTTTGTGGGTTACCATGAGTTGGGACATCGATAGCCACTGCCTGGTCTCCCTTGTCTTTACATGGGAAGTGCAGTTATGAATTTTCCACATTTTTCGCTCATGGGATGTCTTTAAAACGACATTGAGTATCTACTGAAATGTGTGTTTGATTATTATATTTATCTCTAGTTTATTTGTAATTATATAGTGTACCTACAAGCAACATTCGGACCAACATACAAATCAAACTTATACATAACAAGAGTTTGGATAGATTAATGCAAAGTCAGATAGATTAAATATCCCATTTCTGTGCAGCTAACAAATCCCTGTAATGGGCCACAATAGAGACTCACTGGAACGCGAGGGACCAAAACACAGGGAGAAAAGCTTATCTCAGTTGGTGGAGTATTTCATATTCATTTGAGACAACTCCATAAAAAGGATTCCAGAACTTTAGTAGACAAAACTTCCACAAACTGCGACAGTCTTCAAAGACTCGGAGATGAGAGTAAAAGATGTCATCCAGCATAATTGGATTGTGGAGAAGAGAGAGAAAAAGTAACAGAAAGTTATGATGTGGAAGCAGATTTGTCAACAACTGGCATACTTTGGAAGGCGTCATACGAAAAGCAGAAGACTAAACTGGGAAGAGAAGATAAGATGACGCTATGGGGAATGTAGATGATGTGCAGTTGCAAAATTAAATGCTGAGTGTAGA
>NC_090749.1:27905186-27930186 GCF_036898095.1 Palaemon carinicauda | reverse complement strand
TATATATTAATATATATATATATATATATATATATATATGTATATATGAATATATGCATATATGTATATATATATATATATATATATATATATATATATATATATATATATATATAATATATATATATCATACACCGTATACAATTATTTCTGTCTCATATTCCTTATGACATATTGCCTTTTTTGCAATCGATCATACATCTTGAAGTCGTCTGTTTTCTTATTTTTATTTTGGAGGCTATGAATGCTGTTGACATAGATTCGATGTTGATATTTTCTAAGAAAAGAATGTCAGCAATCAGTTTCATCAAATTACCTTTCGCTTAATCATACTAAATGTACAGTGTTTACCTCAAAAACATTTTTATGTATGTTTTAACAATATCGTTACAACTGCGAGCACAGCAATTGACTTTGTGCGTCAAATATGTATATATATATATATATATATATATATATATATATATATATATATATATATATATATATATATATATATATATATATATTATACATATATATATATATATATATATATATATATATATATATATATATATATATATATATATATATATATATATATATATATATGTATATATATATACACACTTTGTGTAACTAACTATACTATACTTTCGAATGTAAAGCGGCTTTTTCGACCTTCAAAGGTAGGTTTACATCGAAATTTAGTTTTAAATCTAACTGTATCCAAATAATATGAATAACATAAAAAAAAATACTTTTGTGTAGGGAATTTTCAACTTAGATTCCATTGTTTTCAAATTCTAATTCAAAAGACTGATATTTTTACAAATTGTTTGCTTTATCTTTTTTCAAGTTTCCTTTGTTCTTCAAAGTTTGAATTCATTATCTATGAGAAATGCACCAGATCATAAAAAGCTAATCATTGTGTTTTTTTCCCTTCCATTAAAGTCTTGGTGTTAGGATTGCATGGCAACAGGGATATTCAATTGAGAGAAAAATTTCCTTTGATAGAAGCGAAACATAAGTTAGAAGATTTAGGCAGAGAGAGAGAGAGAGAGAGAGAGAGAGAGAGAGAGAGAGAGAGAGAGAGAGAGAGAGAGAGAGAGAGAGAGAGAGAGAGAGAGGATGCGTTGTCTCCCTGGTGGATTGGAGAGTTCAAAGATGAGATGGAGGATGCATGAAAGGAATTGTAGGATGGGAGGAACTCTGCCAGTCTGAGTAGAGACTGAGAATCTGTCTATAAAAGGGTCCCTTTAAGGCAGTGTCCCGTGACTGACTTCATCTAGAAAGTACATAAGTAAATCTGTATGAAAGAAAATTGGTTCTTCAGGTAATACACAAAGTTACTTGATGAAAGAGTTTACTGAAAATGCCAAGACCCAAATAAAGTAAGTAACAGAGAACATAAAGAGTTGAAATACAAAGGCAAATGTCGACTGGAGGAATTTGAAATGAACATTGAAGAAAGAGCAATGCTGGAAACATGGACTGAATTTATTAGTTGAATAGAAAGACAAAATACTCCCCCCCCCTCTCTCTCTCTCTCTCTCTCTCTCTCTCTCTCTCTCTCTCTCTCTCTCTCTCTCTCTCTCTGTATGAACGACATACTCTCACGACTCCTGTGGATGAATTCCCTGACAGATCTGAAGATGACTCCAAAGGAAGAAGCTGCAAGCAGATCGCCTTTGAATAAGGTCACGTCTATTTTGTCATGAATGAAGTCCATGTGCTGGTTTAGTTCTTCAAGAAGCTAGATTATTCAAATGATGTTTAAATACGTAGCAACAATTAATATCATAATCAAATGCAGGGATTTTGATAACCTGAATATGCAATAAACTAGAATGATAAGTCGGTTTAGATTATCAGATAAGACTTTGTTTTATTACGAACATTACATTCAATGATATTCCCAATTTCATCATAAAATCAAACAAAAAGCATTATCTTAGACAATTTCATTTTAAATAATTTTTTCCTTCCACTTTCAATATAAATTGGTTGATATTTTAGACATTTATGAACTATATGTCTAAAATTTAGGCTACTTTATAATTTGGACCAAATATTTTCAGTCATCGAGCTAGCATAAAGATTTATTTTTTTAGAATTTTCACCAAAACTTTGAAATTATTGACGTTATAAATCCTGAAGGATTGTCGCTGCTCCCTAGTCATTTTTTTTCAGATTTTTTTTTCTTTAATATTTTTTTTTCTTCTTCCTCTTCTCGTTAGATCACGTAATCGTTTCTTCTCTTTACTATTGTTTTCCTTTCTTTGGCACTCTCTCATTTACGGGCTTCGCTGAACAATAAATTCTCCGTAAACACTGATCAAAGCTTTGACCTTTTTCAATCATTGAGCAGCGTCTTTTGTTACTCCTACTTGGTGTTGAACTGTCTCGACTCTAACTAAAAATTATAATTTGTTGGGAATATCTCTCTAAGAGAGAGAGAGAGAGAGAGAGAGAGAGAGAGAGAGGAGGGGTGGGGGGGGGGGTTCTTTAATCCTGCCCTGCTTAGGACACAGTTAAAACTTGAGTACTTGTTATAATGCGATAAATGTTACTTAATCCGTTTGTCGTTCCCTCAAGGTCACCCAGAAGGTCAGAAAGGTCTTCTCTTGAGACTTTGTTGACCTTTATGGAAAAAAAAATATGTTTTGGAGAACATCAGAATAAAGTCTGTTCAAGGAGACTTTGATAGGAAACATTATCTTGTCAATGACATTCAAGGGTTTTATAAACTACACCAAAGAGGTTTTTATCCTATGTTTTAGAAAGGAAAATTGGTTGAAAATCTTGTGTTCTGGTATAGTTTATTTAAAGGAAAATTAATTTACGAGACAAGAAGAAATTATCTAAGAGATTTTCTATTTCTTCTTGTAACGGATCTCTCTCTCTCTCTCTCTCTCTCTCTCTCTCTCTCTCTCTCTCTCTCTCTTTCTCTCTCTCTCTCTCTCTCAACCACACTTGAAGCAAAGACTGTCATCCTAAGGCAATCCATCTAATCCTTCCAAAGTCCTTCAAGTAAGATCGGTTTAGATTTCGAACATCGGAATCAAATTGACTACTTTTTATTCTTAATTAAAGTCATCAAAGGATTTAGTGCGATGAAGTTGAAAGAGAAATTAGACAAATCAAAACTCTAACCAAATTCAGTCGAGATCCATCACACACTTATTTAGTTCTTTCGTTTTGTGGCATCGGAGTTTCAAGAAATCTGTTTGACCCAAATGATATCTAAATAACACATACCAAGAGAGAGAGAGAGAGAGAGAGAGAGAGATCTGCCTAAGTAACTGTTGTTGTCGTAACTCTTTGTATTCTTTTATTATATCGATAATCTTGTGAGGAAGTTTACATTTTTTGCCTCATTTCAGCCACTTCCTTCTTGCACGTTCCTTGTCTTTCTTTGGATAAACACTTTCAGAAACATCATTTAAACTCACTTAAAGGTAAGGGAAGAAAAGCCTCTCCAGTATTTATTTGGAGGAGATTGGTAGGAGGAATTTGATTTATAAGACCAGGCACAGGGGTCAGGAGGCCATTCACCGCCATGGTGTAACTGGGCATTGCTTATTTTCTCCCTCATATCGCGAGAGCGTTGAAGAATTACAGCAAAAACTTTCAGGAAAAGTTGAAAATTTATTACAGACGATGAAATAATCCCTTCAACTCTCCTCACACCAAAAAGAAAGTTTCCTTCCAGAGAAAAATTAGTGAAAATTTATTTTCATAAAATTGCGTAATTTCGTTTGAGGCAGTTCCCATTAACATCACTTAGGAACTCCTGACCATTTGGTAATGGGATGACAAAGACAAAAATGTTCTCTTCATTTGACATGTAATTACTGGTAATGCGAGACATGAAAGGAAAAACACTTTAAAGCAATTAGTCTTTTTTCTTGTTAGAGTTTCCACAGGTTATATTCGTTGACTTGGAAGTTGGGATCCAACTGCATGAGTGTGCTTGGAGTTCGTATAAAATATGTTTGTGTGTGTGTTTGTGTGTGTAATATTAGTCTATCTGCCTTCCTTTACTTAAAGAATGAAGGTAATTGTAACCGGAATCATACTCTACTACAACGATGTAGTTTATCCCAGGCTTTGAAAGCCAATTAAATCTAGTCTCCTTAGGTGATGAGATCATGGTTTAATGACCATCCATTACTTGGGGCTTTTGTGAATGATGATTGGTAGGACACCAATCATCGGATCTAATCCGATTAGGAGAGACTTTAAGATTGGAAGAGCAATGTAGATCAGTTTCATCGATGTCCTCTAATAAATCTTTGAAGACGTGTCTTTGATAAAAAGCAAATAATAGTCAGAAAAAATCCTTCCTTCTTTAAGAAAGTGTTTTTCTCACTTTCGAGTAAAAAGGAGAAAAGCATATATTAGATTCAATCACAAAACCTTCTTTAGTAAAAGAGACAAAGGAAATAACAACGTTATAACTCAGATTCTAGTCACATTGGGTAAAAATCATTATTATTCTTACTATCATTATTGTTATGAATATTACTAAAGCCATAGTAACTTGATAGTTGCACAAATTGTTAAATTGCAGTGTAAGTTTATGGAATTTTTACCTGATATCATTTTTTTTATATTTCCCTTAACACGTATATTCGTCTCGCTCCC
Source organism: Palaemon carinicauda (assembly GCF_036898095.1). Lineage (NCBI taxonomy): Eukaryota > Metazoa > Arthropoda > Malacostraca > Decapoda > Palaemonidae > Palaemon > Palaemon carinicauda. The sequence continues at coordinate 27,925,554 of NC_090749.1, read as the reverse complement.
TCTGAAAAATCCCAACCGTTGAACTAACCATTTATTTGGAGTTCTCGAATGGACAGGTATCTGAACTTGGTCGATTCCAAATTGATGTTCTGAAAGAAAAAGAAGAAGTCAAGTTTCGCCTTTTGTTTATTTTACAGAAAATCTGACTTCAGGACGACATATTATCAACAGCTGATTCATGACCCTTACTTTTCACATTTGATAATTTCCAATAGATTGACGCAAGTGGATCCCATCTTTTTAGTCAAATTCATTGAGACGTCCGAGTAGAGACACATCCTTCCCATAGCAGAGTCAAGATACCTTTGACATACTTATAATGATAATGATATAAAATGATTACTGAAATACTGTATATATTATAACCGGTATGCATTATTTCAGGTAAGAACTCATTACACCCGGTACCACCTGGGTAAAAGATACACATAAATTTTAATTCGCTTAGGAATTCGTCCTTTGTTATTTATTGGATCCGGAGAATATAGTTTTCCTCTGGGAATATTGAATTGCTCCTTTGACGATATTCACTTTAAATCTCCTTGCATCAAAATTTAATGCAAATCCATGTTTTATAATAATGATATTTATGAGAGTTGGGAAATAAATTGGAATGCAGTTACCATAAAGGATGTCCTCTGCATACCCTGGAACCCTGGGGAATGCATACATACATACATGCTCACACACACACACACACACACACACACACACATATATATATATATATATATATATACATATATATATATATATATATATATATATATATATATATATATATATACATATATATATATATATATATATATATATATATATATATATATATATATATATATATATATATATATATATATATATATATATTGTGAAGTCCTGTGCGAGGGAGTTCTACCCTCCAAAGGACAACTTAACAGTCATAATTCTTTTAGTTTGTTTTTCTTGGTAAAAAGCTTTGCTCTCATGGGTTTTCCTCGTCTATGTAACTTAAGAACAAGCCTCAACTAACAAAGGAGGTCTGGACTGCGTTACATAGACCTCCTTGGCTATTAACTTGTCAAGGCGCTTAATTCTCACCTCTTCCCAGGTCAGCCACAAGAGATACGCCAGATGTGAGAATAAAGGTTCTCATAGACCGGGGCATCGAAGTCCACAAAGAAGAAGACCCCTGGTCATGATTGGCCAACACGCAGAAAAGGAAGGAGGGGTCACAAGATGTCATTGGCCCTCAAAAGATGAAGACCGCCCCTGGAAGTCAAGATTACCCAATCAAGAGAAAAAGGGGATGGCCCAAAAAAAAATCTTCACTGCGGAGCCTAAGGCTGTGAGGGGAGAAGAAGTCAGTTCCAGTCCGGAGGCCATACAAGAAACAAGAAGTCCCCGGAGCCAGCCAGTGCCTGCGTCCCCCAGGAAAGGCTCTCCCCCTGAAACCTCCAAGAGGCTCGAACTCTGCCTGAGTTGAGGGCTCCACACTCCTCAGGGCGAAGAAAGGAACCACCTGCGTTGACGTCCCAAAGAACACCTGCTGTGCCGAAGTTTTTGTGAAGATAAGTACTGAAACCTGTGCAAGGGAGAGAATTAATAAAAAGTGCCTAAGTTATCAAGTTACATTGATGGAAATTCCAAGGGAGTGAAGCTGAGGGATAATTGTGGGGAATAGTTTCTCGTAATAATGTGACACCCTATTCGCATCCAACATCATTTTGTTTTTCTTGTTTTATGTTACAAGTTTTCTTATGTTCAAGTAACAAGAGTTTTTTTTTTTTTTTTTTTTTAAATTGAAGTGCAAAGTGAGGGTTTTTCTTTTGTTGTCGGGGGCACATAGACAGATTGCCAACATTATTTTCCTTTGTTTTACGGGATCACCCGTGCACTTTTCTTTACCATAATTATTCATTTGACATTTATGTTCTGCAGTTTATTTTACTGAGTGATTTCGGAAAATAGAAATTAAGTGATACCTTCCTTCTTTTATTGTTATTTGTGCATCTGAATGTATTTGGATTGCTAGAGAGAATTAAGCTTAGTTTTGTCTTTTTCGTTTTTTTTACTGTAATCATTTCTTGATTTATTAACCATAAACTCGAAAACACATCTTGCTTTAATTGTCAATTGTAAGTTATCTCATTAAGAGTTTTACGATCATTTTTTTTTTTGTTTGACTTAAATTAAACTATTGTATTTCGGTTATTACAACAGAGTTTCTTTTGTCCGTGAGTTAGACTAAGGTTGAAACCAAATTGTTCCTACACGAATTAAAACTATTCCAATGAGGTGCAGCTCCAAAATAAATAAATGACCTCGGGTGTTTTTGAACCATTAATAATATTAACAGGTTCAGTCATATAAAAGAATTTTGAGTGTCAATTAGTCGCTCTGGATTGACACGAAGTCACTGTGTCAAGTGAAGAGTCCGATTGATACTTTCTTTAAAGATCGTAATCTGCACAATTACGTCACATCTTTAAAGTGGGGGCCTGTGTCCGGGATATGTTTTTTTTTACGTAACTTTTGTTCATTTTCTTTTATGTTGGAATAGAGTTTGTTTTAACTTTTGCTAATTGCTCCGGAAACAGTTTTTGTTTCGGAGTTTCTTCGGTTGGTCGGAAATCTGATTTCGAAATCATTGTGGTGATCTTTGACCTCGGTTGTTATGCAACCTGATCCGTTGTGTTCTGTTGATTTCATAGTGTGAAATTGGCTGACCAGAAGTCTTGATTTTCTTTTTCTTCTTTCTCTCTTTCTTTTATCAAGCAGCAGTAAGTACATTCAAGGTTCAAGGTTCAAGGTTCAAGGTTCAAGGTTCTATCGTTTCAGTCATGGGAGACGAAAATTCAGATAGAGTTTCTAGGTTCCTAGAGGAACCGAATGACTTTTTGTTAAGGCAACTCTTCCCAGCAGAGCTAATTGAAGTGAGCTCACGTGCAGATTATATCCAAAATGTAGGTAGAAAACAACAGATTCCAGAGGCCTTAGAGAGAGAATTTAATAGGCGTCAGGAAGAGCGTGAGTTGGAGATAGCAATTGAAGATAGGGACGAAGATCGCTCCATAACTCGAGAACACTCTGTTATGGGAGGAGCAGCAGCAGTGCCAATGTTACCATCAGCCATGTCATCAAGCCAGACTGCCTACCGAACTTCAAGTCCAGCTGAAGTTGAATATCATGAAGTAGTTCAGAGGTCAGAAGAGTCGTTGAGTACGAGAATGAAATTTAAAGCAGCTGAGCTCGAAATTGACTCACTGCGAGCTCAGTTGAGGAGACAAGGTCAGGATTCAAGACCACCAAAGGCACAACCCATGGGAGGATTTTCAGAAAAAGATATGGCGGGACTCCTTCCATCCTATGATGAAAAGAATCCTGAAGGCTTCTTCCTGTCGTTTGAGAGAGTACTGAAAAGTCACCAGATCCCAGAGGACGCCTGGGCTCGCCTGTTGCCCATAAAGTTAACCGGGAAAGCAGTGGATGCGTACAATGCGGTATCCGACCCTGTTGCGCACGATTATCGCCGGGTAAAGGCCTGGATCTTGAAAGCTTTCGAACTTGTGCCTGAGGCTTATCGCCAGAAGTTCAGGAACTTGAGGAAAGGATCAGAAAACTATGCAGAATATTGGAGACAAATGAAGATTAGCCGTGACAGGTGGGTGGAGGCCTCTCTTGGAAATAACAAGACTTTCGACAGGATAATGGAGCTCATGGGATTAGAACAGTTTCTGCTAATGTTGCCACCAGCCACTCGGCAATATATCGAAGATCGACATATCACTGACCCTGATGAGGCTTCTATACTGGCAGATGAGTATACACTGCGGGAAAGGATCAGGGGCTCTTCTGGCTCAAGATGGTGCCCTCCTTCATTTCAGCCAAACCAGCCTTCCAGGCCATTTCGGGGTAATTGGAGCCCCAGGGGGCCGGCACCATCGTATCCTCCATCAGAGAAAGGAGTAGGCGGAAACCCTACACATGGCAGTGCTAAAAACACTGGAAGTAAGAACAATGGAGCCTACCCTTCGGCTCCCCAAGTAAGACAGTGTTCCTATTGTCACAAACTCGGACATGACGTTAGCTGCTGCTGGCTCAAAGGAAATTATGGACCAGGGGGAAAGAAGTTCTCTAATCAAAATCACAAGAGGGACGACCAAGCACTTAATGTTAATGAGGTTATGAGAAGACAGACATCATGCCAAGGGATGATGAAGAAGAGAGACATGGCCATAAGGCAAGGACAGGAAGCCTTCATTCATGCAGGATCTGTGTCTCTGCAGGACCAAGGTACCAAGCCTGTACAGATAAGGATTATGCGTGATACTGGAGCTGAGCAGACTGTCTTGCACAGAGCAGTCTTACCCTTCGATGAATCGTCCACCTTGGGAGAAACTGTCATGGTTCGCTACATTAAGGGAAGAGAGGAATTGCCCTTATATGCAGTGACTTTAAGCTCTTCTTTTATTTCCGGTACATTTCCAGTTGCTTTGGTGGATGAGGAACCCATGCAAGGGGTACAGTTATTGTTAGGAAATGACATAGCTGGACAACGAAGTTGTACAGCATCATGTCAAATTCATGCTGACAAGAATGAAGGGGAGGTGAAGATTGAACAAAATGAATATCCAGCATGTGCTATTACCCGTGCTAGTACCACTCAACAGAAAAAGGACAGAGATAATGTTCCTACCGGAGCGCTTGTGGGTACTTTTCCCCAAATGCTCAGGGGAGTGGTGCAGCCTGGTTTATTATGTTCAGAATACTCGAGGGAGTCACTCATTGAGGCTCAGAAACAAGACTCAGAACTTGCAAGGATAAGGGATGAAGCTGGATCCCTGAGCGAACTCGAGGCTGAACCCTCCGGTTACTATTTAAAGGATGATGTCCTAATGCACAAATGGCGGCCTAAGAAAGTGCCTGCTGATGCTGAATGGACCATTCTATATCAGGTGGTAGTGCCACCACAGTATCGAGAGGAGATTTTAAGGTTGGCTCATGAACAACCAATGGGAGGACATTTAGGAGTACGCAAAACGCGTGAGAAAATTTCCCGGGAATTTTATTGGCCAAATTTGAACAGAGGAGTTGCAGAATATTGCCGTAGTTGTCACTCGTGCCAAGTGATAGGTAAAAAGGATCCAAATCATCGAAAGGCACCATTGCAACCCATCCCCAAGGTGGAAGAACCCTTCTCCAAGATCATCATGGATATTGTCGGACCTCTGCCAAAGACAAAGAAGGGAAACACCCATTTGTTGACGCTAATGTGTGCGTCGACGCGCTTCCCAGAAGCGTACCCGTTGCGGACAGCGACGAGTCCCAATGTGTCGCGGGCTCTGGTACAGTTCGTGACCACATTCGGGTTACCAAAGGTTATTCAAACTGACAGAGGTAGTGTCTTCATGTCGAAAATCTTTGAAGGCACCTTTAAGGAGTTAGGAGTGCAGCACATAATGTCCTCTGCTTATCACCCACAGTCTCAAGGTGCTTTGGAAAGGTTTCATGGCACGCTCAAAAATGCATTACGTGCATACTGTGAAGACCAGAAAACACGAGATTGGGACACAGGCGTGCCGTTCTTGTTGTTTGCTATCCGAGATTCATGGCAAGAATCTCTGGGGTTTTCCCCATTCCAGCTGGTCTTTGGACATCAAGTGCGTGGACCTCTCAAACTTTTGAGGGAGATATGGACCCATGAGGAACAAAGTACTAATGTGCTAGACTATGTGGTGAAGTTCCGACAACGCTTGCACGAGGTCTGCCAATTGGCTCATGAAGAAATGAAGAAGTCTCAAGAAAAAATGAAAGCCTGGTATGACCAAGCAAACAGGACAGAAGCACGATAATTCCAAGAGGGAGATGATGTGCTCATCTTTCTACCTGTGCCTGGTAGTCCCTTAGCGGCCAAGTACCAGGGGCCATATAAGGTCGTGAAGAAGCTCAGCGAATTGGATTATGTGGTAGGGACACCGGACCGAAGAAAGGAACACCAGGTGTGTCACGTCAACATGATGAAACCATATGTTGTTCGGAATACCAGTGGTAATGCCACTGCCCAAAACCCATCACCAGTCACTGTGCCTGTTCATGTATCAGTAATAAGGAGACAGGTACAGCAAACAGAAGAGGAGGAAGACCAGAACCCTCAAGGTGAAGAAGAGGAGGAAGAACAGGATACTTCTGGGGAAGAAGAGGAAAAAACCAGTTTCAAGGGCATGCCACTCGAAGCCCGACTTAAGAATTCTGAGGTTCTCAGAGACTTCAAGACCAAGGTCTCTCACCTAGCTCCCCAGCAGCAAGAGGATGTCCAAGCTTTAGTGGAAGAGTACGCAGTGCTGTTTCCTGATGTTCCCAGCCGGACAAATGTAATGGAGCATGATGTGGACGTGGGAGATGCACGCCCAGTCCGTCAACACGCGTACAGAGTATCACCAAAGAAGAGAGAACGGCTTGGGAAAGAAATTGATTACATGCTCGAGCATGGGATTATTAGGAAGAGTTCCTCACAGTGGAGTTCACCATGTGTGTTAGTGGAAAAGCCTGATGGTGGAGTCAGATTCTGTACTGACTATAGGAAGGTGAACAACGTCACAAAGCCAGATTCCTTTCCCTTGCCACGTATTGATGACTGCGTGGATACCATCGGGAATGCTAGATATATCACCAAGAGGGATTTGTTGAAGGGATATTGGTGTGTTCCGCTCACTGAGAGAGCCAAAAGGGTTTCAGCTTTTGTAACACCTCAAGGATTATTTGAATATGATGTGATGCCCTTTGGGATGAGAAATGCTCCTGCGACATTCCAGCGGATGATCAACAGTCTGGTACAGGACATAGAAGGTGTTGTCGCATATATGGATGACATTGTTATCTACAGTGACTCTTGGAAAGAACACCTGAAGAGACTAAAAACCCTTTTCCAGAGTTTAGCAGAGGCCAACTTGACAATCAACCTCTCCAAGTGTGACTTTGGACAGGCGACAGTCACCTACTTGGGTCATATAGTAGGTCGAGGATCTGTTCGCCCAGTACAGGCAAAGGTTGAGAGCATTCAACAATTTCCAGTCCCGCAAAACCGCCGAGCATTGCGTCGGTTCTTGGGAATGACCGGCTATTACAGAAAGTTCTGTGAGAATTACTCTACCATTGCTTTGCCTCTCACTAATCTTCTCAAGAAGAATAACAAGTATGTTTGGTCTAACCATTGTCAAGACGCATTTGACTCCCTGAAGAGGTTGCTAAGTCTATCACCGGTGCTGAAAGCACCAGATTTTGACAGAGAATTTGAAGTAGCAGTAGATGCCAGTAATCATGGGGCTGGTGCAGTCTTATTGCAGGAATATGATCAAAACATGAAACACCCTGTGGCATACTTCTCTAAGAAATTTAACCGGCATGAAAAGAACTATGCTACTGTAGAAAAGGAGCTATTGGCTTTAGTACTTGCCGTAGAACATTTCTCTATTTACCTTCAATCTAATTCATTGCCCACTAACATCTTTACGGATCACAATCCCTTAACATTCTTGCATGCAATGAAAAACAAGAACCGCAGACTATTCAAATGGAGTCTACGGCTACAAGAAGTAAATTTGAACATTTTGCATATTCCAGGGACTCAGAACATTCTAGCAGACTGTCTTTCAAGGATGAATTAGAGTTGGGGCGTATGAAAGTAATTTGGGAATAGTTATAACTGTCATTTGATTATTTTTTTTCCAGGTTTCTTTTTTTTTTTTTTTTGTTTGTTAGTTGTAATTTCACCTTTTTCGTAAGAGCCAAGCTGTGAGTTCAGTTACAGATTAGATGGGAGACGATTTCCTTTTCATTGAGCAGGAAATCTTTTTTTTAAGGGGGGAAGTGTGAAGTCCTGTGCGAGGGAGTTCTACCCTCCAGAGGACAACTTAACAGTCATAATTCTTTTAGTTTGTTTTTCTTGGTAAAAAGCTTTGCTCTCATGGGTTTTCCTCGTCTATGTAACTTAAGAACAAGCCTCAACTAACAAAGGAGGTCTGGACTGCGTTACATAGACCTCCTTGGCTATTAACTTGTCAAGGCACTTAATTCTCACCTCTTCCCAGGTCAGCCACAAGAGATACGCCAGATGTGAGAATAAAGGTTCTCATAGACCGGGGCATCGAAGTCCACAAAGAAGAAGACCCCTGGTCATAATTGGCCAACACACGGAAAAGGAAGGAGGGGTCACAAGATGTCATTGGCCCTCAAAAGATGAAGACCGCCCCTGGAAGTCAAGATTACCCAATCAAGAGAAAAAGGGGATGGCCCAAAAAAAAATCTTCACTGCGGAGCCTAAGGCTGTGAGGGGAGAAGAAGTCAGTTCCAGTCCGGAGGCCATACAAGAAACAAGAAGTCCCCGGAGCCAGCCAGTGCCTGCGTCCCCCAGGAAAGGCTCTCCCCCTGAAACCTCCAAGAGGCTCGAACTCTGCCTGAGTTGAGGGCTCCACACTCCTCAGGGCGAAGAAAGGAATCACCTGCGTTGACGTCCTAAAGAACACCTGCTGTGCCGAAGTTTTTGCGAAGATAAGTACTGAAACCTGTGCAAGGGAGAAAATTAATAAAAAGTGCCTAAGTTATCAAGTTACATTGATGGGAATTCCAAGGGAGTGAAGCTGAGGGATAATTGTGGGGAATAGTTTCTCGTAATAATGTGACACCCTATTCGCATCCAACATCATTTTGTTTTTCTTGTTTTATGTTACAAATTTTCTTATGTTCAAGTAACAAGAGTTTTTTTTTTTTTGTATAAAAATTGAAGTGCGAAGTGAGGGTTTTTCTTTTGTTGTCGGGGGCACATAGACAGATTGCCAACATTATTTTCCTTTGTTTTACGGGATCACCCGTGCACTTTTCTTTACCATAGTTTTTCATTTGACATTTATGTTCTGCAGTTTATTTTACTGAGTGATTTCGGAAAATAGAAATTAAGTGATACCTTCTTTCTTTTATTGTTATTTGTGCATCTGAATGTATTTAGATTGCTAGAGAGAATTAAGCTTAGTTTTGTCTTTTTCGTTTTTTTTACTGTAATCATTTCTTGATTTATTAACCATAAACTCGAAAACACATCTTGCTTCAATTGTCAATTGTAAGTTATCTCCTTAAGAGTTTTACGATCATTTTCTTTTTTTTTTTTGTTTGACTTAAATTAAACTACTGTATTTCGGTTATTACAACAGAGTTTCTTTTGTCCGTGAGTTAGACTAAGGTTGAAACCAAATTGTTCCTACACGAATTAAAACTATTCCAACGAGGTGCAGCTCCAAAATAAATAAATGACCTCGGGTGTTTTTGAACCATTAATAATATTAACAGGTTCAGTCATATAAAAGAATTTTGAGTGTCAATTAGTCGCTCTGGATTGACACGAAGTCACTGTGTCAAGTGAAGAGTCCGATTGATACTTTCTTTAAAGATCGTAATCTGCACAATTACGTCACAATATATATATATATATATATATATATATATATATATATATATATATATATATATATATATATATATATATATATATATATATATATATATAGATATATATATATATCATCAGCCATGATTTGTCCACTGTAAAACAAAACAAAAGACCCAGACATGTCCTTCCAATTGCATCTGTTTATGATATTTCTCTGCCAGTCTACACCAGCAAACATTTTTAGTTTGTCAATCTATCGTCTTCTTTTTTTGTAATCTCTTGGGGCCCATTCTATTACGCTTAATATCCATCTATTATCTGTCATTCTCAGTATATGTCCTGCCTATGTCCATTTCTTTTTATCGCATGCTGTTAGAAAATCCTTTACTTTAGTTTACTCTCGTATCCATGTTTCTCTTTTTCTGTCTCTTAGTGTTATTCCCATCATTATTCTTTCCTTAGCTCTTTGAGTTGTAAATAGAATTTGTTTTAAGGCTTTAGTAAGGCTTCAAATTTCTGATGCCTAAGTTAAAACTGGTAGGATCATCTGATTAAATATGTTTTTTTTTTAGAGAAACTGGCATTATGCGTTTCATAATATCATTTAGTTTACCAAAGCTCTTTATCCCATGCTTATCCTCTCTCTCTCTCTCTCTCTCTCTCTCTCTCTCTATATATATATATATATATATATATATATATATATATATATATATATATATATATATATATGTATACATATATATATATATATTTATTTATTTATATATATATATATATATATATATATATATATATATATATACATATATATATATACATATATATATATATAATATATATATATATATATATATATATATATATATATATACATATATATATATATATATATATCTACATATATATATATATATATATATATATATATATATATATATATATATATGTATATATATATATATATATATATATATATATATATATATATATATATATATATATATATGTATATATATATATATATGTATGTATATATATATATATATATATGTATATATATATATATATATATATATATATATATATATATATATATATATATATGATTATATATAAAGAGAGAGAGAGAGAGAGAGAGAGAGAGAGAGAGAGAGAGAGAGAGAGAGAGAGAGAGAGAGCCTGTGGAGGTGCTCAACCTTCTTCCCTCTTGCAAATCGGCTAAATTGCCTCCGGAGAATACCTCTCCCAATAAAAGATTCAGAAGGACTTACTATGAAGGGAAAAGACAAGACCTTCCGAGGGATATTCATGTTGCACCTGCAAGCAATATCAACACACAGAGAATTACAACAAAAGAAATGTGTATGAATCTTGGAGCTAATTTTCTGAAGTTTATTGTTCATTGTTGTTATGTATCTATACTTATGCTATTATTCCATGTTTAAACAAAAGCACCTGAACACCAAAAGGGAACAGAATAATGTACAATATCAAACGATACCAAAGAAATAAAAGACGATCTAGATTTCTTGATTAAGATACAAGCATATTACACACAAAAAATGAAATGTCGTTACTATGTACGATCGTGTGACACACGGTTGGTACAATGGCACAGAAGCTATGGCACTAACAAAGACAAGAGAAAAAGGGTTTGATTTTGGAGTGTCCTTCTCCTAGAGGAGCTGCTTAACATAGCTCAAGAGTCTCTTCTACCCTTACCAAGAGGAAAGAGGAAGGACGCCACTGAACAATTACTGTGCAGTAGTTAACCCCTTGGGTGAAGAAGAATTTTTTGGTGTTGCCAGTTGTATGAGGACTGAGGAAAATATGTAAAGAATACGCCAGACTATTCGGAGTGTGTGTAGGCAAAGGGAAAGGAAACCGTAACCAGAGAGAAAGATCCAATTTAGTACTGTCTGGCCAGTTAAAGTACCCCATAACTCTCTAGCCGTATCTCAACGGGTGGTTGGTGCCCTGGCCAACCCACTTCCGATAAAGAGATCTTCTCCAACAAATGATTCAGAACCATTTTCCCACTTCTTCCAGAAGGACTGATTCTAAAGGGAAGAGACAAGTCCCACCGAGGGACATTCATGTTGCACCTCCAGGCAATATCAACAACAAAGAATGGCAATATAGGAAATTCTGATGAATATTAGAGCCTATGTCTTAAGGTTTTCTGGTCATCGCTGTAGTGTATTTATAGTTTATTAAATCATTTATTTCTTAATTCTTAAAATATTGATTAAGTATTTCAACAGAATTACCTTAACACCAAAAAGGAAAAAACACAATGATGTAAAGTACCAACAGGTATTAAAGAGACGAAAGCCAACTTGGATTTCGTGGTCTAGTTCTGCGCCCAACTTCAAGAGTCTTTCTATGAGATTTCCATTGCTCCACCTTACAAATATCTGTGATAATTCTCTATATCATTTGCCCTCTCCGCATTTTCCTCCTCTTCATCAGTGCACCATTAATTCAAAGAACCTTCATTAACGAAAGAGACAAGAAATGACGTCAGGAGGTGTAACTGCTTCTTCGCTTATTTGTTTGTGTACTTTTTGCGAAGATGACATTGAACCTTTCAAGGAGATTTTGTTTAAAGCACAGTAACACGAGGGGATACCAGCATTTTCTACAATCAGAGGTTCTCTCTCTCTCTCTCTCTCTCTCTCTCTCTCTCTCTCTCTCTCTCTCTCTCTCTCTCTCTGCGAGTTCCCTTACACAAATATACAAGTAGGTCATTTATCAAACATTCCTTGAAATGACAAAAGCATATCAAGAAAGAAAAAAGGCTCTGTTGTATATCGCAAGCAGCCTATATTGCATACCCTTTAACTAAAGTCTAATTCCTCCTGAACTTTGGAGTAAATCTTTTGGTGACTTAAACTGAAAAAGAAATAAGTAACTTACTCTGAAGTTCAAAAACTAATCCGTTATCATTTTGAGGACTTGGAAAGGATTAAGTTAATTACCTCACAATAATGATTCCTAGCTTTAGTGAGTTGGAATTTAGACGACTTTCATAAGTGATTATTTAATAAATTTATTACGCCCAAAGACGTAAAATAAAGTTACATATTAGCAGTTACATACGCTACATCAGAAATCAACAGAAAAAAAAAAGAAAAATTACAGCATTGAATCATCTGTATGTCAGTTACAAAAATAACATATATGAGATCGTATTCCATTATCACAACAACTGCAACAGACAGTTTAGCAGTCACCAAAGTGTGGATGACGAGTCATAATTACGTCTAATTGGTCATCTTTGAGTTAATATTGACAGGTTTAGAGTAAATTTTGTCCTTGAGGTAACACATTCCTGACAGTGGAGCAATGAAGGCAGTAGTGTTCAAGGTTAATTAGCAAGGTTACACAGTTTACATGAGGTGTAGTGTGGTATATCTAGTGTCTGTCCAACCTGCCACAAAGGAGGATATACCAACCTTAGCCTAGCACTTATGACATAATGATTACGGATCATGAGTCCACGTCACCGGTACTTGTGAAGGCTCTGCAGAAAGTTATCATGATGTTATATGGAACCACTAGTGCCCCTCTCTGCATCCCTACGAGAGAGAGAGAGAGAGAGAGAGAGAGAGAGAGAGAGAGAGAGAGAGAGAGAGAGAGAGAGATTGATTTGTTAGGGATATAATTTGAAGAGAGTGAAAGTCGAAATATGAGGGTAAGTGAGAAAGAAAGAAATGGGTAAGGAGAGAGAGAGAGAGAGAGAGAGAGAGAGAGAGAGAGAGAGAGAGAGAGAGAGAGAGAGAGAGAGAGAGAGAGAGAGAGTCAAGTAGCAACATTACTTCTTTACAGGTTCCAAAATGGATCCTTAAAAGCCCTTAATCTATTTTACTTCAAGACATTATGATGTCGTAAATCTCACTCTCCTTCTGGTTAAGATCTCACCAAGGGTCATCTAAGGTCATCCTTGACCCTGATTCACGACACTGAAGCTATTTGAGGCTTCCTTCTTGACCTCGTGTTGTATCTACTATGTTATCAAAGTGAGTGAAGCAGACAGGCAGAGGTTTTCATGCTACCACTATATTATTGTATTACCAAGATTTTTATCAACACGAACTTCATCCAACAACCTACAGAATATGAAACCAAAGTTCTCAACATTCTCTTACTTTCTTCATTACTGACAGATTTACACGAAGAAAATATTTGTATAAAACTTTGCATTTGTAAAGGGATTTAGAAATATGAAGAAAAGTTTGATGTTGGATAAAAGAAAGAAAGAAATGGCAGTCACAAAGAATGAACAGTTAAAAACGGTGTTGGCGAATGTATCAAAACCAAAAGAAATATGAAACAAAAAAAGTAAAATGAAAGAAAGTAAAAGAGAAAGTGATGGCGACCAATACTTCTATTGTGTTTCCATTTCATAACAGAAGAGTTTTATTTTCAGAAGTTAAAAGTGCAACGATAAGAATTGGATAAACTTGTGGCAGTAATATTACATGTATTCGTACATCACTATTATAATACTTGGAATACTTGGAATTATTCTTGGAACTGGAAAAGTCTGTTTGTTGCATCTGTAAGATTTAGAAATACGTTTAATATCCTTTTGCTTACTAAGATAGAATTTGAGTCAATCTATAAAAGGAATATTACTTCCTATCCCACATATCATCGACCAGAATTTTCATAGTGAAACACATTTTAAGATAACCTCTAATTCTTTTCTTAAATTCGTTCAATATTCATCATCAAATACAAGGAGAGTTATAAGCAAGTAATGAAGAGCAGTTTGGCGTATGAGACAGCATAATCGATCATCAACGAATGGTAAATTTATTTCTAAAGAAAATTGTTTCCTTGGAATAAGATAATTAACATTACTGTACCATCTTATAACACTGTCTGGATCAGGGTATCACATACATTGTTGCTCTCTCTCTCTCTCTCTCTCTCTCTCTCTCTCTCTCTCTCTCTCTCTCTCTCTCTCTCTCTCTCTCTGTTGGACCTTACAATCACCCCAAAACACGATTGACTGAGGGAGGCAGTCTTCGTCTTATTAACATGTCAGCATATTCAAATTTTCTTCTTTTCAGTGGTTGATTCAATAAACACAAAACAGATTACTTTGATCAAGCTGTCCAAAAAGGGTCAAATAAGATTTGTATTCACTTAGGATGAAATAGATCGTTGCATGTTGAAAAATAACCTTTGTTTGTCAATAATATTTTAGATACCCAGAAGAAAATATTGAAAAACGAACATCAATAAAACTGGCCAATTTATAATTGGTGATAAATTGTAACTTTTTTACCCATTATTCGGAATATTTGATAATATTTCATAAATCGCTAATAAATTGTAAGTGGATGAGATTCTGTCATTTTCTGAAAAGTAGTGCAAATACCGTGTGAGAAATTTCAAGCGGCTTCTTTAGATGAGTATGATCATGCGCAGACCTTAGGAATCTAGTGTCAGCGGTAATGAATCACAACGATTGTCAAACGTCATTCTATAAGAGTACACACTTTGCACGATTGCAGTTGAGGAATGATAAAGGAAAGAATGAAACAATGTGAAAATGACCAGATTTCTAAAGTGAAAATATGTATAAGTTTATTTTTCATACTTTCATACTTATAACAATTATAGTTATTAGAGCAGAGAGACAACTTCAACACCGTTCAACAATTTAAGATGAAACTTTTTGTCGAATTTTTGGAAATATTAGAAAATAAATCAACTATTCTCGGGCTGCAATCATGTGGTTCTCTCCTTATTCAGATCCTGATTATCTTTTCAATAACTAGTAAAGAGAGAAACAAAGGTCATCGAAAAAGCCAATATTCTTTGCTTCAAAGGCACACTGGATTTTGATATCCTGAAAAAAAGCTCATTTGGAATGCAATAAGGAAAAGCTTCCAGTTAACAATAGATATAAAAATCCAACGCCACCTCTAACTTACTTAACTAGAATTCCTTTCAGACTCAACATGTCAATTGCACAGTATTTAACGGCCAATTGCTCTTCGGAGATTCGTTGAGGATTATTTGATGAGATTTCGCTTCTAAGTTATTTTTTTTTAATGGAAATTATTATCTTTTTTTTGGGGGGGGACCAAATCCAATATCTCTTACCATGCAGTATACGTTGTATGCAATTCTTAAGCTTTTAAAAGCAAATTACTGTTATCGGGGCCTACAATAAAGCAATTTTGTGTACAATTTATCTTATTAATCTGAAGATGGAGACTTCTTTAGGTGGCCTTTGCATGATTACAACAGTTCATTACAATTTCTAAGATTATTTCGATTACAGCAAATTCTTTCATCAAGCATATGTTATTCAACATAATTATGGGGTTAAATTTCAGCCACGTTTTTCTTATTACACAATTATAATCTAAATGTGATATCCAATACATAGTCTCTGAAGGTCCATAAAAGGATATCTAGGGTTTTCAAAATGTACGTCTCGAGGAGGAGAACAGTTTCTTGTGGTTAACTGAACCTTTGAGAGAGAGAGAGAGAGAGAGAGAGAGAGAGAGAGAGAGAGAGAGAGAGAGAGAGAGAGAGAGAGAGAGAGGGTGGGCTTGTTAGGGCAATATCACTGTCCCTTGCCTTTGTCATTCATGAGCGGCCTTTAAATCTTTAAACCTTTAAGGTCTATTATCTGTAACATGAATCTTATTGATGCAACAGAATTTCACATCATTCCAGATCTCAAGGTGTTTCATCTATATCAGCAAGTAAAAGTCTTATGAAATCTGGAGTCTTTATGTTTCAGACTTTTTCAAAAGACCTGAGATTGAAGCCTAGTTGTCTTTTGTCGATGTTGATGGTCATTTCTTCACAATCCTTATCTCTTCCTTTCCATTTTATCTCCTGACAAACATCTTTCTAAACTGAAGGTTATGCTACTCTTTTTTTTTATATAATCGACCTCCGAATAAGGTAGTTAGAAGTTCTTCATAACATTAAAGTATAAGTAAAATCGTTATCGAACAAAATTAATGAGTGTAACGAAGGATATATTAATACATGTATAATTAATTTATAAACGAAATTGAAATCTAATAGAGATTAAAAAAAATCCCCGAAAGAGAAAAGTAATTGATGATTTTAAAGGTAATTTTCGTTTCTCTTTTACTGATTCGCGTTTCTTTGTTTAATGGAACAAGATAATGACTTAAGGGGGAATTCACTTTTTATTCAGATTATGTAAACTGAAACGTAAAGTTTAAATGGCTTTCTTGTAAAAATGTTAATTATTATTGTTAGAATGGTATTAATCAAGGTCTCTCTTTATAGATTGCTTATTCTTTTTCTCTATCTCTCAAGATTTCATCGATGATGCTTATCCTCATTTCTCCCTTTTTCCTACCCTTTTTGCTTCCTTTACTTTTCTAAAAGAGAGCAAATGCGTCTCCTTAGAGTAACTGGAAAACTCTGCATGTCAGTTTTCCAAGGAACACATAGAGGATGAAAGACAATGACAAAGAGAGAAAAGAAAAAAGGATAGTATCGTTGTACGACACTGTTCAAATTGGTTGGAATTATCAGTATTCCTTTAACCCTGCTGAACACCACCTGACCAGCAAAAGAACAACCTCAACTACTCATGTGCATTGAGGCTATAAAACACTTAAAAGAGAATGTCTTTAAAGTTTCCATATCGTCGTCTGCGGTCTTTGCCTGTGACGTCATCACACCACCTGACTATTCCAGCGGCCATACACCAGTCAGGAGTACCAACCTATGAAACTCATGAAACCTAAAACGACTCATAATCACAGAAAACATGATGAATTAAGTCTTGTTAGCAACAATATCTTTATATTGTAATTCAATATATATTTTATTTGTCAGGATACAAGATCATAATAAAGGCTGTTCATTTCTTCTTTGTATTACCTTAAACTGTATCCTTTTGCATTGGTAGTCTTGGTATTCATGTCGGCTATAATGGGCGATTTCATTATTGGCTCGAGGGGAAGAGGAAAGTCTCTCTGTCTTTATCACTTCTGACATAACTTATCTTTAAATGAAAATATTATACTAAATAAAACATAATTGCAAATAGTAAACTTTACATACAACAATAATTTTCGTGATTGTGACACCTATTACAATTGTCTAACAACCTTCCTCCCCTACAGTACATAAATGAAAAGCTTTTTCTCTTAGTTGACAACAGATGGTGTTGGAAACGGGATTATAGTAGAGTACCTATATAAACAACCTGAGACTATTCCCCTATCAAGAGAAAGTGACACCACTTCATGGTCAACTCCGATTTTCAGTGCCACCTTGTCTTTGCTTTTTTCTGTTACACTTCAAGATGGGATTTTCATCGATATTTGAATCTCTCTCTCTCTCTCTCTCTCTCTCTCTCCTCTCTCTCTCTCTCTCTCTCTCTCTCTCTCTCTCTCTCTCTCTGAGTGTGTGTGAGTGTGTTTTGTGTTCTTGTTCTGAAGCAAGAAGAAACATTTTATAATGACCAAAGGTGCCAATAGAATGTAACCAGGGGAAACAAATGAAAATCGCCCTCAACAAACAAAAATAAATTTGTCGCAACTTGTCGAAGCCCAACAAAGGAGAGCTAAATACGAAGACGATTAATTTCTCTATCTCTTCTGTTTCTTTTTCTTTGAGAAAGAGGCAGATGCTTTAAATTGGAGATTCAAGGAAGGGGCGTGACCTAGTTTGACCACGCCCAACTTTGCAGCCTTCGCATTAGACTAAACCTTTTAACCGTTTAGAAAATTATGATGACTATTGGTAAAACCTTGAGGTCGTTAACGTCTCCTGTTTTATTTGAAAAAAAAAAAGTGTAAAATTTGTTTGGTCTTGGTTCTGTGAACGACGAATATTGTAGATTAGTTCCACTCTTTACTGTCAATACATTATCAAATACATTCACACAAAGTCCACGTATTAACTATCACCTAAACATCAGCTATTCTCTTGTGAAGGGAAAGAATGTTCCTTGTTATTCGCAATACTACGTTCATTGTTGCAGGGTCACAACAATAGAAAAGCTCGTTCTCTGTGTATCAGATTGTTACCAGAATTCTGCTTTGTTTCAATATTATCAAATGTGTTACGATCTCCTTTGAAGGCTGAGGTGTAACTCCCAAGAATTTCCACGTGAACACAACTGCAAATACACACACACACACACACGAGTACAAAACTGTTATTATAGATTTACTTACGTAGATAACAATAGAACATATCTAAGGAAATAGATGTAGAACCCTACGTAAATGCAAATATACACGAAAGCCTACTTGCACCCAAATCTATAAAGTAGTCTTATGCAAGTACACAGTCACCCACATTTGTCCATATACTGTACACATCATGCGCCAATGAGCCCTTCTGTTCAATACTGGAGGGTCCTCGCCGATGATCGTGAGTAAAAATACCTGTATGTGCATAAAACTCTATGAAAGTTTCATGATTTCGAAGAAAAATCAAACAGTCGACTGAAAACATTTACTTCTTTCTATTTCCCAAAATTATTATTATTACTATTATTACTAGCCAAGCTACGGCCCTAATTGGAAAAGCAGGATGATATATGCCCAGTGAGGAAAAGAAATAGATAAACTATGAAACGAACAAAATAAAATAGAATAAAATATTTTTAGGAATTTTGTTATTTTTCGTTCCATATCAGTCTAATAAACAAGGTCACTAACAAGGAAAGGCTCAGCAGTCACCTGATGATGTACCCACCTGACACACCAAAGAAATTAAGCAATAGTTGGACCTTCTTAGAGATTCCATAAATAATAATAATAATAATAATAATAATAATAATAATAATAATAATAAGTAATTAATATTATCATTATTATTATTATTATTATTATTATTATTATTATATTATTATTATTATTATTATTATTATTATTATTATTATTATTATTATTTAAATGAACAATATTCTTATGGATCAATCATAAAATAGTATTATTTCTATAAGCGAAGCCAATTTACTCAATAAAATTTTTTGGATAAAAAGTATGAAAAACTCAACAAGAAAAAAAAAATAAATAACAGGCAAGAGAAACATTATAGATTTGTCACATTTTTTTTGCAAGAAGTATTTTAATTAAATCTTCCCTATTTACATCCTTTAGAATAACATAAGTCACGTCTGTCCAAACAAGAGGTAACGTCTGGCGGATTAAACTGTCAATAGTTCAATAGATATTGCAAAATATACTTTTGATCTTTGACGTTCAGAAAGGATTGCTTCGATTAAATGTCAGTCCCAATGAAGACTTTAATAATTATGGCGAGAAGAAATCTAAAAGCATCCAGGAATAAAAGATGTTGAAAGAAAGGGTCACGGTGGAAAGGGGGTTGGGGAGGAGGGGCTGGATTTGGATGCTGGAAATAACAACTTCTAGGAAAGAAGATCATTACAATGGGTTCTGAACATTACAATATATATATATATATATATATATATATATATATATATATATATATATATATATATATATATATATATATATATATATATATATAGATACACACACATATATACATATATATATATATATATATATATATATATATATATATATATATATATATATATATATACTTAAATATATATATACTTATATATATAAATATAATATATATATATATATATATATATATATATATATATATATATATATATATATGTATATATATATATATATAAAGGTTTCTTAGAATTTTTAAAGGTTTATCTGGAAGCTATTTAATCAGGTGTTGAATAGCAATAGATCAAATTCTATATATATATAAGAGAGAGAGAGAGAGAGAGAGAGAGAGAGAGAGAGAGAGAGAGAGAGAGAGAGAGAGAGAGAGAGAGATTCTATGCCCTGATACAAGGTTCCATTAGAAAATGAACGCTGTATATTTTATATATCCTGGTGTTAATATGATTTA
>NC_090749.1:27882686-27900186 GCF_036898095.1 Palaemon carinicauda | reverse complement strand
GCTCTGCTCATCAGGCACTCGAATCATCGGATGTTTGAAATATCAAATTTCACTTATGTATTATTATTGTTTATTTTATTCTGTTGCCGACATTATTTTCTCTACTAATAACAAAGTGAATTTAAAAATATATTCCTTAAAAAAGAGACCTAATGAGATGCAGTAAATCTAAGCTACTTATGAGTTATCGACGTTAAAGACGAGGGAATAGAGAAGGAAATCCTTCCACTGTCACATACACCCTTCTGGCCTTGCACGCTTCCTGTAAGAGAAAAGCTACCTCTCTCTCTCTCGGTCTCTCTGATTTAGTTTCGTGTTTCTAAGAGAGAGAGAGAGAGAGAGAGAGAGAGAGAGAGAGAGAGAGAGAGAGAGAGAGAGAGACAGCTTAAACCCCCTCCAAGAGGAGAACCAAGGCTGAGTCTTCACGTTAAGTTGCTGACTTGCTGTCTCGACTACTGTGATGTTTGTTAGCTTGCTGATGCTGAAGAGTGTCGCCGAGCTCTCTCTCTCTCTCTCTCTCTCTCTCTCTCTCTCTCTCTCTCTCTCTCTCTGAAAACTGTGTAACAAGAAATAAATGGATTAAATTTGTATAGATAATGTTGTAAAGATACAAATTTCTTCTTGAATAATTGGGCACAGGCACGCACACACACACACACATAAAACATCATATATCCAAAAATTGAATAGATTGAATGAGTTCTTCCTCAAGAGGCCTAAGCTTATTTTCGACAGAAAAAATCATAGGCCTACATATTTTTTTTTTTTTAGTAGCAATCAGTAACTGTTTTTATTTAATGTTCTTTTTGAACATTCGGTTTTAGTTGAAATTTTTACAAATTTCGCACGCATGTATTGTGTAGGACTCACATACACCTGTAGGACTCACATTTGGTACCACATAAGAATACTTGAAAGAATATGGAGTATGTTAATTTGCATGAGATATGTAATGTTCTTTTCATTTAATTATTTACATACTTATTATAACTTAGGGAATTGTATACTTGTGTGAAATAAAACATGGGTCTATGAGTGTATTTGTATAACCCGTCAAGGGAGGTGTAGATTACTGGATAGGCCTGCTCAATTAGGTTCGTTTATCTCCCCATCCCTTTGTCATATTTGATTTCTAGAGAGAGAGAGAGAGAGAGAGAGTTTAGCACTGAATATCGCATATGTATGACGTATCTTTTGTAGTGGTTGGAACGTGCTGCTGTTGAGCCAAACTAGCCACAATGAAACCTAGAATGTTTCCTTGTGTTCTAAATTGATGAATAATTTCCACATTAGTCCATGTTCATTTGAGATTTTAATATATGCAATTAAATACAGTGTGTATGCGTGCGTGGATACATGTGTTTATGGGGTATCATTATCTTGGGTGTAAACACACACACACACGTTTGTAATTTATATATTTCAAGGTACTTTTATCATATATATATATATATATATATATATATATATATATATATATATATATATATATATGTATATATATATATATATATAAATATATATATATATATATACATGTATATATATATATATATATATATATATATATATATATATATATATATATATATATATATATATATAAAAACATGAATGTATATACAATTACTAGATCCTCATTTATATTATGCTTATAAGTTAGATACTATAGCTTCTGAGATAAAACATATATTAATATGAAGTATATAATGAAGGCTGTAACAATTGAATACGTACAAAAATAACAGGAAGACGAAAATAGAATATTTACATATTATCAGCCCTTACTATTTCACTGCAGAACAAAGGCCCAGACATGTCTTTCGATCAGGGTCTGTTTATGGTCTTTCTGTACCAGTGTACACCACAAACTTTCTTAGTTCGTCATGCTATCGTCTTCTCTTCCTTCCTCTGTTTCTTTTGCAATATCTAGGACCCATTCTGTTATTCTTAATGTCCATCTATTGTCTGTCAATCTCATTATATGTCCTGCCCATGTCCATTTCTTTTCTTATATGTTTATAGAATATCCTCTACTTTAGTTTAATTTCGTATCCATGTTGTTCTTTTTCTATCTCTTATTGTTATCCCCACCATTATTCTTCCCATAGCTCTTTGAGTTGTAACTTGCTTATGTTCTAAGGCTTCAGTAAGGCTTCAAGTTTCTGATGCATAAGTTAAGACTGATAGGACCATTTGATTAAAGACTTTCCTTTTAAGAGAAAGATGCATTTTACTTTTCATAATTTCATTTTGTGTACCAAATGCTCTCCATCCCATGCTTATCCTTTTAATTTAGGTCTTGTTTCCTGGGGGAACGCTTACAGTTTGTCCTAAATACGTATTGTATATTCATTAACAATATCTAGAGGCTCCTCTATAACTCATATTTGATGTCTATCTGCATTTATTGTACATTAATTTTTACTCATACATTTTCAGACCTACATTTCTGCTTATTCTATTTAAATCTTCTATCATCTCTTATAATTCCTCCTATGATTCACTAAACACAACTATGTCATCTGCAAATCTCAAGTTGTTAAGGTGTTCCCCATTAATATCAATTTCTACATTTTCCCAATCTAAAATCTTAAAAACTTCTTCTAGACATACTGTAAATAATTTAGGAGAGATGGGGTCTTCCTGTCTAACTCCTTTCTCAGGCGGAATTTAATCACAATCAGGTTTAGGATTGCTGCACTTCCTGTATAGATATCTTCAAGTGTTCTAACTTAAGGGACAGTGACACTGCCCTATCAAGCAGGACAATGCCCTAGAGACTGACCATATATCATATGATGAGCCACCAAGTCCCCTCCCCACTCAAGCTAAGACCAGGGAGGGCCAGGCAATGACCCCAACCTTAGCTCACAAGGATGGTAAGGTTACAGACACTAATGGCACTAACAAGACTGAGAAGGACTCCGACCCCCGACTGGCAAACACCAGGCAGAGACGATACTAATCAGGCCAAAGGCTTCAGCTGGAAAAGATAAACTTAAAATAACCTTCCTAATAATAAGGTCTAAACACCTTCAGAAACCCTTCAGCGATAACAACATATGATCAAAGGGAGGTAAAATCTATACATGGATCCCGTAACTCAAGTGGAAGCATAATATTATGCAGAGTTTTTAGGTAAAACTGATATTAATATGCTTTCCAGAATCGTTCATTTTGGGAGTAATTTATTCACACGATAATTTGGGTCCGGGAATCTGCTCCTTTGGGAATATCAGACTCGATTTCTGTCTGTGTTTATCAGGGTCATTTAAGGTTCAAATCAATACTTATGTTTATCAAAGTTATTCAAGATTCTTTTCCATACCAAAAATATATCGGGTATTCATATGACCTGAATACAGATGCTGAAATGCGTTATTATTATTATTATTATTATTATTATTATTAGCTCAGCTACAACCCTAGTTGAAAAAGTAAGAGGCTATAGGTGCTATAAGGGCTCCAACAGGGAAAATAGCTCAGTGAAAAAAAAAATAAAAAGATAGAATAGTGTGACTGATTGTACCCTCAAGCAAGAGAACTCTAAACAGATATAAAATGATAATTTAATTTTCACTTCCATCTTAAAGAAGCATCTATCAAAGGCATTACTCCTCCAGGGAGTGAGTCTGTAGGACCTACGTACTTCTTCTGCACCCTCATTGTGACCTGCAACAGTCGACCTACAGTCAGATACAGAAATGCCTTTTAGAATAAGGCTGGCTCAGTTATTTCAATTCTTGGGACAGCTTGTGCTAGGATAACAGTGACCTCATTCGAGATATAGAAAAGAAAATCTTATAGCTACAAAAAAAAAAAAAGGCTTGATTGCGTCCTGCAAAAAAATCTATTGATTTGACCTCGTCTGAAGTTGGTCTAGGGAAGGGAATGACGATATTCTATTTCGGTTGAAAGGAACATGAAAAGGATATGAAGGTTCAGAAGTAATGAGAAGATAACGAGTCACAAAGATTTCCTTGCAAAAGAGAAAAGCTGAATCTTATATAAAAACAGCTGAGAGAAAGAGGTGTTTGGGGGAGGGAGGCCAGTCTATGCATTCGGACAGGTAAAAAGGAATTTCTTTGGTTGTGGAAGATGAAAGAAACTGAATAAGATAATTATGGTTTATTGAGCGAACATACGAACGAAACTCCCAGCAGAGAGAAAAAGAAGAAATTTAGCGCTTGAAGTTGAGACTTCTCTAAATACTTATTGGACGGAATTGAAAGGTCCATTGTAATTTGGTGATGAAAATCAGGTAAAAATATTCCATTTCTTTGCTTGATGAAGTTTTTGTTTAGTATTGTTTTCAAATTATTTCGTATAGGAAAAAGAAAAGGAAATCCGTTGAAGAAGAAACCTGAAATAGCGTTAAAAGTCAACTGAATGATTCTATCCAATTGGAAAAATTTTCATGTCAAAAAAGTAATGAACGTAATTTGATTTCCATTCACCGTATGTCATCAAGTATGAAGAAAGTGAATAACTTCTCTTTTTCATTGCTGTTTCACTAATGAAAAACAAGAAATTTTATTACTTCGTATTATTTGCTCTCTTCATTTTTTAATAAAAAGATTCAGTTGACTTTTAACGCTATTTCAGGTTTCTTCTTCAACGGATTTCCTTTTCTTTTTCCTATACGAAATAATTTGAAAACAATACTAAACAAAAACTTCATCAAGCAAAGAAATGGAATATTTTTACCTGATTTTCATCACCAAATTACAATGGACCTTTCAATTCCGTCCAATAAGTATTTAGAGAAGTCTCAACTTCAAGCGCTAAATTTCTTCTTTTTCTCTCTGCTGGGAGTTTCGTTCGTATGTTCGCTCAATAAACCATAATTATCTTATTCAGTTTCTTTCATCTTCCACAACCAAAGAAATTCCTTTTTACCTGTCCGAATGCATAGACTGGCCTCCCTCCCCCAAACACCTCTTTCTCTCAGCTGTTTTTATATAAGATTCAGCTTTTCTCTTTTGCAAGGAAATCTTTGTGACTCGTTATCTTCTCATTACTTCTGAACCTTCATATCCTTTTCATGTTCCTTTCAACCGAAATAGAATATCGTCATTCCCTTCCCTAGACCAACTTCAGACGAGGTCAAATCAATAGATTTTTTTGCAGGACGCAATCAAGCCTTTTTTTTTTTTTTGTAGCTATAAGATTTTCTTTTCTATATCTCGAATGAGGTCACTGTTATCCTAGCACAAGCTGTCCCAAGAATTGAAATAACTGAGCCAGCCTTATTCTAAAAGGCATTTCTGTATCTGACTGTAGGTCGACTGTTGCAGGTCACAATGAGGGTGCAGAAGAAGTACGTAGGTCCTACAGACTCACTCCCTGGAGGAGTAATGCCTTTGATAGATGCTTCTTTAAGATGGAAGTGAAAATTAAATTATCATTTTATATCTGTTTAGAGTTCTCTTGCTTGAGGGTACAATCAGTCACACTATTCTATCTTTTTATTTTTTTTTTCACTGAGCTATTTTCCCTGTTGGAGCCCTTATAGCACCTATAGCCTCTTACTTTTTCAACTAGGGTTGTAGCTGAGCTAATAATAATAATAATAATAATAATAATAATAATAATAATAATAACGCATTTCAGCATCTGTATTCAGGTCATATGAATACCCGATATATTTTTGGTATGGAAAATAATCTTGAATAACTTTGATAAACATAAGTATTGATTTGAACCTTAAATGACCCTGATAAACACAGATAGAAATCGAGTCTGATATTCCCAAAGGAGCAGATTCCCGGACCCAAATTATCGTGTGAATAAATTACTCCCAAAATGAACGATTCTGGAAAGCATATTAATATCAGTTTTACCTAAAAACTCTGCATAATATTATGCTTCCACTTGAGTTACGGGATCCATGTATAGATTTTACCTCCCTTTGATCATATGTTGTTATCCCTGAAGGGTTTCTGAAGGTGTTTAGACCTTATTATTAGGAAGGTTATTTTAAGTTTATCTTTTCCAGCTGAAGCCTTTGGCCTGATTAGTATCGTCTCTGCCTGGTGTTTGCCAGTCGGGGGTCGGAGTCCTTCTCAGTCTTGTTAGTGCCATTAGTGTCTGTAACCTTACCATCCTTGTGAGCTAAGGTTGGGGTCATTGCCTGGCCCTCCCTGGTCTTAGCTTGAGTGGGGAGGGGACTTGGTGGCTCATCATATGATATATGGTCAGTCTCTAGGGCATTGTCCTGCTTGATAGGGCAGTGTCACTGTCCCTTAAGTTAGAACACTTGAAGATATCTATACAGGAAGTGCAGCAATCCTAAACCTGATTGTGATTAAATTCCGCCTGAGAAAGGAGTTAGACAGGAAGACCCCATCTCTCCTAAATTATTTACAGTATGTCTAGAAGAAGTTTTTAAGATTTTAGATTGGGAAAATGTAGAAATTGATATTAATGGGGAACACCTTAACAACTTGAGATTTGCAGATGACATAGTTGTGTTTAGTGAATCATAGGAGGAATTATAAGAGATGATAGAAGATTTAAATAGAATAAGCAGAAATGTAGGTCTGAAAATGTATGAGTAAAAATTAATGTACAATAAATGCAGATAGACATCAAATATGAGTTATAGAGGAGCCTCTAGATATTGTTAATGAATATACAATACGTATTTAGGACAAACTGTAAGCGTTCCCCCAGGAAACAAGACCTAAATTAAAAGGATAAGCATGGGATGGAGAGCATTTGGTACACAAAATGAAATTATGAAAAGTAAAATGCATCTTTCTCTTAAAAGGAAAGTCTTTAATCAAATGGTCCTATCAGTCTTAACTTATGCATCAGAAACTTGAAGCCTTACTGAAGCCTTAGAACATAAGCAAGTTACAACTCAAAGAGCTATGGGAAGAATAATGGTGGGAATAACAATAAGAGATAGAAAAAGAACAACATGGATACGAAATTAAACTAAAGTAGAGGATATTCTATAAACATATAAGAAAAGAAATGGACATGGGCAGGACATATAATGAGATTGACAGACAATAGATGGACATTAAGAATAACAGAATGGGTCCTAGATATTGCAAAAGAAACAGAGGAAGGAAGAGAAGACGATAGCATGACGAACTAAGAAAGTTTGTGGTGTACACTGGTACAGAAAGACCATAAACAGACCCTGATCGAAAGACATGTCTGGGCCTTTGTTCTGCAGTGAAATAGTAAGGGCTGATAATATGTAAATATTCTATTTTCGTCTTCCTGTTATTTTTGTACGTATTCAATTGTTACAGCCTTCATTATATACTTCATATTAATATATGTTTTATCTCAGAAGCTATAGTATCTAACTTATAAGCATAATATAAATGAGGATCTAGTAATTGTATATACATTCATGTTTTTTATATATATATATATATATATATATATATATATATATATATATATATATATATATATATATATATATATACATGTATATATATATATTTATATATATATATATATATATATACATATATATATATATATATATATATATATATATATATATATATATATATATATATATATATATATATATATATATATGATAAAAGTACCTTGAAATATATAAATTACAAACGTGTGTGTGTGTGTTTACACCCAAGATAATGATACCCCATAAACACATGTATCCACGCACGCATACACACTGTATTTAATTGCATATATTAAAATCTCAAATGAACATGGACTAATGTGGAAATTATTCATCAATTTAGATCACAAGGAAAAATTCTAGGTTTCATTTTCATTAGTTGGCTTAACAGCAGCACTTCCGTACCACTACAAAAGATACATCATACATATGCGATATTCAGTACTAAACTCTCTCTCTCTCTCTCTCTCTCTCTCTCTCTCTCTCTCTCTCTCTCTCTCTAAAAGAAATCAAACATGACCAAGGGATGGGTTGAAAAAAACGAACCTAAATGAGCAGGCCTCTCCAGTATTCTACACCTCTCTCAACGGGTTATACAAATACACATAACACCTACATATATATATATATATATATATATATATATATATATATATATATATATATATGTGTATATACAGTATATACTGTATATATATATATATATATATATATATATATATATATATATATAGATATATATATATATATATATATATATATATATATATATATATATATATATATATATATATATACAGTATATATTTATGATATATAAATAAATGTATATATATATATATATATATATATATATATATATATATATATATATATATATATATATATATATATATATATACAGTATATATTTATGATATATAAATAAATGTATATATATATATATATATATATATATATATATATATATATATATATATATATATACATATATATATATATATATATATATATTTATATATATATGTGTATATGTACATATATATATATATATATATATATATATATATATATATATATATATATATATATATATATATATATATATATATATATATATATATATATAATTCATATATATATATATATATATATATATATATATATATATATATATATCTATCTATATATATATAATTTATAAATATATATATATATATATATATATATATATATATATATATATATATATATATATATATATGTATGTGTGTGTGTATGTATGTATGTGCGTGCGTGTGTGTGTGTGTGTGCATAGTTTGGAGGCTTTCGAAATACTTGTTCCTCATACAAATCAAGATTCATACCGGAGCAGCAGTATTGTACAGAATATGTTTGTAAGTGTGTGCGTATTCATCGAATATTCCCTCAATTCCAAAAACAAAATTATCGTAAAAGATGCTTAGTGTTCCGATAACTGTAAAACAACAATGTATGTTAATGGAAGAATCAATGTAATTTTTACCTAATGAAATGTAAATCTAATAAAGAATAATACAAGCTATTTGAATAGAAAAAGATTTCCAGGAACTATATGTTGATTTTTTTCAACGAAAATAAAGAAAAGTGAATAAGACATTTGAAACATTAACCTAATTTCATGACATCATCATTAAAGGATAACTTTACAATAGAAAAAAGAAAACTTATCTGCACATCTCACTGTATCTTAAAGATGTAAATACTTACCCACCACATGAAGTAAAAAGGAAAATAAACCTTTTATACATTACACAGCATTTGATTATCCATACGAAACTATCCACACGTAGAATTAATAATTTCTTTCATCACAAGAAAGTTGATCTGACTCAGGAGGTTTGTGAAGTAACGAATTAGTGTTTCTTGATTGGCTATATGCTGTTACTTTCTCGGCTTGATTTACGTAGACTTTATTATGAGAGATAAGTCTCTCTCTCTCTCTCTCTCTCTCTCTCTCTCTCTCTCTCTCTCTCTCTCTCTCTCTCTCTCTAAGAAGAAGAAGAAGAAGAAGAAGAACAAGTAGAAGAAGAAGAAATGTTTTTTGCTCTAAAATTTTTATGATATTTCTATGGTAGATATTAAGTCTCTCTCTCTCTCTCTCTCTCTCTCTCTCTCTCTCTCTCTCTCTCTCTCTCTCTCTCTCTCTCTGAGGCGTGGTTTACATCCTGCTCTAGTTGCAGCCATGGCATGATGCCAATTGTAAGCATGTCATGCAAAGAAAAGCATAACTATACGTGAGGTAGACGAGGTAAAGAATATGATATTCAAAAGAAGGCCTCTTAACTGTAGTATAAAGTTGGGCATGACAACAGCTCTCCTACAAATGTATTCCATAGCAAGAAGATGAAAAAAAAAATAAAAAATAAAGCTTTATCAACCAAAGAAGACCTCCTACTTTAGAATAAAATCCCACCACAACGAACAACGATGAAATCAAACTTGCTAAACTTTACTGCGAAATGAAGACGGCCAAAGAAATGCTGCTCATCTTCAACGAAACTTATGACTGATCACATATCTCGGTTATAGATAACACAGCTGCTTAAATGGTCAATCGAAGGAGGAAATTGTCCAATGGGTGAGTTGTTAAGCCTTTGATTTCCTTAAAGGTTCATCTGGGAAGGAATATTACTTTCCGATAGGTTGTGAAGATTAAGTGGATGAAAGGAGACAATGCTGATACAGATGGATTAATTAGGGAGACTCTCATTGTGCGAACATTCAGTGGGAATGAGGTCTAGTATTTTAAAACGTAAAACGAAATATCAATCCGTATAAGAATTCCGGAAAAAAAAAGAAAACGGACACTTCCACATTCATCCTTAATTTGCATTATCCCATTTCGCTTTCTATCCTTTAAATGTTTATTACTGCATTTATCATAATCAACAACTTCGCTCACTTCTCTCTATTTAATAAACGAATTGTTACCATGAGATTTATTACTGCTTCTCAAATGAAGCAACTGAAGACATTTGTACATTCGAAGTAGCGTAATGAATAACATTCATTGCATTTCATTCATTCATTCATTGAAGAACAGACGTCAAAGAATAAAAAATTGCTATTTCAATTATTTTTTTTTTCTACATTCTCAGTTTTAAGTAACTTTTATTATTTCACATTGATTCCTCTTTATTTATTCTGTTATGTAAATGTTATAGTAAAATTATCCTTTGTTTAACAAATACATAAATGCCTCGTAGAGTGAATGGTCTTTTAGAATTGTCTGAAAAAGTTTTTGGTTGAAAGATTTGAAAAAGTCGAGGAATAACTAACACACTTTATACTCATTGCTTTGTTCCATTTCCTTGGGAATTTCTTTAAGGTTAGAAAGTTAATTCTAGTTGGAATTCTTGGTATTCTTGTTCAAATGAAAGCTAATTGGACTTGACTCTTTCGCCATGGAAACCTATTTTCCTTATGGAAAAGTATCACTTTGTTTTAAATTTCCTTAATCGAATTAGTTTAGAAAGTCTTCAGATATCGACATCGTCTAAAGATACAGAATTATATATATAAAATCACTATACATGTTTGAAATTTTAAGATTTACCATAAACTATATTCTAAAAATGAAACCTCAGGGTAAGGTTTAAAATTGATAAAGTTCATCCTCTGATCATAAGATATTTATCAAGTTTTCTTAGTTGTGAATTTATCTTTCACCATCTTTTTTTTTCTTTTTTTGCTTTTTGTGAAAAGAAAATTCTGGACAGAGTTTGAATGAAGAAAAGTTACAGCCGAGACCCTGCCATCAAAAGCTAAAATACATCAGAATTTGTGATTTATATCAAACTAGTCAACCTGTGAAGAAGGCAAATTTAATTGAATAATCTTCATATCATTTTCTTATCTTTTTTTTTAATGTTTTGCAAGAATAAAAATACAACTTTTATTTCTGACGCTATTTGCCAGAATTACTAGTTAGTAATTCAAGGTATTGTATCGTTAATCCGTTTCTTGGGAGGTCAACCCACCTTCACAGAGGCAATTATCATTAAAGTCTTGCCAACAGACTTGATTACATTGACTCTAGTATTCATTAATTGTGCAATTACTGATCCTACTTCATTGGTGATGACATTCGAATTAGAAGCCAAACTGCAGGACAATTCATATCAAATTAATCTCATTAGCATAGAATTGTCATTTCCTAATGTTTACTATAAGGGTTTCTGAGGATAACTCCATCTATAAGGGATTTAGCTTTGATTGTACGGTCACATTCAACATATTATTATTTCTATGAATATGACAATTCTATTGATACTGTCACGTGACTCATATCAGTCTTCCAGCCCTTCCCATAAAACCCTATTCACCAGATGGACTATCTCTCTACAGCATCTTTCTTTAGTATTCCCTCAAATGTCGTGTTCATCACTATTCTCATTTGATTTCATTCATGAGTAATAGGACATATAACACAGATTGAAATGCATTAATAAATTACATGAAATCATATTAACACCAGGATACTTGAAATATACACTTTCATTTCCTAATGGAACATCGCATCAAAACTCTCTCTCTCTCTCTCTCTCTCTCTCTCTCTCTCTCTCTCTCTCTCTCTCTCTCTCTCTCTCTCTCTCTTAGAATTCTTAAAATAAGCTCTTAATCAATCTCTAAAAGATTTATTTTTCCCATTACAGGTCTCCAGCTTCAGCATCTTATAAAGTAAATCATACGAAACAACACAAATATCAGATAAACTTATTTACATCTGGTAACATTATGAACTACGAAAACAAA
Organism: Palaemon carinicauda; assembly: GCF_036898095.1. NCBI lineage: Eukaryota > Metazoa > Arthropoda > Malacostraca > Decapoda > Palaemonidae > Palaemon > Palaemon carinicauda. The sequence continues at coordinate 27,887,987 of NC_090749.1, read as the reverse complement.
GTCCTTTTATGAGGCTTCGTGTTGTTTCACATCATCAGATAAACACCTGAGGAAGAAGAAGAAGAAGAAGAAACCTAATTTCTGAGGGTACATGAATCCATCATGTACTCCCCATGGTCCTTACTTCAACACCGGAAGAGAATGCCATTACTCTCTCTCTCTCTCTCTCTCTCTCTCCTCTCTCTCTCTCTCTCTCTCTCTCTCTCTCTCTCTCTCTCTCACTCTGAAATATTGCGTCATTAGTTCTAGATCTGTTCTTTTGTTTCTCTCCTGAAGGAGCCAATTGTCCACGGGAAAGAAAAGAGACGAAAGGAAAGAAGTAGAAAGTAAATGAAACTTAAAGAGGAAAACACACAAATGAGAGCAATAACAGTTTTACCTCAACTTGGTATCTATTCGTTCAGTCCAGACGATCAACAACTACGGCAGTGGACCATGTCAAGAGAAAAAGAGAAAAACTTGCGAAGAGAATCACACATTCATCTCAAGTTTGCTTCATTATCATTCTCACAATAGTGGATAGAGACATTGTTGGAATAAGAAACGGAAAATACTTTTGAATCCATTTTCTTTTTCTAAGTAAATATTTTCGAGTTTGACTATTCTTGTGATAATCATGAAGTTATATCGAATGGATAATAATGATAATAATAATAATAATAATAATAATAATAATAATAATAATAATAATAATAATAATAATAATAATAATAATAATAATGGCAATACAATACAATACAATACAATTCTTCTCGTCTTGATTTCCTTCTGCATAAATCGTTTCTATCTTTTGTGGGAATTCTGAAGCTTTCTTGCTGGTACTGTGATGACCCTTAGTAAGGATTCCAAGTTCTTGGGAAACAGAGATTTGGCCAAATGTCCTGAAGGGTCAGCGTTCATTTGGAAGCACTTATTAACGTTTGCACGAGACAACTGCTTACAATAAATCAAGACACAAACGCACTCACACACACACAAATATATATATATATATATATATATATATATATATATATATATATATATATATATATATATATATATATATATATAAAGAACTCTCTCTCTCTCATGAAATCAAACTCTCTCTCTCTCTCTCTCTCTCTCTCTCTCTCTCTCTCTCTCTCTCTCTCTCTCTCCCTTCGAGCAGTCAAAGTTCGTTGCATGTCAGCAGGAGAAAACGTCAACAAAATCTCTTTCTTAACAACAACTTCCCAAGTCCAACGATTGAATGCACTCGACTTCAATTGATGCATCCATGTATCAATTTTTTTGTTTTATAGATGCATATGTATACACGTACATACTAATTTATGTATGGACGGGTGTATTAGATAATTGTTTTATAATTTATATATAAAACAGAGGGGTATGGACATTATTAGAACAGTCGTTTCTTTCACTTGCTCTTAAAATTTACGCTTCATTTCCAAGAGAGAGAGTAGAGAGAGAGAGAGAGAGAGAGAGAGAGAGAGAGAGAGAGAGGGGGGGGGGGCGGCGGGTTGCTGCTTTCGAGTGAGATTATTTCGTATAAGCTTAATCTGATACTTCATGTGTGTTGGTGTTCGGGGCGGGGGGGGGGGGGGGGGTTGTTATCAACCCTCTTCTGCTTACAGTTCTTCATTTAGACACGACTCCAAAGAAAAAAAGTAAATGAACTGTTACTTGTTTACAAGATCAACATAAGTTTTCTAAGAGAATCTTATTGATGAAGGAAATAAACAAAAAACAGCTGCTGGTGACTAATTCCTTTTCATTGTGGGAAAGCGGGAATGGTGTGTTGCGGGGGTGGGGGTGTAACCTCATCCATTGTGCAGATAGAATACATTTATTTTCGGAAGTCTCTTTTCTAAATCAAAAGGATAGTTAATGAAACAGATAAATCGTTTCTAATGAACTAAAAAAAGAATATAAACCAATATTTTTTAAACGACTTAGCATAATAACATCAAATGCAAAAGATGGTTAATCCCCTCTGGCAATTCCTCGAAGTGTTTCTTGATTCCTTTGAAATACAATGAATGTCAATCAAACTTTGACACCAACAGTCAATTATGGTATTCCTTCATTGGTCATGAAGGAATCACTGAAGAGAGACGTCTCTCAGTCACAAACTATAATATCCTTCGATCCTTCCAGCACTCAGGGGAGGAATAATAAGGAGATAACATGTTCTCTTTATTAAATCCCTTTCAGAAAATTTTATTTCATTAAATTAACTAAGGGTAATTTGCTCTCTCTCTCTCTCTCTCTCTCTCTCTCTCTCTCTCTCTCTCTCTCTCTCTCTCTCTCTCTATTGCTATACCAATACCTTACTTGCCTTCTTGCTTCCTGGTCCGTAGGAACATTCAATGAATAAATTGCAAAACGAAAACAATAAGAATCAAGATTGATGGAAGAAGACAAGAAATAACATCAACGTCTGTCATTATGACTCTCTCTCTCTGAATCCAGCCTTCATTGCATGTGCCTGTGTTTGTCTATGGGATATTTGTCGTGAATAAAATAACTATGGAACTTGCTTAGTTATAGAGACAAAACAAGTATTTCTGTAATTATGTCTTTTGGAATTATAAATCCATTTCAATATTTGCATCGCAACTTGTTGTATAAAACACACAAGATAATATCTGGGTATAAATGTCAGCATCAATATATCATATAAGACATAGCATCGTCCATACTGAAAGACGAATATCAGTAAGTGATACTACTTATAAAATGTTTCTCCAGAAAGCTGATGCAATGGATATAAGGAAGAGGGACACCCATTAAAGGATTGTAGACTCATTAGTGAGGTTATCCCATCCTGATGCCAACGACATTAATGATTTCTACTCCTTTTAGTTTAGGGTTTAAAGACCGATCATGAATGGGAGAGACAAGGGACAGTGACATTGCCCTTGCTAGCATGACAATAACCTTGAGATTGACCATATACAGTATACATTAAGATCAGTGTCCAAGTCCTCTTTAGACAAGCTGGGACCAGGGAGGGCCTGGCAATGGCTTCTAAAGACTCAGCAGGCTCCCCCAAAGCACCCATCCTTAGCTCACAAGGATGGTGAGGTTGAGGACACTTAAAAAAATTACTGAGCTTGAGCGGGACACAAACCAAAGTCTATTGGATTGCCGGGCAGGGACGTTTTCAATAGACCACCATAACCTTAACGAGAAAATAACATCTCTGGTATTGTGGGCTGTTAAAACCACCAAATGTATATGATTTTACGCTCGTTCGAATAGAAAAATCCACAAATCACAGAAGAATTGAGCAATTGAAGATAATGGAACATAAAACTACAATAATCATAAAAAGGGTGAAACAATGAAGGAGAAACGCTATTAAAGAAATGAAAGTATAAACAATAATCAACACAACATTCCTGAACACCTACAGTAAAACTATTAGCAACAGCCGAAAATATAAACATTCAATGTCAACGCTGTTTTTAAAGATAACAAAAGTAAAATTGATGTGATTAAAGCATAGAAATTTGTACAGCAAAAGTCAACAACATAAAGGTAAGTGGTCAGATATTTTATCTAATACAAATAGAACAGACATATAGACTGGATTTTTTGTATTGGGATGATCTCTGGGGAAACGCATTATGCCATAATATGCATTATGTTTCCTAAGAGGCTTCCTAAGAGCTACAGGTGGTTGTGATATGGCTATCTATTTGTTTTCCTATGGAAAATAAACTCTTATATATAAATTTCGAAGATTTCTTATACGTTTTCTTTTATATAATGCTATGGTGGAAAAATAACAATGACATGACTAAGAAAAACCAGAGGAAATAAGCCTGACTTTCCTTCGAGGGACATCTGGACCCCAAGAACCAACAAATCGAATTGTTGGAAGGTCAATCCAGTTGGGGAGGGGAAATTCAATTGCAAACCTCTTTGCCAAGAAGAATTTCCCAGTAGACACCAATAGACTCCTATTTAGGTCTTAGCTTCGAATAAATTATGTTGTTGGAAATGGTTCTCATTTTAAAAAGAGAGATATAGCAATAATAACGAGACACTTTCGTTACCAAAAAGTTACTATTCTTAAAGCTGTGAATATTAACTCGGAAAGAGGGTACCATATGTGTGTGCGTATGTATAGGTTTGAGAGAGAGAGAAGAGAGAGAGAGAGAGAGAGAGAGAGAGAGAGAGAGCCTACAAATAGATAGAAATGTTCGTTGAAATGTGGGTTTCTTCTCAACACCTACATATGTGTGTGCGTATGTATAGGCTTGAGAGAGAGAGAGAGAGAGAGAGAGAGAGAGAGAGAGAGAGAGAGAGAGAGAGAGAGAGAGAGAGAGAGAGAGAGAGAACCTACAAATAAATAGAAATGTTCGTTGAAATGTGGGTTTCTTCTCAACACCTACATGATAAACATCCAGAGAGAGAGAGAGAGAGAGAGAGAGAGAGAGAGAGAGAGAGAGATCAGGGATCATATTTACTATGTGGTGTTTGATAACCACTTTCCGCTAGTCTATGGAAAACTTCCTTACACAATGCATAACTATGTGGCCTCAGAGGTAAAGTATTGGATCCATAAAGGCTTATTCAGACTCTGAGGACAGTTGTGCTATTGGAAACGTCTCTGCCTAGCGATCTGCTGGACTGGGATTTGAGACCTGCTTAAACTCGGTAGTTTATTGTATTGTCTGCAAAGTCACCATCATTGTGAGCTAAGGATGGGGTGTTTGGGGGGGGGGGGGCTATAGGTGTACCTGCTGAGCGGAACAGGACGATTTGGCGCCGACTGTTTGGCGATAGACAGTTTGGCACTCATTGCTTTGGCGATGAGCTGTTTTGGCACCATGAAACAAACTTAAGGATCATCCACAAATTTGTGTCTCGTTTAGTGATCACCTCATTACACCAAAGGCTTGTCTGATTTGAGAATTGTAATTGTAATTGTAATTGTAATTGTAATGAACCACCCAATTATATGAAAATTCTTCCATGGCATAAAGAAAATTCAGAAAGGACACGATTCTTATGAACAACTAGTGTCTGGGAATCCTCCTGCTCGAAAATGTTTAAAATACATTAAGACTGATCAACGCATTTTAACTATAGTACAGCAGTTTGATTCACGGGAACCACTGGAATACTTACGTGGTTTGGCAAATAACTATGAAACGCATTAACATGTTGGTGAAAATATTTCATTTTATATCATTTTTGTAGCATTTTAATACTATATTACTGAAAATAAATAGAACTTTCTTTTATTTTTATGTTATTTTGGACCTATGCAATATATATATATATATATATATATATATATATATA
>NC_090749.1:27832686-27877686 GCF_036898095.1 Palaemon carinicauda | reverse complement strand
TTGGTATTTTGCATAGCTAAAACGCACATATCAGAGCTAAAAACACCTTCAGGGTAGAACTTTCTGGCTAATAATGTTTGGTTATAGATTTACCTTTGTTCGTTAAAGGATGCCACAAATATTACGCCCAAATACACCTCTTTGTCTATCAAATTAGGGACTTAATCATTCTCCAAAATGGCCAGTTTTCCAGTTTTATGGATGACATGACCAAATGCTCAGTAGTATCCTCTTCCTCCCTATACACAACACAAAGGGTATCCTTATAATTTCTGTTTCTATAATTTCTTTTAATTCTTGCACATTTAACCTAGTTTTCATAAATATTACTTTCGCATTAGTGTCAAGCTCACCTATGCAGTCTCTTCTCCCATTACTACTCAAAAACCTCAGTTTGGTCATCTCTGCTTTTCTTGCTTCTATTTTTCTTTCAATTTCATTTGCCTCTTAATTTTTGTTTCTTTTTTAAATTTCTTGTTTATTTATACTCTCTTACTTCTTCAATTTTAATATGATATTCATTGCATATTTCTTTAATACTTTTTCTCCAACATTCCCATATGGTTCTCTTATTTGATCTTCCACTACTTTCTAAACTAGCCGTTTGTCATCTGATGTTATGAAATAACATCACATTTTTCATACTGTATTCTATTTTCAACTGGCCGTATTCCTATTTCTGCTATTAGCCCCTAGTATGGTGTAGTAGAAACCTGTTTAAACATTCCTTTCATAATTTTGTACTGTTTACTCTCTAGTTCTTTCATTTCTTTTTCTTTTATTACTACTACTGTATCATAGATCTTTATTCTCACTAACAATGACAAATCTCCTACTCTGTTACTGTCTCCATACTTCCTAACTTCCTGTACCATGTAGCCTATTCTATTACTGCTTCTCTTTTGCTTATGCTGAGACTTTGGTTTCCTTTATCCTAGTACCATTTTCCTGATTATTTATATTCCTTAACTGATTCTATCCTTCGGAGTTTCTTAAAACCTCGTCCTTTGAGTTCCATGGTTGATTTGTTGTAGGTGGAAATTGGGGGAAACAAAAATCCATAAAAGGACTCATTCATATCGTATACATGCAAAACAATACATCTCTCTATAGTGCGAAGAATGTACAGATATAATTGTGTACGTTTAGTGGTACATATGTTGCGACCCATCTCAGAATCTGCACCGTGTTGGAATACTCTCCTTTGGCGCTGCGCAATGTGAAGATTCCCAGATCGAAAAACTAGAATAGATTATTCACTGGCAAAATCAGACATGGATCTACACCACGAACATATGACTGCTGATTGCATATCCTTTCTTGACTTCCCAACATCAAGATGTGGTTATTATTGCAACGTAAAATTATTTGTAATTTATGACATATTGATAGTGTGTTAAAGGTGCTTTGAATCATTATAAAATTATCATCCACACTGTTTAACCCTGGATAGGTACGATGGGTCGTTCGCGACCCCGAGCGTCAAAAAAAAAACAGGTTTTTCTCACGTGACTCACCCCCGTGACTGAATTTGTGGGTGATCGACCTGCAGGAGGTGTCTCCCCTACACGCTCTAGTAGTGTCCAGATGTGCATTGCTGTAGCTGTACTCCTTCCCCGATTTCTGAGACGCGTCGGGGTCGAGCGCGACCGAGTTTACCCTTCTAAGGTAATTTGCATAATTATCAAAGTTATTACGTATTATGAAATTGTCGTAGAATGGTGCAACTTGTATAGGTTATCAGTTGTGGAAAGTCTTGGTGGATTGTTTGGCTACCATGTGCATGATTTTTTTTTTTAGTTAAAATGTCGTTCATCACCACGAGGACCATTTTACCGCGAGTGCCCCTTTTTAATTTTTTTCCATTTTTTTGCCAAGTCATTTTTCCGTAAAATATTGCCAAATAGTGTCGTAAAGCTTTTGCTTGTTTAGTGTTGGAAAGTGTGTCTAGATGATCTGGCTACCCATGCGTGACTTTGTTTTTGTCAGATACGACGTAGTTATTGGTATATTGGGTATTTAACTGCGGTTACCAATTTCTGTTTTTTTTCAATATTTGTAAAAATTACTACGTAGTAAGGAATTGCCGTATATTATTGATTTTTTTTTCATGTTTATGTGTTAGAAAGTGTGCCTTGATGGTTGGGCTAACACGTGCATGTCTTTTTATTTTATCTGAGATGCCATATAATAGAATGTCGGGCATTTTACCGCGAGTGCCCCTTTTTCATTTTTTTTCATTTTTTTGCCAAGTCATTTTTCCGTAAGATATTGCCAAATAGTGTCGTAAAACTTTTGCTTTTTTAGTGTTGGAAAGTGTGTCTAGATGATCTGGCTACCCATGCGTGATTTTGTTTTTGTCATATACGACGTAGTTATTGGTATATTGGGTATTTAACTGCGGTTGCCAATTTCAGTTTTTTTTTCAATATTTGTAAAAATTTACTACGTAGTAAGGAATTGCCGTATATTATTGATTTTTTTTTCATGTTTATGTGTTAGAAAGTGTGCCTTGATGGTTGGGCTAACACGTGCATGTCTTTTTTTTTATCTGAGATGCCGTATATTAGAATGTTGGGCATTTTTCCGCGTGTGCCCCTTTTTATTTGTTTTGCATTTTTTTGCTTAGTCATGTTACCGTAAGGAATTGGAAAGTAGTGTCGCAAAACTTATATTTTTATAGTGTTGGAAAGTGTTTCTAGATGATCTGGCTACCCATGCCTATTTTTTTTTAGCCAGATATGGCGTATATATAAGTATGTGTTCGATTTTCCTGTGATTGCCATTTTTTCGTTTTTTCCCATTTCTTTCAAAATTATTACATACTAAGGAACTATCACAGAGTAATGATTCATTTATATGTTTATTTGTCGGAAAATGTGCATTGATGGTTTGCCTAGCACGTGGCTGAAATTTTTTTTTTCTGAAATGTCGTATATTAGAATGGCCATTTTTCCACGAGTGCCCCTTTTTATTTGTTTTGCATTTTTTTGCTTAGTCATGTTACCGTAAGGAATTGGCAAGTAGTGTCGCAAAACTTATAATTTTATAGTTTTGGAAAGTGTTTCTAGATGATCTGGCTACCCATGCCTATCTTTTTTTTTTAGCCAGATATGGCGTATATATAGGTATGTGTTCGATTTTCCTGTGATTGCCATTTTTTCGTTTTTTCCCAATTCTTTCAAAATTACTACGTACTAAGGAACTATCACAGAGTAATGATTCCTCTAGATGTTTATTTGTCGGAAAATTTTGTTTACTTCTTTTTTGATTGAATATCATCAAATTATTTAGCTAAAATATTATATTTTACATTTTTTTTTTTCGATTTTATTTCCCTGCAAAAACATTTTTTTGGGTCAGAATTTTAATTTTATAGTCGTAAAATAATCGACAATTATTCAGCAACCCACCATACAATTTTTATGCATATCCAATAATAATTAGATTAGTAAATAACACCTTGAAATTGACATACCCTTCCTACATTTCAAGTGGCAGATTAGGGAGTCTGAGTCAGTGTGGTTGGCGGCCATTTTGTGGACATATCCGAAGCGTAAGTTGCCCTATCTATATATATTCTTGTTCCCTATAGAATTTGTGATATTTTGGTATATTTTTACCTGCATAAATATCATATTATATATTAAATATATGTATTTTTTTACGAAATTTCTAAGTACTCAAAAAATTACCTTTAGATATGGCCCCTGATATAAATGTAATTTACAAAATAATGAAGATTTTTTTACATATTTCTATTTTAGGATAACATATGTTTATTCCCTAAAAAAATTAGCCACTTCCTATTTCATTTGGGTACCCAAAAAAATTCATGAAATTTGGACAAATTTTTTTGGCCAAAAAAAGTTACCCTTTTTTTCTCATTTCAGATCTTCACCTCCATGGGTCTGACTTCATCCAAAATACATCAAGATGTGTCCTAAACATTCAAGAATCAATTCCTTAAAGGATTTGTGTATATATGTATAAACTTTTTTTTTATGAATTTTTATGTCAGGTCTTTTTTTTTCTACTTAATTTTTTAAAATATTTATAATAAATAGTTTTTCTGCAGATGAGTAGTATTTATCTTTACAGTTGTTTTAAACATTCATTGAAGTTTTTTTTGGCAAAAGAAAAAAGGAGGTTACTGCAAAAACTGATTTTTCAAGAATTTTTTTGGGCGTCGGGGTCGTTCGCGTCCGAGTATACCCTTAAAGGGGTGTCCGAGGAGCGTACCTATCCAGGGTTAAAAAATATCAAATGCATGAAAAAATGATATTAGTTAATTAACTACAACACCCTCACTATTGTTTGTGAATTAGAGGCTGACATTCAACAATTTTAAGTGGCCTAAACACAGTGACAGATAGGGGTGGCAATTCCATATTACAATAACTATCACGCCTTGGAAACAAATTAAACACACATAATGACCTGACTTTACATATTGGCCTGATCACTACATATACGACGAGGAGATTACCCCATAGAACCTAATACTGTTAACACACCTATTGCCATATAAGGTAAACGAGTCAGTCGACATATTTACGTGAATCTGTTTCACTCCACACCAACCAAAATACGATTCCAACTTGTTCACGCGATTTGGGAATCTTCACACTGTGCAGCGTCAAATGAGAATATTCCAACACGGTGCAGATTCTGAGATGGGTCGCAACATATACACCTGCGTTTGATTCAACATATCAAAAATAAAAAATTAATAGCGCAGATGGGATACCCCTGGATAATTACTAATAATTATTCACTCATTTACAGGTGAGTAATATGCAGAAATCAACAGACAATCAACCAACATAAAATATAAAATTGCCGATGACCCAATGACGAATACACGCAGAGATCATAGAGCAGCAGAAGAAAAATTTATTGCAAGAGAAGCAAAAGAAAAATGCCAATGAGGATTTCCTATGCAGCCGACCAGAAGAATTTCATCAAACACTAGCAAACAAAACAAGAAAACAAAGTGAATTCTAAAGTTGGGTAGTATACAAAAAAAGGTAGGAAGTTACAAGGTGACTTTAGAACAGTAGCCTAACCTATTCAAGGTATCAAGGTATGCAGTCAAAATGCCTCTTGACATTGAACATCCTGAACGATTTAGCATCACAGATGAACCCAATTCTGTTGTAACACGATGGCAACAGTGGTGTGAGAAATTTTAGATTTTTTTTAGAAGCATTTGGGAATATGAGGGATGCCTCAAAGAAGGCATTATTACTTCACACAGCAGGTAGAGAAGTTTGGGAAGTGTTTAAGACATTGCAGCCTACAGATGACACAAGTGAAGCTGCAAACAAGGCTCTTACCATATATTTTGCTCCTCAGGTCAACAATTTTTTTGAAAGGTATCAATTTACAGCACAGACATATCAGAAAAAAAAATGAAAGTTTTGATGCATTTGTGACTAGACTAAAGAATTTAGCTGTTTCATATGAACTTCTAGAATTAGAAAATGTTATCATAGATCAAGATATTGCACATTGCACATCACAAGAGCTAAGAAAGAAATTATTGCAAGACAAAGATTTAACATTAGAAAAGGTATTGATAATAGGCAGAGCTTTAGAAACCTCAAATAGGCAAATTAACATAATAGGCAGTTCTACAAGTAATAGAATGGAATGTTCTAAAATTAATACAATAGGTTCTAATTGGAAAAACAATGAGAATCAGAGAAGGAATATATCAAAGCCTAGTCATAGAAAATCCAATGAATAATCAAATCCACGTTACAGCAAATAAACTAAGATCAATAAAGTCCTGGAACAAAATATGAAGAAGAACATACCAATAGCAAAGGGTAGATGGTAGGTCTCGTCCAAGGACGCTGTCAATGCTGTATTGAACATAGAGTAGATGTCCAAGCCTAGGGGAGTAAGAACTGTAAGTTACACTTCTCATAGTTTGGGGTGCTTATGCCAGAGAGAGAGAGAGAGATAGAGAGAGAGAGAATCTGGACTATGTATCCATTTACTCGTAATGAATATTACATTCAAGTTTTGTTTTTATAGTTGAATCCCATTAACAGTCTCGATAAATATGCATCTCCCGTATATCTTAACAACCTTGACATGATCAAGCTTTCGTCTTCAGATTTTAAAACAGCAAAAAGAAAAGAGTCACATATTGATTTTGCTTTCATGAAGAAAATTACCAAGTGTCAATTGTTTCACTTCCTAAGTCTCTCAGTGGCAAACAACATTTAAGATCAGGTCTTATGGCACCAATAGGTTTGTTGTTTTATAAGTTTATTATCTGAAATATTCTAACTCACAGTTCTTTCAAGAATACAACTTAAATAGTTTAAAGAGTAAATAATGAGCAGAGTTAAGGGAGAGACAGTTATAGAAAATGAATTTTGACACAGGAAAAATAATTTTTTTTGTGTGAGATAGCCATGTCGTCCTGATGGAAGTGCCTCATTGGCAGATTCTACTTGGGATATTTCTACGAGTGATATACCAGAGAAATTTTATCTTAGAGGTATCAATGTGAGACATCGCATTCATTCCTTTCGCTTCCGGATCTAAGTTTGCTGCTACATACCGGGTAAGCTTCTTGTTGAAGCTCGTGGTAAAGATATCGATTTTCAGTTCCAGGACTTGCTCTAGAATGAAACAGAATGATTTTGTGTCCAGAGACCATTCTGTTTCCTGAGGATTGGATCTCGACAGGGCGTCCACCGTCACATTGCGAATCCCATTGAGGTCAACTGCTGAAAGATGAAATTTCCTCCTTTTTGCTAAAGAGAGAATGGCTAGGATTACATGGTTGATCTGAGGAGATCTGGAGCCCTGTCTGTTGACGCAGTGTACTATTGTATTGTTGTTGATGACTAATTTGATGTGATTTCGTTTTTGGGCATAGTATCTTCAGAGTCAGACACAATGCCATAGCTTCCTGAACATTGATGAGAAATTTCTGAAATGCAATTTAACTCTGACCCTGCACTTTTTTGGAAGAAACATACTACTAGGGAGCTGTGTACACAGTCAGAGGGAAGGTGGCAACTGAGGCAAAGCGACAGGAAAGGATTTCCTTCCCCTAAAGTGACTTCTGGGCTTCTTGCCCTCAGGTTGAGGTCCTTCATTGGGGATAAATTTCCGTTTAGAGGACATAACCCAATTGTCTATAAGGCTCTTATTCTCCTGAGCTGCTTGGTCCATGACTTCTTCAACCAATTTTTCAGGGAAGAGATCCTTCTCCCAGATATTAGAGTTGATCAGTTTTCTAGGTTCATGTCTGATTGCAACAGCAGCTAGGACGTGTTCTTTACATTCTCTCCTGGCTAGGAAGAAAGCATGGAGAACTCTATGAAAACATGATTATGTGAGTCTTCACCAAGACAGGGAAGAGATCAGATTTAGAATAGTTTCCAAGAAGCATCTCTAGACAAGATCAGAAGGCTAAAGAGGCTCCCAATTCTCCATTCAATAGGGATTAGAGATTCCTAAGCATTTTCTCATTAAGTAGTTTGCCTCCGATGTCTTTAAATAGTTTTCCAACAGTGAAGGTATGTTGGACATCCTTCCAGTTTTTCAAATCATAAGGAAGGACTAGAGCGACAGGTTTACATTCCTGTAGCACTGGGAATGGCCTGCTCTCCACTATTGCTTTCATCACGCCCTCTAGGCTTTTAGAGGCGAAAGGGAAGACAATATCCTTGGGTGCCACAAAGGTGGACTGTTTCCTGCCAAAGGCAAAAAGTTGGGTATTGTTGAATTCAGCAGTCTTTAACTAACTAACCAAAAGAGATTGAGCCTTACTATGGTCTAGAATGATTGTTTCCTTAGGGATCGTATCATCACTAAGGGATGCTTCCGAGTGCCTTGTAGTAAGGATAACTATTGATCGATGTAAAGCATTCCAAGTCCGAAACTGGCTTAAAACCCAAACCATCCCTGATATGGAGGAACCCTTCAGTTGAGGCCATTTGCTCAGTCAAGGGTTTTTAACTGTGCATTTTGATAGGCTCGAAGCTGAGATACCTTAGAAAAAGTTGTCTTTTGTAAAGCTTCTATCCTCGCTGTTAGATCCGCTTGAGTACATTCATATTTGGCAATTAGGTTCTCCATGAAAGCTTTCTTGAACGCCATTAGTTCCATGCTACTAGGAAGGGGAGGTTTGTCTAAATTCGGAATCATAGTGGAGGAGGAAGCTGGTGCTTGAGCAGCAGTTATGGTGGAAAGTAAAGAGGCACTGGGAGCTGTTCTCACATGATATACATCCAATGACTCTTCTGAGGCTTCCGTGGTCAGAAGGATCCTCTCCCTCTCTGATGACACAGAAGAAATAGTCGATATGTTTTCGGCATCCAGGATCATGACTTGCAGAGTATCACAGACTTCATCACATGCATGATCTGCTGGTATCGTCGGGAGTTGAACCGTCGGTAATTGATTACCAAACACAGAGGTCACCTCAGCCTTGGGAAAGAAAATGTCCTTCTGTTCCAGAGAAGGAAGATGAGGGGCATCCTGTTGAGAGTTCTTCTGGAGGACTCCTACCCAGTGTCGGAGTATCCTCCGACTTCGATCTCGAACGTCCAAGGAGACGACAGTGGCATAGATAGCGGTTTTAAGGAGACCCGTGCAAACCTGGCATTTGGTAGGTTCCTAGAATGCAATGGATCCATTGGAAACAAAAATCAGCATGTTTATGGCAGGTCTTGTTGCTGCAAGGTGACTTGACCAACCTGGTACAGGCGACCTGTAAAGAATAAGCATTGCAATTACATACCATTAAAAATTATTTTCTTAAATAGAACCTATCCTAACTTAAATAAACATACCGCTTAAAAAGTGACTAGAGATTGAACCTAATTAGAACATATGCAAAACTGCTCAGAAATCCATAGAGATTTATGAAGCAAAATATAATAACAGTGTTGTAGGAATATGGAGGAAAGGTTCAAATCAAAGGGACACCAGAACATCCAGAGTAGGTCTATTGGAACAAGCTAAGAAGGCAAGTTCACACATCATACTGTCTAGACCTCCAACAGCTGCCCCCGAGGCTACCGTAGCTGGGTCAAGGCAGCAACTATTTCTAGTAGCCAATAAAAGACTGACCGGTCAATATCCCAGGCATGTCGACATAAGGTGGCAGACCCATTATAAAGTCAACAGGGGAAGAGTGAACAAACCCATAGGAAAGGGTTGACACTCAGGAAAGTGCTGGAATGAAAGGCAGTTAATAATTGAACCTGCCAAGACCTGATCATTATCATTAACTTAAAAAAGTGGGGTGTAGCCGGTAAGATAATGAGACCCGTACAAGACAGCCAGGACGCTAAGACTTAGAAATTCAAAGGATTTTCTGACAACCAGGCAGGATCCAATCGACCAGCTTCAGAGGACAATATTCCTCAGGTGTGTGATATTAAAGAGCAGATGATCAATCTAAGGCTGCACTTAAGGTAGCAGAGGGAATGACCCATAGCCAACACACAGGCAGTGGTAGAAGAACTCAAGCTGACAAGACAGGAAGCAGATACAGAAGGCAGCACCTCTGTCTAGATAGGCTAACCAGGCAAGGGAGTCAAGACTCAATGGCAAGAGGGACAGCACTGGAAGTGAGGCTGCAGACATAGAACAGGCTCTGCCAAGGCGGCAGAAGAGGACCCCAAGGGGTACCAACTCTACACCTAGATAGGGTTAGGCCATAGAGAGAACTGTGCAGGCAAACCTAGCCTACCTAGTGGGTGAGGGAAAACTCAAAAGCTAGGGTAAGATGACTAGACAAGAGGAACATAGTTCCCAGTACAGTCCGGTTATGGCCTAACTAGGAAGGGGAAGGGGCAGAGAAAACACCCAAGGGGGATCTCTAAAGCAGCAGAGAGATTTTGACCAGGGGAGGTGAAAATCTCACCTACCTAGGGCAAGGAAAGATAGCCTACAAGTAGGCACACTAACAGACACAAGGATAAGTGAAGAAAGGGGTGGTGATTAGAGACTTAGTAAATGGCGAGGCAGCATAACAGGAAGGCCCAACAGCGACATTAGAGCAGCAATATTCTTTCAAGGGGTCTGCCATGATAGGGCACTGAGGACAAGTCTTCACAACCAGGCATAGCCTACCAAAGACTAATAGGGAAGCCTAATAATGGTTAAGGTGACACAAGGGGGTCTACTAGTTAGCATCAGAACAGGGGGTAAAGCATTCCTATGTGTAAAAATAAGTAGATACAGGGAACTGCTTCCCAAGAGCCGTGCCACCTCGCCAAACATATAGGTTAAGTGGAAAATGAAAACCGTCACCCTAGGGCAGCTGAGAACACTATCCAACTACAAGAAGGACCTTCAAGACTGCAGCTCCCCGCCATGACGAATCGACTGCATGGGAGGATAGACAGCCTTACCCAACCAGTGAGATTTGGTAAAAGAAGAAGGGGATGGTGCATGAGTGAAAATTTACCTGGCATGCCCGCCCGCTACAGTAGGCTTGCCTAAGTCAATGGTGATAAAAACACCCAAGAAACACCAAGGAATGATGAGGGACTACCATAAACATACCACATCTTAAATGAATAATACAAAACATATTCTTACCGTAAAATGACTAAATAACTAAGCTTTTTTGAGCAATTGGTAGTGCCGCTGGCCTCGGAACAATAAAGGCATGCAAATCAAATAAAACACTGAGTGGAGACGCAAAATTCTCCAACAGACAAAAAATGGGTACTCATCTCAGTTGATGAGGAAGAAGCTGATGCATCCATGATAAAAAATCATTCAAAAAACCAAGAAAAACCGGCAGAAACTCTCCCAGGGATCGTCAAAGATGGCGACTGCGAAGGGGAATATATCAAAGGAAACGTGTTAGTTGTAGCATATTGAGATTGGGAGTTGTAACGTTTTTCTTGCCCATGTATCCTACCCTTACCTTATCCTTTGAGACAAGGTTAACTTTATTCGGGGAAGGATAACCATAGCTACTTAATAACACATTCCTGATTTATACCAGATATCTCTCGGGATATTTGTTCCATTAAAACTCCGTTGATACCTTAGAGGTGAAATTTCTCTGGTGTATCACTCGCAGAATTATACCTAGTAGAAGCTGCCAATGAGGAACTTCTATCAGGACGATATGGCTCGAGCCCAAAAAAGTCAAAGATGAAATGATACTGATGGTTTAATGTTACATTCAACTATTGTACACGATGTAGGTTATGCAAAATCTACTTATAAACTTTACTCGACAATAGAAAAACATTAACAGCAATATGAAAATAATAGTCAGCAAACAGAAAATAAAACTATATTTAAGATGTATCATAGTGTAGATATTCACAGTATTACACAAAAATCCACCGAATACTCACAGCATACCAAAACTAATGGATAAATATACAAAGTTGTTACCAAGTAGGACGAGTTGACTTTCTACAGCAAGGGACAGATGTTGTTAAGTAGTTTCAGATATAAAATGTTGACAGAAAGAAATATGTCAGCCACTTATAAGTAATAGAAGCTTTGCCTGACAACCAATCTGCTTACCGAAAACTATACTCTATGGAGGCAGCCTTCTGCTCTGTTGTAAATAATATGCTAGAAATGATGGATGAAAAAAAAAAATGTGGTATCTTAATTCTGCTCGATCTCAGTGCTGCTTTTCATACAGTGGTACATGAACTGCTACGAAATGATCTACGGTCCATGGGCGTTGAAAATCAAGCCTTCAAATACCTAAAACACTACTTAGTTAGTAGAAATTACTGTGTACAAATTGGAAACTCTTATTCATCATATGAACCTTTAAACAGAGGGGTAACCCAAGGGAGTGTACTTGGCCCAGTCTTATTCTACATCTATACTATTAGTCTATCGAGAATACTTGCAGATGACACACAATTTTTCTTCTCCATAAATGATATAGATGACACTACTGAAACTCTAAACCGAATGCTTGATAGTGTTAGAAAATGGATGACATTTAAACAACTAAAATTAATGAGAACAAAACTGAGTTCATGGTGGTGGGCAAGAAAAACAGTGTGAGAAATTCAGCTATTATTCAAATGAACATATATGATGACTTGGTGCCGTTATGTAGTAAAGTTCGAGATCTAGGTGTATTTCTTGACTGCAACCTATCTCTAAATGCCCAAATAAATAATGTAATAAAAACAGCTGGTTATCATCTAAGAAATATTGCTTTTATTAAAAGGTACCTAGACGAGAATTCTGATAAGAAACTTGTGATAATTGACTATTGCAACTCTATCTATTACAATTTACCAAAAGTGCAACTTGAGAAATTACAAAACATAAGAAACAGAGGAGCAAGACTGATAAAAGGCTTCCCACCTAGGGAAAGGATTACGCCTACACTAATTGATTTACACTGGCTGCCGATTGAAGAGAGGATTGAATTTAAAATATGTAGGCAATTATTTACAACACCACACTCTCCATTTACTCCAACACGATGCAATCCTGCAGTTCTCATCTTCTTGCACAGTAATTGGGTGGTTATTTAAATTCTGGGAAAGCAATAATTAGCAAGATATGCTGAGGAAGGGGGATGGAGTTATAGAAAGAAAATAGCTCGGTATCCTTACTAAACAACTTGGAACTGACATGTCAACATAGTCAACCAAAGAGAATTCGTGATGCCAGCATATATGAACAGAAGTTCGTGATGCCAGCGTACATCTGATATACTTCATATTCAAAATATACTTAATCAAAAATTGAGTGGTTACTCAAAAGTGTCACTATCTGTAAATTGCATATTTTATGGACACTTTTGAGTAATTAATCCAATTTTAATTAAGTATATTTTGAATATACAGTATATCAAATGTACGCTGGTATCACAAACTTTTTTTTATGGAGGATGACATCATGAATTCTGTTTGGTTGACTATGTTGACATGTCAGTTCCATTTCGTTTGGTGAGGAAACCGAGCTATTTTCTTTTTAAAACCCCTTCCCCTTCCTGAACATATCTTGCTAATTATTGCTTTCCCAGAATTTAAATAACCACCTAATTACTGTGCAAGAAGATAAGAACTGTAGGATTGCATTATGTTGGAGTAAATGGAGAGTGTGGTGTTGTAAACAATTACCAGAATGTACAATAACCCACCAAGTTATCAAAACTAGGCGTCCAAAATATTTAAGAGAATTGATACATATTGTGCAGCCAACAAATCGTGCCGACACGAGAATAGTTACGGATAGCTTCAAACTGTTGGAACCTAGATATATGTCTACTTTAGGCTCTAGAGCCTTTAAATATGCAGCCCCGAGACTATATAATAAGCTCCCATTAAACATTTGAATGATTGAAGACATTAAGGCTTTCAAGAGAATACTGATGACTTTCTTATATTATGAGTCTTTTGACAGTGACGATTTAACAGTAAATGAAGAATATGAGACATGAAACGTTAAATACTCTGAACGAATAAGGTAAAACGACAGTGAAGGTCCTGTTGAGAGTGGGGTTTCCCTGCTGTATGGGACCGGAAAAGCAGCCATCAAATTAAGTAAAGTAAGTAAAGTATGGCTTCTACTTCTAATGATGAATGTTGATTCAGTCTTCTTTGTCTTCTTCAAAATACTTTATCGTTGTGTATAGTCACTAAAGTCCAGAGTCACAGAGGGTGTAGCTGAAGAATGTCTCCAAACATGAGCATTGTTTTGATAGGTCTCTCTCGTTTCTGCCTCTCCATGTCCTATTATATCAGAACAATACTAGAGGGAATACTGGAGCATTAAGACTGACATTTCACAATAGCCAGGTGCCAAGAACCCACTATTAAATCATCCTGTTGAACTCACGTTCATCAGACGGCTGGCGCCAAAGTACAGCAGGGACGTGCAGAGAACTTGTTTTAGGGCAGGTGCTCCATTGAAAAAAGGGCAAAAATACAAAAATGAATGAGGCTAAATATATACCGGCTCAATATTCTTTCAAATTTATTCAAACTAGCCAATAATAATTCAAGAAAGATATAAACATGGCTAATATCATAGGTACCAGTGGGCTAATGTGTTTTTATGAACATGAAACCTAGAGTAGTGACTTCAAGTAGTACTAGAAAATTTAATAAAAGAAAAAGTATATATATATATATATATATATATATATATATATATATATATATATATATATATATATATATATATATATATATATATATATAGTTTTACATAAATGATTGCAAGAAAATCAATCAGTATGATCAATACACTTGGCTGATAACCAGACATTATCATTCTATATTTGTAAGAGAACACTTATGTGTGCCATTTCTTTGAGTATGCTGATAACTTCACTGTTGTTGATTGTGATATCCTTTTCAACGGCTAGCAACAAAAGATCAGATAACCTCTCCTCACTGGACAGGCTGCGTAGCTTTGTCTTCACCAGCATGAGTTTGAAGAAGGTCCTTTAATTCCAACCGTAGCTTGTTTACCTCTTCTAACTCATAAAACTGGCATAATTTTTACAATGACTTGAACGTCTCTTCATTCACAGGTTCTTTCCAGTTATCTTGGACTGTCATACAATGAAAGGCATATAGGATACCCCATGTTGTGTTGTCTCCACCTTTAAATCTTCTTTGTAGCTCTTGTGATATTGTATTTAAAAACACATAAAATACTCTCACACTGTAGTACTCATCCAAGGATTGATATTGCTGGTCCTCAGTAGCAGATGTAGCACTATACTTGTATCTTTCAGGAATTTTTCTTCTTCTGCCTTGTCCAGGAATCCGGAAACTTCTCATCATTTCTTAATTTTCTCAAACTTTGTAGCACTTCATCCACAAATCTGTAGGAGGCAGCCAAATCAAAGTCTTTCTGTTGCAGGGCATTAGAGGCATAGGCAGTTTCTTGAAAAACTGGGGTGGCAATCTCAAGACAAACAAGAAATTCAAAGTTAATACTTTACAGCGATATTGAGGCATCCCCTGCTGATGCATCAGGAGGATGTTCTTGCACTACCTCTTCTAGAAATTGCTTCAGATGTGGGGTGACCTTCCTCATGGTTTTAAGAGCTGACTCTCGGCAAGCCCATCTGTTGTCTGATAGCTTCTTAAGTTTAAGTGGGTGGTCTTCTGGATACAACGCTTTCTGGATCTCCATGAAAGCAGCATGCAGTTTTGAAGAGTTAGCAATAAAAGCATACAGTTTCTCCACCAAACTGGAAAAAGTTACAAAGTGAGTACTTGATTTTGCCCTTTCGACTAACACTAGATTTAGGCTGTGTGCATAGAGGGCCTATGGGTTCTGTCTTTGGATTCTGGACTGTAATCTATTGTATATTCCACTCATATTTGCTGCCTTATCATGATAGATGAGAATGACCATAAATGGAAGTAAATCAGTTGTTGTTTGCGGATGATACTGTACTGGTTGCAGACGCGGAAGAGAAGCTTTGCCGATTAGTGACAGAATTCGGAAGGGTGTGTGAGAGAAAGAAGTTGAGAGTTAATGTGGGTAAGAGTAAGTTTTTGAGATGTACGAGAAGGGAAGGTGGTGCGAGGTTGAATGTCATGTTGAATGGTGAGTTACTTGAGAAGGTGGATCAGTTCAAGTGCTTGTGGTCTATTGTTGCAGCAAATGATGGAGTGAAAGCAGATTTACGTCAGAGAGTGAATGAAGGATGCAAAGTGTTGGTGGCAGTTAAGGGAGTAGTAAAAATTAGAGGGTTGGGCATGAATGTAAAGAGAGTTCTGTATGAGAAAGTGATTGTACCAACTGTGATGTATGGATCGGAATTGTTGAGAATGAAAGTGACAGAGAGACAAAATTTGAATGTGTTTGAGATGAAGTGTCTAAGGAGTATGGCTGGTGTATCTCGAGTAGATAGGATTAGGAACGAAGTAGTGAGGGTGAGAAAGGTATAAGAAATGAGTTAGCAGCTAGAGTGGATATAAATGTGTTAAGGTCGTTTGGCCATGTTGAGAAAATAGAAATTGGCTGTCTGCTAAAGAAGGTGATGAGTGCAAGAGATGGTGGGAGAAGTATAATAGAAAGGCCAAGGGTTGGATGTATGGATGGAGTGAAGAAAGCTCTGGTTGATAGGAGGATAGATGTGAGCAAGGCAAGAGAGCGTGCTAGAAATAGGAATGAATGGCGAGCGATTGTGACGTAGTTCCGGTAGGCCCTGCTGCATCCTCCAGTGCCTTGGATGACCACGGAGGTAGCAGCAGTAGGGGATTCAGCGTTATGAAGTTTCATCTGTGGTGGATAACGGGAGAGGGTTAGCTGTGGTACCTTAGCAGTACCAGCCGAACTCGGTTGAGTCCCTTGTCAGGCTGGGAGGAATGTAAAGATGAGAGGTCCCCCTTTTTGTTTCATTTGTTTGATATCGGTTACCCCCCAAAATCATGGGAAGTGCCTTGGTATATGTATGTATGTATTATCATTGAAACAGATAGCCGGCATAGGTGGCGGACCAATAATACATCACTCTCAAAACGGCACTTTTAATACAGTAACAAAAGGGGTAGGCGCTTGGACACCCCTAGTACCCACCCACTCTCTGCACGTCCCTGAAGTACAATAGTTATGAGAGTATCTAGAACTTCCATTCCACACCAACAACAACAGGCCCTAATAACCAGTCACAATGAAGATCCATACGATGCAATTGAATGCTAAAATTGCCACCAACCCCACGAACGGAAGCATACTTCTCAATAAACAAATCCTCAATCATAGGGACAAGATCCCTCAAAACGAGTGACTGGGTACAACCAGTATTACGCATGATACAAACGGGGTGTAGTGAACCACCATCAGCAGCAACAAACCCCTTAGCAGTGCATGGGTTGTGAACCTTATTAACAGGTCTGGAATTGACAGTCTTCCTGTCAAAAATGTGGTAATTTCTAGTGTTAACCTCTACTGGTAGCACACATTAACGAGACTTTGGTAGTGTTACAAGAGTCACACTTTTATCTTCTTCTTTCCTCAACCTAAAACATTCAGACACTGTGTGACCTGGTTTCTTACAATATTTACGGACTATATAACTGCTAGTAATAGAATTAGTATTAATTAAAACTGCTTTGAGATTTGAATTGTGAATCAGAATTAGACCATTGATCTACATCATCAGTACCTCTATGCTTATCTCTATTCCTATAGTCCTTTGGTCTATTAAACCTTTCATCACTATACCTATACTCTTTATGGGCCAGTACATAGCCCTCAGCACATACGGCTTTTTGCAAAGGGTAGATAACTTTCTTTCATTTGAGTAAACTTTAATGTTCTCACCAACGCTATTCTTAAACTGTTCAATTAAAACAATTTCTCTTAATCTATCAATATCATCCCTACATTCTCCTGCTTCACACCATATATCAAACCAATCTGATTGTTCTATACTAAATTCTACATATGTCTGTTTATCTTGCTTTTCCAACTCCAAAACTTCACCCTATAAGCTTTAGATCTTAATTCATAGGCTTGTAAAAAAGCACTTTTCAAGATTTCATAATTGTGTAAGCCAACTATATACTCAGGAATAAAAACATAAACTTTTTGTGCCCTACCACACAAAGCCCTGATAACATATACAACCAACTTTCTGCTGTCCACTTACATTTCTTAGTTTTTGTCTTAAAACAGACAAAATATTCATCTAAATCCTTTTCAGTAAAAGGAGGTACAACTCGATCTTAATAAAAAATTACTTACCTAGATTTATCTAGATCACTTGAACTAGTCTGCTTATTTTTTTCAAGTTCTAACTCTTTGAACATTAAGCTCATGAAGCTTTATCTGAGTTTCGTTATCTTTGGCTCTCTCTTCCCTTATAATTGTTCACATTTCAACTCTCCTCTTTTCTCATGCTAAGCCTGAGCTTCTAACTCTTTTTCTCTTAAACTAGCTTCTATTCTAAGCCTTTCAAGTTTCACCGCAGGTAAATCAGAACACACTGATTCTCTATCCATTGTATCTAAGACATCCTGAGGTAACACATCGTCTTTAACCAAATGCTTAAATAACACATGTTTAATATCCCTTTCCTTCATTGAACTTTTAACATTAAGCTCAAGATGTTTGCCTAAACTCACTAAGCTAGATTTCTTGAGATCACTTAACTTTTCAATTTGTGGATCTTCACAAAATTCGTCAAAAAACCCGATGACACTAAACTCTGACCTGTTTGCTGGCTATTTTAACATATAACAACATACGTTTGCTTCACGAACGATGTTGGAATTACAAACAAAATAACAATTCAGATCCAAGCCAGGCCCCAAATTCTGTTACGTTCATCTATTGTATACGATGTAGGTTATGCAGAATCTCCCTATAAAGTTTTTTAAACAATAGCAAAAATTGAACAGCAATATGATAATAATATAGAACAAACGGAAAATAAAATTATATCCAAGATTTACCATAAATATTTACAGCATTACTGAAAACTTCACAGAACACTCAGCAAACCAAAACTAACGGATACACACTTTTTACGGGCTGCCAACGCAAGAGCCCGTGTCCAGTAAAATGCTGGAAAATATACCAAGCAAGGATAAATATCCCTACGCACTGCCGACGCAAAAGCCCTTGTCCAGCAAAAGGCTGGGCAATCTATCAAGCAAGCAAGCAAGCAAGGATAAATATATGAACTGCACAATGGAGGAACTAGGAACTGCAACCCAGGAGGCAATCAGGAGTACAAAAGCGGCAGGGTTGCAGACCTACTACACTGATAGTACTGTAAATCCTGGTATTCAGACAATAGGAGCTGCAGTATATTCCTATAACTTTTTGGCCTGCTGGAGAACATCCAATAATGCCTCCACTATGCAGACAGAGCTTGTTGCAATAAAACAAGCACTAAAAAAATCCATTGAAAATGAAGTAGGACCTGTAGTCATCCATACTAACTCAAGATCCTCATTGCATGCCTTGCAACAGGAAAAGACCAAGGAAACCAAGGTTCTACTAGCTGATATCAAAGCCCTCCTATATCAACACAATTAAAGAGACAGACTGTGACTCTCAACTGGATTTCCAGTCACATTGGAATAACAGAGAATGAAAAAGCAGATGAGCTAGCCAAAAGCACCAGACACATAGACAGAGTATAGATAGACATGGGCTACGGACTTAGTACCTCCCCCATTGACAGACACAAGCCAAGAGAGCAGGTTATATGCATCCACAGACTCAGGCTGGTGTATAAAGCAAATTTGGAGATGTTAGAAAATAATAATGAAAGACCCTGTGAATATTGTGATGTCACACCACAACAGGCCCTCCTGCACTACCTGCTAGAATGTAGGGAAACAGCATAACTGAGGGATAACACTTAAGCGAACATCAACTCGTAACATGCCATGCAGACTGCAGCCACATTGGTAAAAGCAAATGTCGAAAACATAGAAATCCACAGATAATTACTGTCAAACCTACCAACCTCTAAAACCCTCATCAAAATCCATCTCATCCCCTCACCGTAAGGCCCTAAACACATCATCCCCTTTATTCTTCCCTAACTTTTCCTACTAAAATATTCCGCACGCACCCTAGGGAGTGAAGGGTTGGACAACCCCATCCGCAACATTTTTCTACTTTTCAAAGGCCTTAAAACCTATTCAAACTACCACTGTCCGTGACAAGATGGACCCCTTCCACTATCATCATCATCTTTCCTTTTGTTTGCATCTGTCTCTACAACTAAAAACCTTTCAAATTTTCTTTTGTTTCCAACCAACCTGTATTTTATAGGTTAACTACGGGCCGAACAAGGGAAAGACCCGTACCAACAGGAATTGTACAAACGAAAGTTGTTACCAAGTAGGACTAGTTGACTTTCCAAACTTTTATAAAGCAAAGGATAAATGGCGTTGTGTAGTTTCAGATATAAAATGTTGACAGGAAGAAATATGGCTCCTTCTTCTAATGATGAATTCTGATTTAGTCTTCTTTGTCGTCTTCAAAATACTTTATCGGTGTGTGTAGTCATTAAAGTCCAGAGTTACAGAGGGTGTAGCTGAAGAATGTCTCCAACACAAGGAAGGTTCAGTCAGGTCTCTCTCATTTCTGCCTCCCCCTGATCTCTAAAATTGGCTGCAAATGTAAGAGCCCGTGTCCAGCACAAGACTGTATACTCTTTAAAGCAACCAATGATCATTCTGCCAGCTCAAGAACTCTCCTATCGGGTACAAGGAAAACACCCAGCTCCCTGTCAGCTTGGTGGCAGAAATTTTCAGCTCTGACATACACTGTTTGACTTTCCAATAAGCTCTTATAGTGATATCTTCATCTGGTGTTTCTGCTATAGCAAGGAGCACTAGCACTGTCAAGACTTCTCTCATTTTGACAGGAAAAAATGCAAGGAATGCACTGCATACTATGATCACAAGGGAAAATTTGTGTTCTTTGCTCTTAAGGTGGCTGCCGAGCTGGGCTTGCAGCTTGATTGGGACTGTGTTCAGCACACGATATGGTGCAGATGCATTGATTGGAATCAGTACCACAACATCGTACATGGACTTGTCACTAGAAGGAATAGGGACCCTCCATTGCACAAGAAAGCCCTACAACTGAACCTTAACCACATTGAGTTCCCTCACTTCTATACACCAGGAGTTCTCCAGAAGATGCTGAAGACACTTGGCAGGCAACCTAGATGGCTTAGTTTTAAACCGAATCCAGATATTGACTGCATGAAGACTGGACCTAATAGATATTATCAAGAACGTGATCTTCCTGTTCTTGACCCCTCTCCTCAACCAGTGAAGATGCCACCTGCCAAGAAGAAAAAGAGTAGAACAACAGTGAAACCACCTAGTGCCACCTCCAATGCCATACTACCTACTAGCACTCCAACAACAAAAGAAGAAGCATCAACCATGGACCTGGATCCTTCCAAAGGCACTTGCCCTCCTGCTTTGGCTGAGGCACATCAGCCAGACAGCAATTACACATCCAACCTAACACAGCTACTTGCTGAATTCACTGCCACACTCACCCCAACTGTTTGGCTTACTCTAGAACTTGCTAAAGCCACTGCAACACTCACTCCAAATGTAGAGTCTGCTCTAGAACCATGGCCCACCTCTAGGGATCCAGAGCACTTGTCAAAATTCAAGTTACCAGCCATGGAAGGCGTACCTTCCCATGCAGCAGTTGCTACCCTTGCAGCTTCGAACCCAGGAATAAAGATATCTGCCAGAGCTAATCTAAAGGGTGACATGATCATTACCCATATGGATCAGGATAGGGCTAGCCTTTTCCACAGAGAAACCTCCCTGGCCTATCTTGATCCTGCCAGGAAATTGAGGAAAGCAGTTGTCTCCAACTATTCTGTCAAGATGCCACTCTCCTTCATAAGTGACTGCAATAATGTTGCCCATGCTGAACGCCATTTTGGAAGCCATAAGAAGCCTACCAGGAAAGTTACAGTCATCTTCATTGGGCCAATCCCACCGTCACTGGACCTCGGACTGTGGGAAATTTTCCCCAAGAGGACTTAGACATCGACCCGCTACGCTGCTTCAACTGCCAACGTTTTCGCCACCACAAGGAGAACTGCCGGAGCCCAATGGTCGGTCGAGTCTGCAGCCGCCGGCATCCCACCCAAGAATACATTGACACCCACAAACAGGTTAGAGACCCGTCCGAAGTGTCCCAATTGTAGTGGGTCTCACCATGTCTGGAACAGTAGGTGTCCAGAGCAATTTAGAAGATTGACAGCATTAGCCTACAGACCGGTCCTACCATTGCAGCAGCTGCCCCGCCACAGCCCCCTAAGACCCAAAGAGCTCCACGTTCCAGGACTCCATGTCAGACTTCCACTGATCCTGACCTAGTCACCCCCACTCCTGTCATGCTCATGGGGCTGAGTGACTGCACCTTCATTCGTACATTCATACTCGTGGGGCTGAGCGACTGTATGTCCTTTCTGAGGGCATGTCTTGGTTGTGTATGCTCGTGGGCGAGCTGATTCTCTTGCATATCTGTCTAGTAACTTTGAAAATTAGGATTGTTCTGGTCAGAGCAATACACTTGAGCAGATTTTCGTGAGCTGAGATCTGGTAAGACCCTGACCACACTGATTGGGTCTTCCACCTTGGGGGCTATGACTGACTGTCTATGAGCCCCATCCGGGAGTAATGTCTGGGAAATCTATGCACGCACACACACACCTGTCCTTTTATATTAGGAACAAAATTCTAGAGAATTTTGGATCGTTTTAGACTAACATTACGCAATAGCGATGGTCCAGGAACCCACTCTCGAATCATCCTCTTGAACTCACGTTCGTCAGACGGCCGGCGCCGAAGTACAATAGTTATGAGAAGTGTCTAGAACTCCTATTCCAGAACACAATGATATTTTGAGTTACAAATACATTAACATATATAAAAATTAATAATGTATTTTTATTTTTACATCAACATATATGAAATAAAACGAATTATTTTATTTTTACATCAACATACATGAAAAATAAGCCATTTTCACAAGTTTTGTAATACAGTATACATAAATTTAATTTAACATATAAAACAAGAGTATAAATTCATTACAATTAATAAAGAGCCTTGGCTTACTTTTTGGATCTAGGCCTATTATTAGTCCTAAAAAGGAAGTTGGGAGCGATGCTTTGAATTTTGTTTTGAACTTTGTTTTTGTTGTTGTTTTTGGTAGACAGACGGAGACTGTCTTGAGACAATTGCAGTTCTTAAAAGATTGTTTTTCATATAATTTATTAAGGTTTTACAAGAAAAGGTCATTTGGAAGGAGATTTATAATCATAATCATCAACATTACCATCATAATCATCGATATTGTCATCATTATCATAATCATCATCATCGTAATGATCATCATCATAATAATCATGATCATCATAATCATTATTTAATCATCATCATGAACATAATAATCATCATCATCCTCATAATAAAAATAATAATAATAATAATAATAATCATCATCATCATCATTATTATCAACATAATAATTGTCATCATCATAATCATCATCATCATCCTCATAATAAAAATAATAATAATAATAATAATAATCATCATCATCATCATTATTATCAACATAATAATTGTCATCATCATAATCATCATCACCATCCTCATAATAATAATAATAATGATAATAATAATAATAATATCATCATCATCATTATCAACATAATAATAATCATCACCATCATAATAAGAATAATAATGATAATAAGTAAGAAGAGGACACCATTGACTTGTGGAATCATGAAATTTGAATCTTTGTAAATTCATTCGTAGCATTTGGTCAAGTCGTCCATAAAACTTGCACAATGGCCATTTTGGAGAATGATTAAGTCCCTAATTTGTTAGGCAAAAAGATGTAATAGGACGTAATATTTGTGGTATCCTTTAACAAACAAAGGCAAATCTATAACCAAGCATTTTTAGCAGGACTGTTCTACCCTGAAGGGGTTCCTGAGGTCTGGTATGGGCGTTTTAGCTATACATAATACCAATGATTAGTAAAAGGGGTCGCTGTGCTGCTTTCTGTTCCAAACGGTAGTGCAACATTGGATGTTTAAACTGACTGATTTGTGTTTAAGTAACTCATTAATTTATTTACCTCATTCATTTTAGCTTCTAATTACTTACATTTCTGGACCTATTATATAGGTGTGATTACCTAGAATTGTTGACTCTAACAACCAATGAAAGCCACTTAATCTTTTATATGTATTTAAATTTTCATGCCAGACCGTAGAATTTTCTTTGGAATTGGTTTTACCTGGAACTGCAAAAATACTGTTGGTACTTATATAAGCATCATTCAGAGCCTAAGAAAAAAAAAATAGGAATTAGAACCATTTGTTGTCCACAATTATCTCTCTCTCTCTCTCTCTCTCTCTCTCTCTCTCTCTCTCTCTCTCTCTCTCTCTCACTCACTAAATTGCCACTGTAAATATGGATGAAAAGAATCTATAATTGCCATAGTTTTCTACAACTCGTTGTCTTTTCTCTCTCCCTCTGAATCTAATATTAGTTAAATATTTGTGAGATAGTTCTCGTAAATATAACTGTTTTGATGGAATCTTACAACATAATAGAAGAGCAGATCTTCCTGTTTCCCCTTAAACCTGGTTAGAAAAAGACCAAAGGTCATTATAGAATGAAAAGGATTAAAAATGTAACATTTATTAACACATAGACTTAAGTTTTCACGTTTGTATTCTATCATTCAGTTTCTTTAATTATCGATTTCCGATGGAGCAGGAAAGGCTTCCTCTAATCGAACTTTCAATATTTCGCAAATTCCTGACGAGTTCGGGTCAGATATTCTATCATTATAATGATGTTTTTTTTTCTAATTTTTTTGGCTATTTAACCTTGTAAGATTATGTTTTGTGTTTATAATTATTTTCAAAAATTTTCAAAGAAAAATTTTTATATCATGTGAAAGATTAGGTAGAAATTTACATAAAGAGTTATAAAAAAGGAAATCAAAATTTTGAAAAGAATCTGTACAAGTTGATTGTACCTTGGTTAATATTCATCTTTCAATTCCATAAATATAGTATTATTGAATACCCTCTTCCCTGGAGGGTTGACTTGGCATAATATGTTACGATGTTATTCGTCAGAATCATTTCTCTCGCGCATTTGGGTGAAATGATCAAGATGTTAATGATGGTGGTAGTGTATTACAGCCAACTCTTCAAAATAAGAAGCAAAATTTTCCCTAGCAGTCTTCAGCACAATGTATAACATGTTCTTATATATACCATTGTATAAAATAATTACATTATACATAGTATTTGATTTCAGGTTTTTTTTTTATTTTAACCATAAACACTATGATTTGGGTTAATACAGCATACTGATAAAACAAAACTCGTCCCTAAATTTACCAGATTTTCCAAATTCGGGGACAATTTCCCTAGACGCAGACACCATGACAGAAAGACCTATAAGAATCTGTGCCAACAAGCCTAAAGACAGATTATCAAATTAAAAAAAAAAAAAAAACATAAATTCTGAATAAAACTATCAAACACTTGCAATATCAAATATTTGTCTTATATATATATATATATATATATATATATATATATATATATATATATATATATATATATATATATATATATATATATATATCGATTAGGATCTGGAAAAAAAAGAATTCATGGACACCTAATAACAGTTAAAACCGCTAAAATTGCACATGTTAACTTGCTTGTAATATACCTATTGTATAAGCTTTGAAATTATGATGATTGATAAATGTTGATTTTATAGAATATGTAGTGAATGAGTCCTTAAAATCAGTACTAGTAAAAACTTTATACAAATAATTCTCAATTCACCTGTAAAACACGATATATTGAAGTAGGTACATTGCAAATGTTAGTCAGTAAAGTCTAACTCAGCTGACTTTTAGGCATAGATTTTATCGAAGTTTAATTTAGATCAAGAAACATGGATAAAAATCTGTATAATTTTCAAAGTTAAGAAAAATTAATATCTTTTGTTTGTTTGAATTAGTCACTAAACTCTACGGTGAAAATACCGTCTTCGGACGAAAGCTGTTGAGTTAAAATAACTATAAGAAACTAAAAACAAAAAAAGATAAAAATACCTGCAGTGGACTAGAAACGGTCGCGTTTTTATATTTTATATACAAATATATATATATATATATATATATATATATATATATATATATATATATATATATATATATATATATATATATATATATATATATATATATATATATATATATATATATATATATATATATATATAAAAAAAAAGTTATTGAGCTACAGGAGAGATTTTGTGCTTAAAAGAAAGTTTAACTAATGCCCCATCTTATCCTATGAGTTTCATATCTGTAGATATTATATTTTGGGTTTTACAGACGTTTTTAAAATCCAGAATTCTCTGTCCGGGTCGAGACCGCGTGGTCACGACCCGGACGGGGTTGTGGTCTCAACCCGGACGGATGTTTTGGTCCACCAAAAACACACTTAAACCAATGTTTTATATTTTTTCTTAGTAAAAACATCCAGAACATGACACTGAAAGGTGGAATAAAACAATTGGTAGCAAAATCTCAATGTAATACAAAAATATATATATTAAACAAAAATGGGAAACTGAATGACTTAAAACTAATGCATGTTAAAGTGAATGACTTAAAACTAATGCATGTTAAAGTGAATGACTTAAAACTAATGAATCTTAAAGTGAATGACTTAAAACTAATGCATTTTAAAGTGAATGACTTAAAACTAATGCATGTTAAAGTCCCTCAAGGGAGGGAGGACCTTGATGAGGTTTGCTTGTCGTTGGGTGGTCCCCGTGCTGACTGTGAGGACCCCAACACCCTGCTGCGGTCGCCACTGTCGACATCCCCGATGGCTGGGAAGTGGAAGGTGTCCTTCAGCAAGGGCGACCTTATCCTGAGGAAGTCCAACTGCAGCTGCTGCCCGTCTTCCTCCAGGGAAATGACCTTGCCCACAAAGTGGACAAGCTCCTCAGACCTCTTCCCCTGGAAGAGAAGCTGGACCAGGACAAAGTCACCCACCTGGGGGAAAAAATTAAAAAAAAGAATGAATAGCCTAGCCTATGGAATGAATAAATAAGGAATTTGGCTTTAAAACCAAGCCATTCAGCTCGGCTACTAAATTTGACAATTAAATAGAAATTTTCTTCTAGACTTAGGCTAGGCTACTTATGCA
Organism: Palaemon carinicauda; assembly: GCF_036898095.1. Lineage (NCBI taxonomy): Eukaryota > Metazoa > Arthropoda > Malacostraca > Decapoda > Palaemonidae > Palaemon > Palaemon carinicauda. The sequence goes on along the minus strand of NC_090749.1, from coordinate 27,850,952 downwards.
ATAGATGAACATAATCTAGGCTAGGATAGCCTAGGCTACAGATTTTGAAATATGAAAAAAAAGAATGAATAGCCTAGCCTATGGAATGAATGAATAAGGAATTTGGATTTAAAACCAAGCCATTCAGCTCGGATACTAAATTTGACAATTAAATAGAAATTTTCTTCTAGACTTAGCCTACTTATGCAATAGATGAACATAATCTAGCCTAGGCTAGGCTACAGATTTTGAAATATTAAAAAAAAGTCCCTCACCTCTGGCTCCTTCTGGACGAATGGATAGGAGGCAGCATCAAACTCGAGCTCTTCTGCAATCTCATCTGAATATTCAGATGAGTCGTCACAGAGTGCAGGATTGTCGATAGCCTCCTCATCACTGCTGCTCGCCTCAACTGGCTCAGACCTCCTCCTCTTAGCCGCCTGTCGTGCCTCCTGCCCTCTCTTCTTCTCCTGCAACCTCCGCTTCTTCTCCTCTCTGGCTGCTTTCTTCTCCTCCTTGTCCCGCAGCTGGCTAAGAGCCTCCTCATCCTCAGTCAGGATGCAGGCGCGGATCTTCTTGCGCCCTCTAGCAGCAGGGCGGGGACGAGCCTTCGGGTAGGGCTGCACAGCTTCGGGAGTGACGTCGGGAATTGGAGGAGATGAAGGTGTTGGAGTTGGAGTCTGCCGAGGTTGGAGTGCTGCTTCAGGAGTGTTAGCCCTAGATGCTGAAGCAGAGAAGGCTGGTGACATCCTACCTATTCCAGATGGTCCAGGCTGAGGTTGGTCAGGCTCCGATGGAACTGGTGTCAAGGGTGCGGCAACAGTTTGTGGCAAATCATCATCATCATCAGGAGGGTCCTGCTCTGTGACTTCTGCCCCAGCAAATGCATCATCTGGAAAGATGTTGCGGTTGACGGGAAAGATGCCAGTAGCGCGAAACCCATTGGTGATGTTGGTGACATTACAAACCTTGTCCCAGGCCTTGCACGCCATCTCTGGCAACATATGTTCCGTGATGGGCACGTGAGGGTTTGAAAGTTTAAAATCGTCCTGAATGGATCGCAGGACAGACTTGAAGGGGCCAAAGACACTTACATCTAATGGCTGGAGTTTGGCTAGTATGAGGTGGCAGCGTGACAATTACGATGCCATGCTGTATCGCATACTCAACCACATGAATGCTCATGTGACACTCGGCATTGTCCATTATCAGCAGTATCTTATTCTCCACTGAAGAATAAGACACCTTATGGAGAGGCTCGAGTGTCTGTACGAAACGCTCATGGTCCATCCAACCGTTAGCCTGCAAGAGCACTGTGGTTCCAGGAGTAGTCCCTCTCTGAAAATCAGCATTCATCTTCTTTCGTGCGATGATAAACACTGGAGGGAAACCATGCCCTGCAGCATTAACAATCCCCACGAAAGTCATATGATTGCCTCTCTCCCGAGCAACCTGCGAAGCAACAAGACGACCTCTCTCGCAAACAACCTTACATGGCTTCATCACAGTGGACAAGCCACTCTCATCCAAGTTGAAGATCCTGGCTGGCATGAAACTGTGTCGCTCGACAGCTTCCACGTAAGCCTTGAAGAAGACTTCAACGTTTACGGTTGAAAGCCATCGCGAGCGAAAGTGACATGCCCTCCGGAGCCTTCAATGCAAGCCTTGGATGACGGAACATATACCCGTAATACCAGTCACGGGTGGCCATACCTTCCCTCTTCCAGGCATCAGGAATAGACGGGCTGCCAACAGCCTCTGCATACTTCAGGATCATCCTCCTGAAAGCTCTCGTTAGCAGGCCGTAGAACATCCGCGCGATCTCGATAGAGTATTCCTCGATCAAGCGTTCCTGCGCATCAGTGAAAACCTTTTTGACGTTCTGATGCTTAGGCACAAATGTCCTCCCATCACTCTCCTTGATGGACCGAGTGAAAGCATCCTGAAAAAAATAAAACAAAGGTAAAGTGGGGAGCATAGGCCCGATAGGGTAGGCTAGCCTAAATGAAAAGTAGCCTAAAGTTCTTAGCCTACACATAGAATTTAAGAGGGCTTAGATTTATTCAAGCTTACCCCAAGAGTCGAAACTTTATATATATATATATATATATATATATATATATATATATATATATATATATATATATATATATATATATATATATATATATATATATATATATCTATCTATCTATCTATCTATCTATATATATATATATATATATATATATATATATATATATATATATATATATATATATATATATATATATATATATATATATATATATATATATATATATATATCTATATATATATATATATATATATATATATATATATATATATATATATATATATATATATATATATATATATATATATATATATATATATATATATATAGAGTAAAGTAAATTTACTGAGTTATTTACATCAACCTTGTTCTATTTTTATTGTGTTAATGATTTTATTTTGTTTGCCCGAGTGATGACGAAAGAGTGTTGATGTCGGAGGTGATTGCTTGGATAAAAGACAGTTCGGGCTTGAGCACTCTCCCATCCACAAACATTAAGCTGCATTGACTATTGAAAATTTTCCTGACAACCGCTTATCTATTGAATTTGGACCATTGGTCTGGAAAGTGATTGACGGATTCTTGTCCTGGTTTATCGTCTGCAGGTGCTCTTGTCACCTGCGACTCCAGTGTGGCATTGCTTTTGGACAGGGTATTCCAAAGACTGGCAGGTGCTACTGTCACTTGCGACTGGAGTCTGCCCCGCCGTTTCCTGACGTGAGGGAGATCCCAGGGAGTTGGTCGAGTCTCTGGCTACCTGATCCCAGCTACCTATTGCAGCTGCAGTGATGTTGGAAGCTTGCTAGCTCGTGAGTTGGCCCATAGGGAGGCCGTTGCCAGGTAAGGCAGATTATCTCTGTTTGCTTGTTAGCGGATTATTGGACCTGGCATACTGTGCTAGCCCTACATATTGGAAGGAAGAGAGGATGACGTCTTAAGTTGTGCTTCTCCCCTCATTTATTCTTACTAAGAAGTGAGGAGCCTTGTATTTATTTTTGTATTAGGTTAGTGTATTCATGTGTATATCTTGTTTCATATTTCTTTTGTCGTGGTAACCATAGGTACGATTATCCCGGTGAAAATAGTTAAAGGCAGGTTTGCTGTGTTGTTTTATAATAGGGAAATTCATTATAATTATTTTCATGTGCTTAGTAGCTAAGACTTCTTTTAGTCTACTAATTAATTTAAGGTTAATGTCTGGTCTGGCCAGCTAAAGTTTAACCTGTTAAGCATCACCCACGTGATAAACCGATCACCACGATCTACTCGGTACCGCCTTCAACTGCATATTCCGTTTATGACTTTAATTGCCTTTTTCAAGCCGTCAGTCTCGTGATATTACGTTTACTCGTATAGTAAGTATAGGATCACCACTTGGCAACACTCTCAGCATATGGGGGCTGTAAATAGAAACTTATATGATGTCTGGCAACTATTTTTCTGAAGGTATCTTGATGTTAGAAAACTGGATTCCTATCAGTGCGCTTCGGGCGTTCATGCGGAAGTGGTTGTTTGTTGTTCCTTTAGTAATGAACGGTCTGAAGAGGAAGGTTATTTCTTTAGATGAAATAAATTATATTCTTGTTGAGGAATTTGATATTGATAACCTGTTTGATAATGAGAGCACTAGTTTTGAATCCTCCAGTGATGAGTATATTGAAGATACAAAGTTTTCTTTCGATGCCGAAAGCGAAAATGACTTCTCATTATCGAATGACTGGACAACGAGATTTCACAAAACTATATAGGAAAGGAAACACCAAAAGAGAGAGGGAGAGAGAGAGAGAGAGAGAGAGAGAGAGAGAGAGAGAGAGAGAGAGAGAGAGAGAGAGAGAATAAAGTGGATAAATAATGTACAAATGTATGACGAACATATTTGAAAACTATACAGGAAATGATATGGAGAGAGAGAGAGAGAGAGAGAGAGAGAGAGAGAGAGAGAGAGAGAGAGGGGGGGGTAGACTTATCCCTTTGCTTATGCTGCTTATCTAGGCGTAAGATTTACGATTGAAGATAAAAAGAACCTGTACCAACCGTGTTTCACACAATTGTACATAATTCCTTTTGTATATATTATGCTTGTATCTTCGCTCTTCCCTCGCACTAAAACGAACTTGAAAATCCATGTCTGGTTTTTCCTCTGTAATATTGTCTGTCTTGTGAACTTGTTATGTCCTGTTGCCTTGAGGTTTTGTATATAAGGAGAGTGTTCCACAATAATATAACTCAGTCGTTTCCAATCTGCCTTTGAGTTCACACCCTTACTCGGCGCCGTCACATTGGTGACCCCGGAAGTCGACTCGCTCACACTGCCTTCCACCCCCACCTCCCTCGCCCCTCCATCGTTGGTACTATGACGGAGACGGACTCTACAGTTTCTACTACAGCAGTTGGCGATGCGGCCGCCCCATTGAAACTTTCACCGTTCGCCAGCGGAGAAGCGTTTGCTTGGTTTCAACGCGCTGAGGTCCACTTTCGTATCAGGCGCGTGACTCGCTCAACCACCAAAGCGGATTTTGTTCTCGCGGCGATACCCGAGGACACCTTCCCAAAAATATCCGACTTGCTTTGTGAACAAGGAGACACCCCAATAGCGTATGCCGCCCTCAAAACAAACCTTCTGCAGCAGTACTCGCCGTCGCCAGCCGCCCGTATAGCAAAGCTTTTTCAGCTCTCGCAACAACCGTTGGGGGACCGAAGTGCTTCGCTTGCCCTCAGGGAAATGACCAGTATCGCTCGCCTTCAACCTGCCGCAGACGGTTCTCCTCGTGAGGTGAACCTACTCCGTGCCCTTTGGATGCGCCGTTTACCTGAACCTGTACGCGCTGCTATACCCGATGTCGATAGTTTACCCATAAAGGACTTGATGACTAAAGCCGACGCCCTTATGGACAGCCACTTCAAGACCTCCATCAACGCCTCCATCCCTGACGACGAGGATGCCTATTCAACGTCAACCGAAGCTGACATGAATGCCATAGGACATACACGCCTACCCCGTGACGTGCCGAAGTGGCGACAAAGCCGCCCACCACCCACCAATCGCTCGCTCCCCAACGACCGACTTCTACAGCCACTTACTACCTCACATCCGCCTCAGTTTTGCTATTACCACTTCAGATTCGGGGCAACCGCGAAGAAATGTGCCAAAGATTGTCAGTGGCCAAAAAACGTGTAAGTAAGCCATCGCTTGTGGCGGTGGCCTCCCATGTTTCTAATCTTTTCTCTTTACAGGATGCAGGAACGGGAGTGCGATTTTTGGTAGACACGGGTGCTTGTCGTTCTCTTTTGCCAAGGAAACTCTTCAAGGCACAACGTAGTCTGTCTACATCTGCCGACGTCCGCTTGGTAGCTGCCAACGGTTCTGCGATACTCACCTACGGTTACGAGAACCTCTCATTATTGTTCGGAAACGGTAAATTCAATTGGAAGTTTCTCGTTGCTGACGTCACAATGCCAATCCTCGGTGCGGATTTCCTCTCTCATTTCCACCTTCTGGTCGATGTCGCCCACCGACGATTGGTCAACGCAGACTCGTACTTGTCGACACCTCTTCAACCCGCCCCCTCTAACCTCGCTCTCCACATCAGCGCACCCACGGATGCCTACGCCCACGTCCTCACGTCGTACCCGGAAGTTTTCCGTCCAGAACTTCGCCAAACGCCCACGGTTCCTGCCAAGCATGGTATTTATCACTATATCAAGACGACGGGACCCCCAGTCTTGGCAAAATTCAGATGTCTGGCAACGGAAGGATTGGCAGCCGCCAAACAGACGTTCGCCGAAATGGAGAAAATGGGCCTTTGCCAAAAAGCCTCCAGCCCATGGTCGTCACCCTTACACATCATTCTGAAGAAAGACGGCTCCCTCCGTCCGTGCAGGGATTACAGGCGCCTGAACATGCAAACAGAACAGGATCACTACCCCCTCCCAAACATTGCCGATGTAACCTCCTACCTGCACAAAGCGAAGGTTTTCTCTACGCTCGACCTCCTGAAGGGGTATTATCAGGTGCCTATGAACCCAGAAGACATCCCCAAGACCGCCATCACCACTCCGTTTGGCACATACACCTTCAATTACTCCTGTTTGGCCTTCGTAATGCTGGGGCAACGTTTCAACGTCTCATGGATGGCATCTTAGGGGACCTTCCTTTCTGTGTATGTTATGTGGACGACATACTTGTGTTCTCCTCCTCAAAAGAGGAACACCTCCGTCACCTTCGCATCGTGCTCGACCGCCTGCAACAGAACGGCCTTGTAGTCCGGTACGACAAGTGTACCTTTGGCGCCAACGAAGTGTCGTTCTTAGGGCACCGTATCACTCAAGAAGGAGTCCATCCCCTCCCTGAGAAGGTAGCAGCCGTTCATAATTTCCCCGTCCCTCGACCATCAAAGCTCTGCAGGAATTCTTGGGCATGATCAACTATTATCACCGTTTTCTGCCAGCCATTGCCGCCATTCTTGCTCCCCTCTACGCCTCCCTTAAGGGCAAGCCAAAGGACCTGAAGTGGGGTCCCCTTCAAGAAGCAGCCTTCTGCAATGCAAAGAAGGCCCTATCAACTTTTCCTATCCCACACGCCCCTCTCCTTCTCTCCACCGATGCCAGCGACATCGCTATTGGTGCATTACTCGAGCAGGTGGTCAAAGGCTCGCCCCGCCCATTGGCCTTCTTCAGCAGAAAACTGTCCAAGGCAGAATCGGGTTATTCTACCTTCGATCGAGAATTGCTGGCGGTGCACTTGGCTTTCCGTCACTTTCGCCATTTCTTAGAAGGTACGCCCTTCGTCATTCGCACAGACCACATGCCTCTGGTGCATGCCTTCACTCGACAGTCTGATGCCTGGTCCGCCCGTCAACGCCGACATCTCTCCGCCGTGGCTGAATACAATTGCACCCTCCATTACGTCCCTGGGAAAATGAATCCCGTTGCCGATGCCCTGTCAAGAAACACGTTGGCTGCCGTTCAACTGGGATTGGATTACAACGCCCTGGCTGAAGCCCAATGACAGGATCTAGAGTATCAAGCTTGTAGGACATCCTGCACGTCCCTCCGTTGGAAGGATTTTCCTCTCGAAGACTCCAACACCACCCTCCTCTGTGACGTCAGTACTGGTAGACCGTGACTTTGAATCCCTGCTCCCATGCGCCGACAGGTGTTTGATTTCATCCACGGCCTTTCATATCCCTCGTGCCGTTCTACCGCACAGCTGCTGAAGGCAAAGCTCATTTGGCACGGCATTTCTAAGGATGCTAAGGATTGGGTCCGCGCCTGTACTGCTTGCCAAACTTCCTAAGTACATCGAAACACGGATTCAGGAGTGGGCACCTTTCCTTAACCTCAGCGTCGTTTCGCACACATTCACGTCGACGTTGTAGGCCCCCTACCCACATCACAAGGACATCGTTACCTGTTTACCGTCATCGACCGCTCCACTCGTTGGCCTGAAGCCATTCCAATGGAAACTGCAACGTCCGCCTTATGTACATCTGCCTTACTCTCTGGATGGATTTCAAGATTCGGTATCCCTGAGCATATTACTTCTGACAGGGGAACCACTTTCACCTCTCAATTGTGGACATCATTAGCGAATGATGTCACCCTACATCAGACAATGGCCTACAACCCCGCTGCCAATGGAATGGTTGAACGTTTTCATCACACCCTCAAAGCAGCTTTGATGTCCCGCTAAAAGGATTGCAACTGGTTTACTCAGCTTCCCTGGGTCCTCCTTGGACTAAGGACCACTCCTAAAGATGCCCTCGACGTCTAGGCAGCCAGAATGGTGTATGGCGACCCGTTGGTCGTCCCTGCCAAATTTTTTCCTACTACAACCTCCTCCGACGATCTCCAGCGCATACGTCACGTCGTGGGAAAATTTACTCCGTGCCACCAGACTTACAAGCCCCCAGCGAAGCATCACATACCAACGGACTTGCACTCTGCAACGCACGTCTTCCTGCGCAACGACACCAGCAAGCCACCACTAACGCCCCCTTACACGGGCCCTTTCCTTGTGATCCCACGCAGTCCGAAAGCATTCCTCCTAAACATTCGGGGCAAAGAAGACTGGGTCTCCATTGATCGTCTAAAACCTGCTTATCTTCTGCCAGATGACCCACCTACAGTTCGCCTCTCTAGATCAGGACGCCCTATTTAACATGTACAGTATGTCATTTTTAGGGGGGGGGGGAGCCATGTACCAACCGTGTTTCACACAATTGTACATAATTCCTTTTGTATATATTATGCTTGTATCTTCGCCCTTTCCTCGCACTAAAACGAACATGAAAATTCATGTCTGGTTTTTCCTCTGTAATATTGTCTGTCTTGTGAACTTGTCATGTCCTGTTGCCTTGAGGTTTTGTATATAAGGAGAGTGTTCCACAATAATATAACTCAGTCGTTTCCAATCTGCCTTTGAGTTCACACCCTTACTCGGCGCCGTCACAAACCCATAAGAATATTCAGTATTATGTAGCCATTTGAAATGAAATAATAGTAGTATTATTTGTTTTTTTACTCTACCATGTAATTAATATCCCTACTTTTAACTATAAATACGAATTATAAGCATAAAGAAATTTTATTAACTTTGAAAAATTATCATTAGTGAAATGACCGCTCAGGGCAAAAAAAGCGTGACGGTATGTTAGCGGCAACCTGGTCCAGGGGGGACGCTTAACAGGTTAAGGATCCTATTAGGTTAATTATTAATTTTTACTATATCTTTGTTTGAGCCTTAGCTCATTAATTATAGGGAATCCAGAGTGATTCAGGTTTATGTGTATTGGTTATTTTTGATTGTGTGGTTGTGGTATTTGCAATGTCAGACAAGGTTGACTTGTATATTTGTTAGATTTAAGTATTAAATATTGTAAAGTTTATTGAGTGTTTTGTTTCCTCTGATCTTTAGCCCTGAGTTAATTTTTACTGACAACAATCATTGAAAGAACTTAATTTACACCTCCCAGGGGTCGTAACAAATTGGCGACCGTGACAGGATTGTTCTCAGGTCTGCTCAGTGTTTGGTGAGTTGAACGGCATTTAGTTTATATTTCAATATTTTTGTAGTGATTATATTATATTACCTTTCTTCCCTGATATATTTATTACTATGGAGGATTTTGTATTTGATCCGGCCGAATTTTTAGGTTCGGTCGACTGTAATAATCATTTGCCGGTGTTAAGTAGGAAACATTTAGTAATATGTGCGCAAAGGTTTGATCTTCTGCTGAAGCCTGCAGGCTCTATGAAAGAAGTCGTTTTGGCCATTTGTGATAGGATTTCTCACGATTTAGCGGAGGCCGAAAATTTAATTGAAGGAAGTAGAGATAATAGTGAAGGGGGAGGTAGTATTTTTGAGGCCTATTCAGAGGATGAACCTGTGAGCCTGAAAGCGGGGCTAACGTTATTTGATGATCCTTCCCGCACAGTTATTATTTTTTAAGGTCCCTCCGATATACACAAAGGTAGTGGTTCCACCAAAACCCTTTATCCTAGGCCTGAGGAACCTCTAGTGTCAGTTCCTGTGTTGGGAGAATCCAAGGAGGAAGTAGAATTTAAATTAATTAGCAAACGGATTAAGTTAAAGAAATTAGAATTTGAGGAGGAGAGGGCAAGGCGTTACGAGTTAGAGATGGCTAATATTAATTTGCAGATGGTTAGGTTGCAGGGGACCAATATGATCAGTTCCCCTAAGGGAAATTATAATGAGAGGTTTAATTTGGGTGCCGCTCTGAAGTTAGTGCCAGTGTTCGACGAAAAGAGCATCCCTGAGTTCTTCAAGGCATCTGAGCGAGTTGCTACCCGATTGTCTTGGCCCTCGGAAATGTGGACTGTATTGATCCAATGCAGGTTGGTGGGCAAGGCAATCCGGGTGTATAATGCCTTGAAGGAAGGAATTGCTATTGACTACCAGAAAGTCAAAGCACTGGTCCTTAAGGCATATGATTTAGTACCTGAGGCCTACTGTTTAAAATTCAGAAATGACAACAAACACCGTTCCCAGTCATTTGTAGAATTTGCGCGGGTTAAGGAGAACCAGTTCGACGACTGGATAAAGAGTCGTCAGGTAGTGTCGTTTGGGTCGTTGAGGGAAATGTTGCTCCTTGAAAAGTTCAAGGAGGCTTGTAGCAAGGAGTTACGAGTTCATCTCGAGGAGGTTAAGGTAGTGAAAGTGAGTAACGCCGCCCAATTGGCCGATGAATATGTGTTGACTCATCGTTCGGGGGCCAGTTGCTTTAGTTATCCAGGTAGAACTGATCCTTATTCTCGGGTATTTAATAATGCAAATAGAGTAGAACCTTCATCGCCTATGTCTAAAAATAATGCCAATTCTTTTTCAGGTGGTAATAAAGGGGGCATATCTGGAAGGCCTCCTCCTCAAAGTGGTTTTGGTAGTAGGGGTATGCCTATGTCCAATACCCTTAATAACCCGGGTTCTGGACGTCAAAGAACTTGCTTCTGGTGAAACAAACCAGGATACTTCCAGAACCAGTGCCATGCCCGTAGAAGGTACCTAGAAAGAAATGGGCAGAATCCCGTATCATTGATTTCCACCAGTTCTGATGTTTGCGATAAGGGTGAAAAACCGCCCATAGTTAGCAGTAGCGTAGACAATAGTAATAATCCCTCCGCTAGTCCTAAGAATGCATGACTGCATTTTGACAAATATGTATGGCCGGGTAAGATAATCCTTGAATCAGGCCTCATCAATGTGAAGCTTTTAAGAGACACTGTCTCAGCTCAGTCTCTGGTGTTAGGTACCTCTTTACCTGCTTTGAAAGCGTATTCAGGTAATTATGTTGTTCTGGGAGGGTTCCCAAACACTGTAGTATCTGCTCCACCTGTGGAGGTTAGGTTATCTTTCCCTGGATATGATAGGGTTACCAAATTGGCCGTAGTGGGTAATATCCCTATTCATGGTATTGACAGCATTTTGGGAAATGACATGCTTAACAGGGAAGGCCGTGAATTATTTCCCATTTTGTCCATCGAGGCTTATCCTGTTTCTGTAACAACCCGTGCCGTGGCCAGAGCAGGTGAATTAGATAAGGATGATGATTTGTTACTAAGTAGTTTAGAGGTAGATGTAGGAAGACCCGGGTCAGTAGATGAAATGAATAATCCTATTGTTATTAATGCTTTGAAACCCGACTGGGACCGTTCAGCTTTCATAAAGGCTCAGAAAGCTGATTTTAATTTTGAGTTAGGGGATATTAACCCGAGAACAGCTACAAGCCTCTTGAGCGGCTGTATGGGAGACTGCTATAAGCCTCTTCAGAGCGCAATTTTCTATCTCTTCTTGCAAATTCCCTTGTGAACTTATTCGACTTTTATTATTTTCCTTATGATAAAAAAATATTTCTGGTAGAAATTTTAATGTTTATAATTTTATTTTACCTATATAATTATGTATAATATAAAACCTTTCCATATATGGACTTTAACTTTTTTGCAAGGGAGAAAGGCGAATTGTAATTATTTTCAGTTAAAACTGGTTTTATATTAACATATTAGAAACATAAATGATGAAAAAACAAACATATAACATTATACATACACATAAACACCAACGATATCACATCGTAATATTTTGTGTAGGGAGGGAAATAAAACCTGTGGCAACTCTCAAATCCTACGTCAGGACGGCGGTTGCCTAGTTTTATATCAACGACAACAATACCGAAGGTTTTTGTTTTGAATATCCGCGAGTGTTTGTTTACAAAGTATAATTTTATTATAGGTAACTGGAGGCTTGTTTACAAGAAGTATGAGTTACTATTATAAGGTAATGTAATGTGCCTTTATGTCCAACTGACTGCTTTCGTCACTGGCATACCCAAAATAAATATTGAGAGAGAGAGAGAGAGAGAGAGAGAGAGAGAGAGAGAGAGAGAGAGAGAGAGAGAGAGAGAGAGAATAATTTTTTGAGAAATGTTTTATACAGACTGTTTTCATTATGTATATCCACAATAGGAATTTTCTATATCTTTTGTATATGCCGTATATACTGTATATTTTAATAAGCGGTGATGCTTTTGATAAACGCATTACTAAATACAAATGTTTAAAAATATCAGAAAAACCTATTGTAATTAGTCTGAACACATAGGCCAGGTCATGAGTTTATTAGTTACTATGTTTATCTATACAAGATTCCAATAATAGTTATTATGTTTTCAATATTATATAATTATTATTGCTCCCCTTTATGTACTTTAAATATTATGACTTTCTAGGTTACAACTAATACATATATTTGTAAAAGACTGATATTGCATTACTTTTAATGAATTTGTTCCTTCAAATATTCTAAGTTGGTTTATCAAAATTGTAAGTAAAAATATATATTCTCCCTAAATATGATATATTATTCTGAACAGATTTAAAATAATTGCAATGGTAACAATAGTCAATTCATGAATAGATAAACGAAAAAAAAAAGCAAACAAAGTGTTTGTAAATAGAAGGCCTAAATGTGACTACATCAACTAAAATTATCATTATTATTTCAGGAATATATACAATTGTATATGAGGATTTGAAAATATAAAGTATTTTTTTTATATCACGACACTTTTCAATATACTGTATAGTAAAGGCTATTTGTTAAAAATAGCCTAAAACCTTCATTACATAGTATGGAATGTTGTAAATAGAAAATCGCTAACCTCTACCGGGCGCAAGCAGTCCCCTGATACCGTGGGTGATACCCAACATACTACCCAACCACCCCACCCATGAAAGACAATCCAGACTCACCCATTGGCCATCACACAAGATTCCATGTCGCGCTTGAAAATTAACTTTGATGGTTTATAACAAAATAACAAACAAGATGTAGGATAAAATATTTGGATGATACATGCACGAAGTTATTACAAAAAGATTGGTATAGTTATGGGTTAGATTCTGAAACATTGTATTTTTGTCAAGATAGCCGCACCACGGGACTATAGTAAAATGACATTGCCGCATTTCTCGGGTTAATGACCTAACTAGTCCTCGGTTTGGGTTGATCAATAATATATTGTATCAATTTAGTAGACTTGCGTCTGATGATCCGAGTAAGACTCCTCGGATCGAACAAATGGTGGTCCCTTCTGTTTCAGGAATCAGTAGTTAGTCTTGCTCACGATAATCTCCTTTCAGGTTATTTTGGCGTATGGAAAACTTTCCATAAATTGGCCCAATATTGTTGGTGGCCTGGGATGAAATTATCAGTAAAATGTTTTGTGAAGGAGTGTGAAGTTTGTCAGGTAATAGGAAAACCCAATCAGATTATTTCGAAGGCCCCCTTAAATCCTAGTCCTGCTATTGGACAGCCCTTTTCAGAACTGGTAGTAGACGTGGTAGGTCCTTTATCTAAGACAAAAACAGGTTTTGGGTATATTTTAACGATTATGGATAGAGCCTTTAGATTTCCCGAAGCTTATCCGCCAAGAAAAATCACCTCTAAGGTACTTTTTGAAAAACTAATTGAATTTTTTTCCAGGTACGGTCTACCACGGGTTATACAGATAGATTGTGGAACTAATTTCACAAGTAAAATGTTTAGGAGTAAATGTGCTGAACTGGCCATTCAACACATTACAAGTGTTTCATACCATCCCGAGAGTCAGGGTGTGGTGGAGAGGTTCCACCAAACGTTCAAGTCTATATTGAAGAAAAATTATTATGCCAATGGCAGTGAGTATGACAAGGAACTTCCACTAGCCCTGTTTGCAATTAGGAATCATCAATGCCTCCACCGGTGTAGCACCCTTCGACCTAATTTTTGGTCACAAAGTCCGTGGTCCTCTGGACATTTTTTTGTGAAGCATTTGGTGCCGATCGAAGGGGGAAAAAAAAGGTAGGGGAATTTGTGGATGATTTAAGGAAACGCATGGTTAGCGCCTGGAAGTTTGCGAGGGATAATTTAGGTACTGCACAAAATAAAATGAAGGTTGTTTATGACAGAAATTCTAAAGCCCGTTCGTTTGAACCGGGGGAAATGGTGTTGGTTGTGAGTATGGACCCTGACAATTTTCTTGAACCTAGATATAAGGGTCCGTGGAAAGTTTTGAGGAAGTTGTCTGAGGTGAACAATGAGATTGAAGCTCCCGGTTCAACCAGAAAGTGTAGGATTTTCTATATAAACAGGTTGAAAGCCTATCATGGTAAGACCGATGTTCCCTCAAAAGTTGTACCCGAGCCAGTAGCTGTAGCTTTAGAAATGCCTCCTCAGGATTCGGCGGATTTATTGAATCAGGTTTCCTCCGATGCACTGTTTAGTAATGTACAGAATTTAGGAATGGTAGAGGAAGGTTTGAAGCATGTAGATCCTCATCAAAGAAAGGATATGTCCAATTTAATATATTTCTTTTTTTATAGAACTAGTTTCCTTTGCCATGACATAGATGTAGGTTGTTCTTCCCCTATTAAACAAAGTCCTTACCGGTTAAATCCGATAAAGAGGGATTTAGTTGAGGAGGAAATTATATATATATATATGTTAGAATATGATCTCATTCAGCCCTCTGTTAGTCCTTGGAGTTCCCCTGTTGTTCTTGTGGGCAAAGCTGACGGGAAGTTCCGCATGTGTGTGGACTATCGTAAGGTTAATGCACACACCAAGAATGACTCCTTCCCCTTGCCGCATATTGATGACTGTCTCAACCAGATAGCTTCTGCCAAATTTATTACCAAACTAAATTTATTGAAGGGTTGTGGGCAGGTTCTGTTATCTGACCGAGCCTGCGAAATTTCGGCATTTGTAACTCCTTTTGGGCTGTATGAATGTAGGGTTATGCCCATTGGGATGAAGAATGCCGCGTGTACTTTTCAGCGACTTATGAATAGGGTCATTTGTGGTTTAAAGGGAACCGAAATTTACATTGATGATTTGGTAGTATACAGTAATGACTGGAGTACGCATATGTTGCGGTTGTGTAAGGTGTTTGAGGCCCTTAGGTCGGCTGTGTTGGTTATTAATTTAGCCGAGTGTGAATTTGGGCAGGCCAAGGTTTGTTATTCTGGTCACGAGGTTGGGTTAGGTCAAGTAGCCCCGAAGCAAGCTAATCTCGAGGCTATTATTAATTTGAAAAGGCCATGTAATGTTAGAGAGGTGAGAAGAGTTCTGTGAATGACATTGTATTATCACCGCTTTTTGTGGAATTTCTCAGACTTTGCTCAACTTCTGACCAATTTATTAGAGTAGGGAAGAAAATATTATTGGACTGATCAGTGTGAGGAAGGTTTTAATAAGCTTAAATCGATTTTATTGTGTAAATCTATCTTGACTTCCCCCGATTTTCAGAAACCATTTGTAATAGTGGTAGATGCCAGTGATTAAGATTAGGTGGTGTCCTTTTTCAAAGGGATAATGAAGGAGAGTTACACCCCATATCTTATTTTACCCGTAAAGTAATGTCGGCTGAAAGACGTTATTCAACCATTGAAAAGGAGGCTTTAGCCCTGGTCCGTACCCTATTACATTTTAAGCATTATGTTACTAATTTTTCTTTTCCTGTAGAGATTTGGACTGATCATAATCCTCTGGTGTTCATAGAGTGGATGAAAGGGGACAACCAGAGGATTTTGCGTTGGGCTTTGTTACTGCAGGAATTTAAATTAGTAATTAAGCAAATTAAGGGTAATGAAAATAAAATTCCTGACGCACTCTCACGGAGTGGATAAGCCAGCCTTGCCACCCTCGTACGCTGCCCTGCTTGTTTTTCCAGTGTGTTAGTGTAAACACCCCTTCTAGTATATTTTAAATTGAGGTGTGTTTAGGTAAATATCCTGCCTTGGTTAGCGGGATTTTTGTAGGTACTGTCCTAATTTGGCATTGGTTGGTGAAATTTTGATAAAGATATCTCATGTACTTGTTGGTGTTGGTTAAGATTAAGTGATTTATCTTGTGTGTTGTCTGGGTTGTTTAATCCCAGTTTTACTTTTCACGTTAATGACCTTTGCATTATTGTTTTTGTACCTGTTTTTCAGGTTGTGTATTTTTGGTCATTTAAGAAGTTATTTTTTTTTTATTTCGGGGAGGAAGGTATTAGAGTAAAGTAAATTTCCTATTAGAGTAAAGTAAATTTTCTGAGTTATTTACGTCAAGCTTGTTCTAGTTTCAAGTGATTTCCACTATAGCTTAAGGTAGTTTCAAAATGGTGTGTTGTTTATGGTTTCTCGCCTACTCTCCGCTCAGTTATCTTGTTTTAAACTATTGTGTTAATGATTGTATTTTGTTTGCCCGAGTGATGATGAAAGAGTGTTGATATTAGAGGTGGGTGCTCGGACAGAAGACAGTTCGGGCTTGAGTACTCTCCCATCCATAACCATTAAGCTGCATTGACCATTGAAAATTTTCCTGACGACCGCTTATCTATTGAATTTGGACCACGGCTCTGGAAAGTGATTGACGGATTCTCGTCTTGGTTTATCACCTGCAGGTGCTCTTGTCACTTGCGACTCGAGTTTTGCCTTGCTTTTGGACAGTGTATTCCAGAGACTGGCAGGTGCTACTGTCACTTGCGACTGGAGTCTGCCCCGCCGTTTCCTGACGTGAGGGAGATCCCAGGGAGTTGGTTGAGTCTCTGGCTACCTGATCCCAGCTACCTATTGCAGCTGCAGTGATGTTGGAAGCTTGCTAGCTCGTGAGTTGGCCCATAGGGAGGCCGTTGCCAGGTAAGGCAGATTATCTCTGTTTGCTTGTTAGCGGATTATTGGACCTGGCATACTGTGCTAGCCCTACATATTGGAAGGAAGAGAGGATGACGTCTTAAGTTGTGCTTCTCCCCTCATTTATTCTTACTAAGAAGTGAGGAGCCTTGTATTTATTTTTGTATTAGGTTAGTGTATTCATGTGTATATCTTGTTTCATATTTCTTTTGTCGTGGTAACCATAGGTACGATTATCCCGGTGAAAATAGTTAAAGGCAGGTTTGCTGTGTTGTTTTATAATAGGGAAATTAATTATAATTATTTTCATGTGCTTAGTAGCTAAGACTTCTTTCAGTCTACTAATTAATCTAAGGTTAATGACTGGTCTGACAGGCTAAAGTTTAAGGATCCTATTAGGTTAATTATTTATTTTTACTATATCTTTCTTTGAGACTTAGCTCATTAATTATAGGGAATCCAGAGTGATTCAGGTTTATGTGTATTGGTTATTTTTGATTGTCTGGTTGTGGTATTTGCAATGTCAGACAAGGATCACTTGTATATTTGTTAGATTTAAGTATTAAATATTGTAAATGTTATTGAGTGTTTTGTTTCCTCAGACCTTTAGCCCTTAGTTACATTCTTACTGACAACAATCATTGGAAGAACTTTAGTTACACCCTCGGGGGTCGTAGCAATATATATATATATATATATATATATATTTATATATATATATATATATATATATAAATATATATATATATATATATATATAGATATATATATATATATATATATCTATATATATATATATATATAATTACATATATAAATTTATATATATATATATATATATGTATATATATATATATATATATGGATATATATATATATATATGTATTTATATATATATATATATATATATACATATATATATGTATATATATATATATATATATATAAATATATATACATATATATAATATATATATATATATATATATACATATATATAATATATATATATATATATATATATATGAACGACAGCGCAAGAGATTAATGGCAAGATCCGGAATGAGAAATTAAGCTCCTGTCCAACAAATTTAGATAAGAAACTGCAGCTGAGGATGAGACAAAAGAACAATACTTGAAACAAGGTAGAATCAAAGAACTAAAACACTAGTTCAGAATAAATCGATCACTAGAAATCTTATAAGAGTTTCTCAATAAGCTTATTTTTTTGTGCAATTAAAGAAGACACAGACCTAATGTGTTTTTAATGAGTAAATTTGCTGTCGAGGATTACACCTAAAATTTTAAAAGTCACGCAGAGTTAAAAAAAACCTTATCAATGCTGAGATTTGGATGTTGAGGAGCCACTGTCCTTGACTTACCTACAATCATAATTTGCACCATGCATTAATTTCAGCTAGATCTTTGTTAAGGGATTTAGCAATCCCAGATCAACATTCAGGAGATGGAACAGAAGCAAAGAAAATAGCATCATCTGCATATGCAACAAGCTTGTTTTCTAGACCAAAACCACATGTC
>NC_090749.1:27825186-27827686 GCF_036898095.1 Palaemon carinicauda | reverse complement strand
AAGGGATCCAAAAGGGTCATCAGCACAACGATTTTGTTTTGTGTCCTCATGGAACAAGACTTGAGACATATCCCGAAACAGAGAGAGTTGCAATCTCAGGCTTCATAATCTTCTTACACTGCAGTTAGGTCAAAGCGGAAGAGAGACAATCCTACCGCCTTTCCTTGGGGAGCAAGAAAATCGGTATTTTAACTCCGATTAAACTTTCCCTCTTTATATGGGAGAAAATAATTCTACTTGTGCAGGAAACCCTGAAGAATATAATACGAAACCGAAGATGTTAAAAATTCCTTTAGTGTTCTGATATGTTGTCGAGTTCTGTTGTAAAATCGAGGTGATTTGTGAACTCTGAATAACTACATACATTGTTAGAAAGCTGTCAAATTTTACTTCTTTTATTTCTAAATAAACATCCCATTCATATTTGGGGGAGAGAAGAAATGTCGGTTTATTTTAGAAGTCTGTAGTAAATCCGGATATAAATTAAGTATTGTTGTGGAATGACTTTCTTCCATTCTTGCTTTGAGAGAGTTCGTCAGTAGGACATAATATTCAAAAGTGAAAAGTGTTTGCAGAATATTAATAATTCATTTAGATGAGAAATATACTGATCGTGATTAGATTTTCTTTTGGAATTAGAAACACTGAAGGAATTTGTGTGGATTTCACGAGTATCTTTTGCAGTCATTTTTTCATGTGACGCTAACATGCGTAAAATAATCCTCTTGAATAATTATTGATATTTGCTAAATATTAATGATATTTTTTTTTGTAATAAAAATAAAATCAAGTAAACAACACCACCTTATAATATGACAACACTAATCTCTTCAAAACACTGAGAGTACATTGAACTTGCTTCCTGCTTCTTTGTTCCCATTAGATAACATCCTAGAGAAGGCCAACCCAGAAAAAAAAGCAAAAGAATCATATAACTTTAATTCTCCGAGAAAAGAAAAGAAAAAAAAAAAGAAAACAATATCATGATTTCTACTTGTACACGAGCACCGATATATTTAATGTCCAGTCATTATGTAGTTACGAGCAATGAATAATTAAACATATTGCTGGATATCCGATACAACACAAACGTTACAAAAAAAAAAAATAATAATTTGTGTACAAAAGTTTATGAAATGGAGCAATATAGTTAGGATGGCGATATTGCGAGACATGTTCTTTCCAGAGTTGCAAAATCTTACACAAAAGCAAATATGAGGGATACTTCCAGATTGGGCTGAGAGAGAGAGAGAGAGAGAGAGAGAGAGAGAGAGAGAGAGAGAGAGAGAGAGAGAGAGAGAGAGAGAGAGAGTCCTGGATCTGCAGGCTAGCTTAGTTCTGAATAATGCAACACACTTTCGAATTATCCAAAACTTCGAGGTTTGTATCGACAAGAGTAAATGATCAAGGAGATATTTCATCTAAATTTTATCAAGAATTCTATAGTCCTTCAGGATTTAGGAATGGATTCTTTAATCTTGGTTAAGGACCCTTATTACTAATTCCCTAATTTCTTAATATTTCTTCTCTTAATAAGAAGTTGAACCGTGTTTGCACCATTCATTGCTCATAATTCAAATAATAATATTATTTCTCTGATATTTCAAGCTCTACATTATAGAAATTATATGTAAAAGACAGGCAATACAGGTAATACAAATATATATATAGAAGATCCCAAGATTATAAAAGAGACGAGTTAGATCCCAGCCACAGAATTAAAAACCCCAAATTTAACCAAAATATATTCATGTCCGCAATCCGTTGTTATCAAATACTAAGACCTATTAAAGATATGAATCCTCTATATTAATGTGTGCTTTGTTACAAACCCATTTAATGTTTGTGCCTATGTCTTGCAGTTATTGGTTTGCGTGAAAATTCCGTTTATTGGGCAGTGAGTTCCAACCCTGACCTCAATATGAGTTCACATCAAAGCAGCAAATAGGACTGAGAATTTTGTACATAACTTTAAACAAAGAGAACCACATTTACTCATTCTGTGAATCTGCAACAGTGCATTTATTGCAAACTGGTTAACCATTCACTTGCCATTAATGACTGACGATTCAGTAACACCTAGGTATTATCTACCTCTGATTCTTATAATATGAAAGCTTGAAATTGTTTAAGGCCATACGAAGACATTGTGCAGATTTGTGATATATTATTGAATAAAGAAATGGGTGTTATTCTCCAATATTCATCTTTCACAGATCAAAAGGATTCAGGTTTTTTCAAGAGACGTCTTGTACCAGGAAAACAACTTACATATTTATTTTATTTCTTTGCCTTCTAATTGTTTCTATTTAATTATTCAAATATAATAAGTAATGAATTAAAGCAATGTCTAGTAGTGTATCTGATCTGTTTGATGAAAGAAAACGTTAAGAAACTTGTCAAAGAAAAGACCCTTAATCTGAGAGCATTTCTGGAAGTAGATGTGAAACTATCATGAATCTCTGAGAGCAAAAGACGAGACAAGACCAGTCAGTGTACT
>NC_090749.1:27787686-27820186 GCF_036898095.1 Palaemon carinicauda | reverse complement strand
AAGAGAGTAGCATCATCTGCATATATAACAAGCTTGTTTTCGAGGCTAAACTACATGCCGTGTGTATATAAGACGAAAAGTAATGAGCGAAGAACACTGCCCTGAGGAACTCTCAATACCACATTCCTATACTCACTATGGTGCCCATCAACAACAACTCTGCGATCCATTACTTAAAATATCAATAATGATGCCATTTAAAGATCCATCCCCTTTGGGTTTCAATACAAGTGGCTCATGATTGACATGGTTAAGTGTGACGAATACAACAAATATTATACAAAAATATTCTTTTACCCTTAGGTCAGGAGTAGTGTAGTATCAGAATAAGAGTAGTGTTATATAGCTATAGTAGATGGCAAGATGGTGATATAGGCAGTGTTGCCAGATGCCCTTGGCAAAATTTCTGTATATTTTGTTCATTTTTTCTGTAGATTTAATGAAATTTCTGTAGATTCCTCATATGTACTTTATTTGCTTATTAATACAAATATTTGAAGTTATTGATGCATAACTAAATAAAATAGCATAAATTTGATCCTTTTACATGTACAGACAGGCTTTAACGTAATTTTGTAGAATTATGTTTTGATGTTTAAATTTACATAATTAATATAAATGTTAGTCCCTTTATATGTAGACACACTACCATAATTATAGAGATTATTAAAGCAACAATGCAAAATTTTCTAGGACTACAAAGAATGACACTAATGAAAACAAAATTATATGTCATAATTAAAGCTTATGTACAATTCTGGCTTTACCCTTTAATGATAAAGGTACTTGGCAAGTTATTAGTAAAACAAAAATATTAGTTCACCTATTGTACTCCTAATTACTACACTAGACTGGGAGATATGTTGTTGGAAATGACCATACTAATCCTCATCACTATTAACAGAAACGTTCCCGAGTAGCCCATCCAGTAAATAACACATATTAGTTGGTATGGAACGTGTCCGCTTCGAGACATCGAGTAATGCAATCGAATTGTCCCCGTAACACACAGTACGTCTAAGTTATCATTCATATTCGATTTAACTTTTTTTTGATGTACAGATATTAGATTTTAAAGATTACTGCTCTATCAGGGCAAATTCTTGAGAATTTCTGGATCATGTGCAACAAAATCCAGTAGATTTATGAGGAAAATGGCAAAAAAATTCTGTAGTTTTGTGGAAAATCCAGTAAAAATACAGAAATTTCTATAGATCTGGCAACACTGGATCATATAGGTAAATATGCAGTCTTGAACCAGCGAAGAGTTTCGTCACAGGGAAAAATTTCGTCTTAGGATTCAATAGTTATTTTCAACCCTTACTTCTTGAGGGTTTCCAATCATAGTTAGTATTAATTTAATGTGTAGAAATTAGCCCCTTACCGCCGCCGGCACATGAACTTCATCAGGCTCTTTCCAAAAATTTGATTTCTTTATCTACCACTATTTATGTAAATTATCACTAATTCTTCCTATATAATATAAAAAATCTATTTAAAGATATTAAAAATAATTAATAAAATAGAAATAGATTTTTAAATGGTCAAAAAGCCCAAACTTTCAAAATAAATCATTATGATGTTTCCATCTGATCCAAACTCGTTAGGAATTCATAGTGAGTAAACGTTCACTGAGATTGGAGGAAGCCTTTCCTGCTCCATCAGTAATCAGTAAGAAAAGAAACTGAATGATAAAATACAGACGTGAAAACTTTATTCCCATTGACTATAATGAAGATTAATTAAATCAAATTTTCAATAGATTTTGCAGAAAATAGAACTCGCAAAACATTTTTCTTTCGTTTTCTGTCTTGACTTTCGAGGGGGACTAAATGAAATCTAATTCTATATCATCCCTTTATCCAAGTCTATATGTTAATAAATGTTGCATTTTTAATCCTTCTTATTCTATATTGACCAATGGTCTCTTTTTTAATTAGGTTTGAGGGGAAATAGGAAGATCTGCTCTTCTGTTGTCAGAGAGAAAAGATAGCGAGTTGTGGAAAACTATAGTAATTATAGATTCTTTTCTTCCTTATTCACATTGGCAATTTAGTTAGAGAGAGAGAGAGAGAGAGAGAGAGAGAGAGAGAGAGAGAGAGAGAGAGAGAGAGAGAGAGAGAGAGAGAGAGATTACTATCAAATAGCTGCATTTAGAGGCAAACCAGTTAAGGCAAAAGACAATAGAAAGGAAACAAAGAGGTTAACTTGAGAATATTTTCCTTCGACCTAGGAGGGAAGGAAGACAAAAGAAACTCCACCTCGGATGACTGTGAGTCACTGATCAGACACAGTCACTCTCTACATATTTAGTTCCCTTGACTGACATTAACCCGGAAAGTCTCATCTCGGACTGTGAGTCACCCACTGATCAAGCACAATTCTCCTGCACATATACTTCCCCTGACATTTGCTCCTTCACGAGGATATCTTGTGGTATAATGCCAACGTCATTCTGACATAGATGGAAAGACCAGAGCTCGATTCTCTCTAGAGACGAGGGAAAAAGGATTTCTTTTTGCTCTTATTAATAATACTTTTATCATTAGCCAAGACCCGACATAGATTAGTTGGAAATTTGTAGTGTACACAGCAAAGTATAATAAATAATAAAATGAAAGTTTTATTGCTTCATTTTACCTCTATTCTTTGTTACTGTTTTAATCTTTACTTCTGCCATCGTTTTCAACCTTTAGTTTTGCAATCCCTTTATTTTCCAGATAATTGCACAAAAAACTGGCTTATTGAGAAACTCTTACAAGATTTTCGGTGATCAATCAATTCTGAAGAAGTGTTTTAATTCTTTTGTTCCCCTGTCTGGTGTTCAGCAGCTGATTCTCATCTTAATTTGTTGAACAGAAACTTACGGTCTATTAAATTTCTTATCCCTGATCTAGATATTAATCTTTGGCACTGTCGTTCAATTAGTTCTTTATGCATTTTGCATAAGATTTTTCATAACTTACCATCCTTCACATAAAGATCTCCATGGACAATTCTATCCTGTTCGTAATACTAGGCAGGCAGTTAATTCTAATAGCCAGGCCTTCTCCATCATGAGGCTCAGTACTACACAGTATTCTGGAAGTTTTATTCCGGCTGTTACCAAGTTGTGGAATGATCTTCCTAATCGGGTAGTTGAATCAGTAGAACTTCAAAAGTTCAAAGTTGGAGCAAATGTTTTTATGTTTACCCTGCTGACATGAGTCTTTTTATAGTTTATAGATGACATATCTGTTTTTGACGTTGTTAATAGTTTTTAAAGGACATATATGTTTTGACTTTGTTACTGTTTTTAGAATGATTTATTGTTAATTTATTCTCATCATTTGTCTATTTCATTATTTCCTTTCCTCACTAGGCTATTTTTCCCTATTGGAGCCCTTGTGTTTATAGCATCCGGATTTTCCAGCTAGGTTGTAGCTTGGCTAATAATAATAATAATAATAATAATAATAATAATAATAATAATAATAATAATAATAATAATAATGCACTAATGTAAGAGCCTGTGTCCAGTACAAATCTGTACAATCTAACAAGCAAGCAATGATCTCTCTGCCTATTCAAGAGCTTGCTTACCCACCACAGGGGACACTAGCTCCCCTGCCAGCTTGCTGGCCGAAAGTATCATCACTGATATAGACTGTTGACTTTCCAATAAGCTCTTTAAGCAGAACATTCATCTGATGTTTCTGCTATAGCAAGGAGCAGCATCTCTGTCAAGACTTGTGTCATTTTAACCAGAAAAACGGCAAGGAATGTACTGCATACTATGATCACAAGAGAAAATTTGTGTTCCTTGCTCTCAAGCTGGCTGCAGAGCTGGGCTTGCAGCTTGATTGGGACTGTGTCCAGCACAAGATATGGTGCAGATGTGACGATTGCAGTGTGTACCATGACCTCGTATATGGACTTGTCACTAGAAGGAATAGGGAACCTCCATTGTACAAGAAAGCCTTACTACTGAAGCTCATCAAAACCGAGATCCACACTTCCATCCCCCAGGAATTCTCCAGAGGATGATGAAGACCCTGGGCAAACCAGCTAAATGGCCCAGTTTTAAACCGAATCCAAATATCGACTGCATGAAGCCTGCACCTAGTAGATATTATTAGGAACATGGTTCTCCTGTTCTTGACCCCTCTCCTCATCCAGTGAAGATGCCACCTGCCAAGAGGAAAAAGAGTGGAACAACAGTGAAACCACCTACTGCCACCTCCACTGCCACACTACCTACTAGCACTTCAACAACAGAAGAAGCGTCAGCCATGGACCTGGATCCTTCCAAAGACACTCGCCTTTCTGCTCTGGCCGAGTCACATTAACCAGACTGCAATTGCACGTCCTGCCTAACACAGCTACTTGCTGAAGTCACTGCCACACTCACCCTAACTGTTGGGCCTACACCAGAACTTGCTAAAGCCACTGCCACACTCACTCTAACTGTTAGGCCTGGTGCAGAACCACGCCCCACATCTATGGATCCAGAGCAACTGCCAAAATTCAAGTTGCCAGGTATGGAAGGCGTACCTTCCTATGCAGCAGTTGCTGCTATTGCAGCCTCGAACCCAGGAATAAAGATCTCTGCCAGAGCCAGTCTAAAGGGTGACACGATCATCACACCCAAGGATCAGGATAGCGCCAGCTTTCTTCACAGGGAAACCTCCGTGACCTAACTTCATCATGCCAGGAAATTGAGGAAAGCAGTTTTCTCCAACTATTCTGTTAAGATGCCATTGCCCTTCGTAACTGACTGCAATAATGTTGCCCATGCTAAACACAATTTGGGCAGCCATAAGCAGCCCACCAGGAAAGTCAGAGTCACCTTCATCGGGCCAATCCCACCATCACTGGACCTCGGACAGTGGGGACTTTTCCTCATAGAGGACTTAGACATCGACCCGCTACGCTGCTTCAACTGTCAACGTTTTCACCATTACAAGCAGTACTGAAGGAGCTCAACGG
Organism: Palaemon carinicauda; assembly: GCF_036898095.1. Lineage (NCBI taxonomy): Eukaryota > Metazoa > Arthropoda > Malacostraca > Decapoda > Palaemonidae > Palaemon > Palaemon carinicauda. The sequence goes on along the minus strand of NC_090749.1, from coordinate 27,815,218 downwards.
TCTGTGGAGTCTGCAGCCGCCGGCATCCTACCCAAGAATGCATTAACACCCACAAGAATGGGTTAGAGACCCATCCAAAGTGTCCCAACTGTGGTGGATCTCACCACGCTTGGAACAGGAGGTGTCCAGAGCAGCTTAGAAGATTGAAAGCATTAAGCTACAGACCGTTCCACCTACCGCTGCGGTAGCTGTCCCGCTGTTATGTTAAAGTAGGTTATTTAATTGTTTAAAAATAAATTCGGTCTTCGGCAGGAGTAAAAGTTAACTGCCCTTTTCATAAGAGTTCGGTGATAACCTTCGCTCCTCCTCGTCGTTAATTAGTGAATTGCCATTAAATCCTTTGTTTATTCTTCCTTCCGAGTGTTTGGTGTTTAGTGAGAGCCGTGGACGAGACTACTGCTGCCTGGAATGTTCAGTTTGGACCGTGCCTTGATTACAGACGTATATCCTAATTCAGCAGCCATTGGTAGACGCCTCTTTTATTCCCTCATAAGGAATTGTGCCTTTGGAGGATTATTTCACTGGTGTCTTTGAGCCACCCGCGGTATATTGTACACTTCTTGGGATCACGGACCACGTATGCAGGGATTTTGTCACCTGCGATAGCCACCTCGCTTGTTACGTCCTGCAAGTGTATGTGTCACTTGCGACCTTCGCTTGACGTTAGTTTCCCCGCCTGAGGATTTTGCGGGAAGACGGTGCCGTCGTTCCGTCCCGGCACTGTTGGAGGTACTATTGCCGTGATCCAAGAGCGTCATCACATCTGCTACGCTGCTCGTCTGTGGACCAAGGGTCCGTGAGGAGGAACGTAGGGAGGCATTACCCAGGTAAAGTTACGATCTTTTCATTATCGTTATGGATATGCCCAGTCCGTTTTCCTGGTGTTAATGATACTCCCTCTGATGCTGATGAATGTTCGTCCCCTCTCGGTCGTCTGATCCATGTATGGATAAGTACTGTTGAAGTTATTTCACAGATAGATAATACAGTGTTGGGTTTTTTACATGTATATATAAATTATGACTCTGCATAATTCTTTTGTGAAGTTATCCAAGTGTTTATGCATTTAGTATGTGGCATGTGTATTTGTATGCTGCCTTGTGTTATGTTTTATTATTTGGTATTTGGTTTAGCTTTAAACGTTTGTGTGTAGGTAGGTAATTTTAAGGTTTTCTGCCTTTCCATTTCTCCTGTCTTCCTTATTCCTATATGTTTAGTAATAGGGTAGTGGTTTGGGGATATTTGTGGGCCCGACTTAATATGAGCCATACTTTTGATCTGTTTAGTTTTTCTTTGTTAAGGTTAATATTTTTAGATATAGGTCAACCTTGTGTATTTAGAGGACTCTGTATATTAGTCCTCCAGGTCATTTTTGTTTAATCATTGTTGTTTGTCTTAGGAGCTTTTTGTTACTCCTGGTGCAAGGTTGAATTTATTTAAGTGTATTGTAATAAATATTGTTAGATTTTTCCAGTGTTTTTGTTCTGTCTTCCCTCAGTTCACCGGGTTACATAAATAATGTACTGCCTACGATTCCTTTAAAAAATCAAAGTTTAAAGAACCAGAACTACGGCCTACACAGGTCGTAACAAGTGGCGACCGTGACAGGATCGTACGCAGGTGTACTCGGTGTTTGGGGAAGCAGTTCAGCTCTGGAGGGATTTGACAGTAGTTATTGTTGATATTTGCTTTTTGGTTTAGTTGCTTTCCTTCCCCATAGGATATTATTTTCATTAAAATGAAGGACTTTACTTTTGACCCGTCGGAATTCTTTGGTTCGGCTGACTGTTTGAAATATTTAGGAGATTTGACAAGGGCTTATTTGGTACAGTGTGCCCGGTGGTTGGAGATCCCTCATAAGTCCTCTGACACTCGGGCCAATTTGTTAAAACTGGTTAAGGAAAAAGTGTCCCAAGATTTGGCTGAGGGTAATGAGGTAGCTAGCGGCCTAGCCAGTGATTTTGAGAGTGGCACTGATTTTGGGTCGGACCAAGAAGGATCCATAGTCGATGATGTGAGCATAAATCCTGGTTTGTCCCTGTTCACTGATTCCCCTGCAGTAAAGGTTATGTATGAAGGTCCGGCCAATTTTCCTACTCCGGCCAGGGCTGTTAAAAATGTTAATATTTCAACTAACCCCTTTTTAGCTGAGGAGGCTGTTCCCAACCATGTAACACCTGCTCATGTAATGGGGCAGGAGGAGTTCCATGTAATTTGTAAGAGAATTGAGTTATTGAAGCTGCAGTTTGAGGAGGACGAGAGGGCCCGGAAACATGAGGTTGAGGTGCTCAAGCTTAAGCTTGGTTTGGCCAAGGTGCAAGGGTCCCCTAACCATGTTAGTTCTCCCTATAGCTCATCATCAGACAACTTTAATATTTCGGGTGCACTAAAGTTAATTCCAGTTTTTGATGAGGGGAGCATACCAGAATTTTTTAAAGCTTTTGAGAGAGTTGCCACCCGGTTGTCTTGGCCCACAGAAATGTGGACGGTACTCATACAGTGTAGATTGACGGGCAAGGCACTGCGGGTGTATAATGCATTGGAAGAGGGCCTTGCCAGAGATTATGACAAAGTAAAGGCTTTGGTTCTCAGGGCCTATGATCTGGTCCCTGAGGCCTATCGCCAGAGATTCCGAACCACTGGCAAGCCCAATTCTATGTCTTATGTTGAGTACGCTCGTCTCAAGGAGAGCAGTTTGACAACTGGCTGAAAAGTCGTCAAGTTGCTTCCTTCTCTTCCTTGAGGGAACTGATGGTACTGGAGGAGTTTAAGAAGGTTTAGTAAAGAATTGAGGGTTCATCTGGAGGACACTAAAATTTTAACTTTGTCCAAGGCGGCTCAAGTAGCTGATGAGTTTGTCCTGACCCATCGGGCTGGGTCAGGTAACTTCTCGTCCTCATACCCTAATAATAAAAGTAATTTGTCTTCTAAGTCGAATAATCCCTTTAAAAACCAATCTAGTACCCCAAATAGTAGCATGAGTAATCATGTTGGTAGTGGCTTCAGAAAGGACTTGAGTGGTGGGCACACTCTGGTTTTTTTCTAACCGTGGCAATTCGGGTAAAACTAATCAAATTAGGGGTAATTGCTTTTGGTGTAATAAGCCAGGGCATCGACAAGCTGAATGTAGAGCCAGGAGCCGTTACCTCCAAAAGAATCAAAATAAGAGTCAAAATAATGTTAATCAGCCTATGCCAATCTCACTAATTTCAAATAATTCTATTTCAGAGAGTAAGAATGGTAAAACTGTTGATCCCCAGGTTGTTAGTGAACCAGATGTAGGTAAAGTAAAACCTGTATTGTGTGAGTCCACTGGTAATTTATGACCATTTAACAAATATGTCTACCCCGGAAAATTGAAATCTGAAACCTCTACACTTAATGTTAAGTTCTTGAGGGACACAGGATCCGCTAGATCTTTGGTGTTGGCAGGGTCCTTGTCTAACTTAGTTCCCTATACTGGAGAATACGTCGTCCTGGGAGGATTTCCCGATACGGTGGTATCTGCTCCTTTAGTAAGGGTGGAGCTGTCCTTCCCAGGGTATCACAAGGTTACTGAGCTGGCAGTAGTTGAGAGCCTGCCGATACCAGGAATAGACGGAATCCTTGGGAATGATATGTTGAGGGCAGAGGGGCAGGAATTATTTCCTATTGTTTCGGTCACGGCTTTCCCTGTGGCAATAACTACTCGAGCCTCTGCTAAGAGTGCAGCAGAATCTGATAATAATGATGACCTAGATTTAAGTAATTTAGAAGTAAAGGTAGAGAAGCCCGGGCTAGTAGAAGGTAGTAGTAGTAGCAGTAGTTCTAGTTTTGGAGTGTTTAAATTATTGAAATCCGATTGTGACTGTCTCTCTTTCATACAGGCCCAAAAAGATGAATTTTCATTTGAGTTAGGTAATACTGACGATTTGACCAGGCCCAGGTTTATGGTTTTGAAAGGATTGTTGTATAGGGTCAGTCGTCCCCCAACTCATCAACTAAATGTGACTTCTTGTTTAAGACAAATTGTCGTACCTACCAAGTTTAGGGAGGCTGTGTTAAGCCTTGCACATGAGGACTCCTTTTCTGGCCACTTAGGCTTAAGTAAAACTTTTTGTAGGTTGAGTAAATGTTTTTGGTGGCGAGGGAATGAAGTCTTCGGTGAAGAAATTTGTAAGAACTTGTGAAGTGTGTCAGGTGATGGGTAAACCCAATCAACCTATTCCCAAGGCTCCTCTTAACCCAATTCCTTCAATTGGAGAACCCTTTGCAGAATTGGTAATTGATGTGGTAGGACCTCTGCCTAGGATGAAGTTAGGGTTTACGCATCTCCTGACCATAATGGATAGAGCATCACGTTTTCTTGAGGCCTTTCCAATGAAGAAAATAACCTCAAAAGCTGTGTTTGACAAATTAGTGGAGTTTTTCTCCAAGTATGCACTGCCTCATAAAATTCAGTCAGATTGCGGCTCGAATTTTACAAGCAGGGTATTTAAGAGTAAGTGTGCTGAACTGGCCATTCAGCACATTACCAGTGTACCCTACCCTCCTGAGAGTCAGGGTGTGGTGGAAAGATTTCACCAGACCCTTAAGTGTATATTAAAAAAATATTGTTATGAGCAAGGAGAGGATTGGGATAAAGGGCTTCCCTTTGCTCTCTTTGCCATAAGGAATTTTCCCAATTCTTCTACTGGCGTTGCTCCCTTTGAATTAATATTTGGGCACAAGGTTCGAGGACCTTTGGAAATCTTCCATGAATTGCTCGAAGTAAATCAGAGAGGAGAGCGTACGGTGGGAGAAATTGTTAGTGAACTTAAGTCCAAGTTAGCCGTAGCTTGGAAGTATGCCAAAGATAATTTGTCTGCTTCCCAAGCTACAATGAAAACCAAATTTGATCAGAAGTGTAAGGTACGCTCATTTGAGTCCGGGGACTTAGTATTAGTTTTAAGCACAGATCCAGACAACTTCCTTGAACCCAGGTACAAGGGCCCCTGGAAGGTGTTGAGAAAGTTGTCAGAGGTCAATTATGAAGTTGAAGCCCCTGGAACTAGTCGTAAATGTAAAATTTTCCACATAAACAGGTTGAAATCTTATTCTTCTGATAGACGGGATCCGTTGGCCATTGTTTTTGAGCCAGTTATGAGTGTGGTTGCACCTGTTGAGGAAAACTTGGAAGATGTTTTGGACCAGGTGCCTTCAGATGCTCTAGGTAATAACTTGCAAAATTTAGGTGTATTAAAAGAGGGGTTAGAGCATCTGGAGGCACCTCAGAAACAAGATATACTAAGCCTAATTATGGAATTTTCCGACTTGTTTCAGGACTCTCCAGGAAGGACGAGGTTGCTCCAGCATGATGTTGATGTTGGGGACGCTTCTCCGGTTAAGCAAAGCCCGTATCGCCTCAGTCCAGAGAAGCGTGCCATTGTTGAGGACGAAATTAAATACATGCTGGAGCACAATCTCATACAACCATCAGTAAGTCCATGGAGTTCCCCTATAGTCTTAGTGAAGAAGCCTGATGGTAAATATCGTATGTGTGTTGACTATAGGAGGGTAAACTCGGTTACTAAAAATGATTCCTTTCCTCTTCCCCATATTGAGGATTGTCTGGACCTGATAGGTCCTGCTAGGTTTATTAAAAAATTGGATCTGTTAAAGGGATATTGGCAGGTCCCCCTATCTGGCCGTGCCCGTGAAATTTCAGCATTTGTGACGCCCTCAGGGCTTTACGAGTGCAAAGTAATGCCCTTTGGGATGAAGAACGCTGCCTGTACTTTCCAGCGTCTGATGAACAGGGTAATTTGTGGCCTGGAAGGTACAGAAATCTATATAGATGACTTGGTGGTACACAGCAACGACTGGCGGACCCACCTGGTAAGATTAAGAAAAGTTTTTGAGGCACTTAGGGCCGCCGGTCTTGTTGTGAATCTGGGTAAATGTAACTTTGGGAAAGCTAAGGTTAGTTATTTGGGTCACGAGATTGGCTTGGGTAAAGTTGCTCCTAAGCAAGCCAATCTCGAGGCCATTGTTGCTTTGAAGAGACCGTGTAATGTCAGAGAGGTTCGTAAGGTGCTGGGTATGTTGGGATATTACCGTAGGTTTGTCCGAAACTTCTCTGACCTTGCACAGCCTCTAACTAATTTATTGAAAAAAGGGCAGAAATTTATTTGGTCTTCTCGATGCGAAGAAGCATTTTTAAAACTTAAGTTGTTACTCGTGTCTAATCCAATATTGGTTTCTCCCAATTTTCAGAAGCCATTCATCATAGCTGTGGATGCCAGTGACGTAGGAATTGGGGGAGTCCTCTTTCAAAGGAGTGATGATGGTGAAGTACGCCCCGTATCTTACTACAGCCGTAAGTTACTAGAGGCGGAAAGAAAGTACTCCACCATTGAGAAAGAGGCTCTGGCATTGGTGCGGACATTAGTACATTTTAAACCTTATGTAACTAACTTTTCATTCCCTATAGAAATTTGGACCGACCATAATCCGTTGGTATTCATTGAACGTATGAAGGGATCAAACCAGAGGATTCTGCGTTGGGCCCTTCAGCTACAAGAGTTCAATTTAATTATAAAACACATTAAAGGGGTGGATAATTGCATCCCGGATGCTCTCTCACGTGTCTGAATTTTGATCTCTCCCTTTGTTTTTTTTGGGACCCTCTCGGTTCGCCTGGTTGCATGTGTTGAGGTTACATCCATGTTTCGAGGTATGTATATATTGAGCTCAGGTATAAGGTTTGTACTCTTGTAAATTGTTCCAGGACCTAGGTTGGTGTGGATAATTCTATATCATATTTTTTTTTCTGTGTGCCTACTAAAATTTATTGTTGACAGGTATAGGATTGAATGTCTGTCCAAATGTTTGATGATGTATTTAAAACTTGCTATGTTCTTGTCCTTTTGCTTAGGTTTAAGATGTTTTTACCTTGTGATTGGTTTATTACTGTAGATACTACGTTTAAGACTTTGTTTTGTTTTGGTTTAAGATATTTTATCTTATCAGTGGTTTGTAGTAGCTTTAGTGTTTTCCCTGAATTCTCTTTATTTTTGTGGCCCTGCATTTTCTGATGTTTTGTCCAGCCTTGTGGCTTATCATAAAAAGAAAAATTTTGCATTTAGTGAAAGAAAATTATTTTTCTTGGGGGAGGAAGGTGTTATGTTAAAGTAGGTTATTTAATTGTTTATAAATAAATTCGGTCTTCGGCAGGAGTAAAAGTTAACTGCCCTTTTCATAAGAGTTCGGTGATAACCTTCGCTCCTCCTCGTCGTTAATTAGTGAATTGCCATTAACTCTTTTGTTTATTCTTCTTTCCGAGTGTTTGGTGTTTAGTGAGAGCCGTGGACGAGACTACTGCTGCCTGGAATGTTCAGTTCGGACCGTTCCTTGATCACAGACGTATATCCTAATTCAGCAGCCATTGGTAGACGCCTCTTTTATTCCCTCATAAGGAATTGTGCCTTTGGAGGATTATTTCGCTGGTGTCTTTGAGCCACCCGCGGTATATTGTACACTTCTTGGGATCACGGACCACGTATGCAGGGGTTTTGTCACCTGCGATAGCCACCTCGCTTGTTACGTCCTGCAAGTGTATGTGTCACTTGCGACCTTCGCTTGACATTATTTTCCCCGCCTGAGGATTTTGCGGGAAGACGGTACCGTCGTTCCGTCCCGGCACTGTTGGAGGTACTATTGCCGTGATCCAAGAGCGTCATCACATCTGCTACGCTGCTCGTCTGTGGACCAAGGGTCCGTGAGGAGGAACGTAGGGAGGCATTACCCAGGTAAAGTTACGATCTTTTCATTATCGTTATGGATATGCCCAGTCCGTTTTCCTGGTGTTAATGATACTCCCTCTGATGCTGATGAATGTTCGTCCCCTCTCGGTCGTCTGATCTATGTATGGATAAGTACTGTTGAAGTTATTTCACAGATAGATAATACAGTGTTGGGTTTTTTACATGTATATATAAATTATGACTGCATAATTCTTTTGTGAAGTTATCCAAGTGTTTATGCATTTAGTATGTGGCATGTGTATTTGTATGCTGCCTTGTGTTATGTTTTATTATTTGGTATTTGGTTTAGCTTTAAACGTTTGTGTGTAGGTAGGTAATTTTAAGGTTTTCTGCCTTTCCATTTCTCCTGTCTTCCTTATTCCTATATGTTTAGTAATAGGGTAGTGGTTTGGGGATATTTGTGGGCCCGGCTTAATATAAGCCATACTTTTGATCTGTTTAGTTTTTCTTTGTTAAGGTTAATATTTTTAGATATAGGTCAACCTTGTGTATTTAGAGGACTCTGTATATTAGTCCTCCAGGTCATTTTTGTTTAATCATTGTTGTTTGCCTTAGGAGCTTTTTGTTACTCCTTGTGCAAGGTTGAATTTATTTAAGTGTATTGTAATAAATATTGTTAGATTTTTCCAGTGTTTTTGTTCTGTCTTCCCTCAGTTCACCGGGTTACATAAATAATGTACTGCCTACGATTCCTTTAAAAAATCAAAGTTTAAAGAACCAGAACTACGGCCTACACAGGTCGTAACACCCGCCATAGCCACCTAAGCCCCAAAGAGCTCCACGTTCCAGGCCTCCACGTCGTCTTTCCACTGATCCTGACCCAGTCGACCCCACTCTTGTCACTGCGGTCATGCTCTTGGGGATGAGCGACTGAACCTCCATGCCTACAGTTATGTTCTAGGGACTGGCCGACTGTACGTCCTTTCTGAGGGCCTTTCTTGGTTGTTTATGCTATTGGGCGAGCTGATTCTCTTGGCTATGTGTCTAGTAACTCTGAAAAGTAAGATTGCTCTAGTAGGAGCAATACACTGGAGCAGATTGTCAACAACACCAGTCGGGTCTTTCACTTTTGTGGGCTATGACTGACTGTCTAAGAGCCCAGTACCGAACTAATGTCCAGGCAATTTACGCAAGCACGCACATATCCTTTTATATCAAGAACAATACTCTAGAGAATTCCGGAACATTCAATACTAACATTACGCAATAGTGAGCTACCAGGAACCTTTTCTTGAATCATCCTGTTGAACTCATGTTTATCAGATGGCCGGCACCGAAGTACAGTATTTATGAAAAGTATCTAGAACTCCCGTTCCAGAACACAATGATATTTTGAGTTACAAATACATTAACTTATAAAATTTAAAATTTTATTATTACATCAACATACTGTTTAGGAAATAAAATGAATTATTTCATTTTTACATCAGCCTATATGAAAAAATAAGCCATTATAACAAGCATTGTAATACAATATACATATATTTAATGTAACACAGTATAACACTTATTACTTACTTTACTTTACTTTGATGGCTGCTTTCCCAGTCCCATACAGCAGGAGAACCACACTCTCTAGAGGACCTCCACTGTCGTTTTACCTTGTTCGTTCAGAGTAACATTTCATATCACGTATTGTTCATTTACCCTACTGTTAAATCGTCCCTGTTATACGACTCATGAAATAAGTAAATATTTAGTTTCCTCCTGAAAGTCTTAATGTCTTCAATCATTCGAATGTTTCATGGGAGCTTATTATATAGTCATGGGGCTGCATATTTAAGGGCTCTGGAGCCTAAAGTAGATATATATCTAGGTTCCACCAGTTTGAAGCCATCTGTAACTATTCTCGTGTAGACACGATTTGTTGGCTGCGCAATATGTAACAATACTCTTAAGTATTTTGGATGACCGGTTCTGATAAGTTGGTGGGCTATTGTATATATTTTATATTCCATTCTCGCTTTAATCGCCAGCCAAAGTAAATCGATTAGTACAGGGGGGATAATTTCTCTAGGTGGGACACCTTTTATCATTCTTGCTCATCTATTATTTATGCTTTGTAATTTCTTAAGTTTCACTTTTGGTAAACTATAATAGAGAGAGTTGCAGTAGTCAATCCTGGTAATAACACAGTTTATCACAAGTTTCTTTGCAGAATTTTCGTCCATGTACTTTATTATAAACGCAATATTTCTTAGATGATAGCTAGAATTTTTTATTACATTATTTATTTGGGCTTTTAGAGACAGGTTATAGTCAAGAAATACACCTAGATCTCGAACTTTACTAGATATCAGCACTGAGTCATTATATATGTTCATTTGAATATCACTCATGTTTCTCTCACAGTTTCCCTTACCCACCAACATGAATACAGTTTTGTTCTCATTCAATTTTAGTTGTTTAAATGTCATCCATTCTCTATCACTATCAAGGATTCGGTTTAGAGTTTCAGTAGTGTCTGTGGGAAATAATTCTGGGAGAGGCCTCCCCGTTTCTGATTTCCAGACCCGAGCCTAAAGGATAGAGCGCCAACACACTCACACTTGACAAACTAGAGAACTGCAACGAAGACAGTTTGCTTTCCCTACACACATTCAAGTCCAAAGATTATTCTATACCGGAACTGTCGGCACCGATATCACCTTGATGTTCAGACGCTACTCCATGGCGCAAAATAGTAAATCCCAAAAAAGTGTGGTTGGACTGAATCAGTTACGTTAACGACAGTTTCACAAAGAGTTAGGGGGAGCAGTACTGTAAAAGTAAAAACGTCCTAAGGACCACCGGAAGGTAATACCGTAGAACATTACAATAAAGGATTGACACCGATAGCTTTATATTGACGTAAATATAAACTTACCCTTAAGTCATATCTCACCACATGTGATAACTCATTTAGTCATTTCAAAATGTAAAGGTCAAGTTACAAGCAGTTAATAATTTTAACCTAAAAATGGCGTTTATTTCCATAAAGTACAACAGGAATTTTCACCTGACACAGGAAAAATAGCAAAACTACCTAATTGAAATTTAAATAAAGACCACATGGCATACGAAAAATGAAAAAATGCCAAGAAAATGGTCAAATCAATTAACACTAGAATGGCCACTGATGGTTAACACCCTAGAACGACCAAGCGGTCAAAATGACCGCACGTGAATTTCCATTGTAGTTACACTATTATTTTTTATTTATAATTCCTAATTTATTTTTGGTAACTTATGATTATTCTCGGATAATGGAAAACTGTTCATGAAATAAACAAGCTGTTTCTATTTAAACCAATGCCATTATGAAATTAATAAAGATTACAATTGCTACAATAACTAAAATGGTTGCTGAAATTGAAAGCGAATGTGAAACAAATATTAACATGGATACAGAAAAAAACAGAAAAGTTCTATGCGCAATATTCACATAAACCCTACTACTCCTACATACAAATCACATACATACATACATACACAAACATATATATATATATATATATATATATATATATATATATATATATATATATATATATATATATATATATATATATATATATATATATATATATATATATATATATATGCATATATATACATATATATATGCATATATATATATATATATATATATATATATATATATATATATATATATATATATATATATATATATATATATATATATATAAATATATATATATATATATATATATATATATATATATATATATATATATATATATATACATAAATATATATATATATATATATAAATATATATATATATATATATATATATATATATATATATATATATATATATATATTTATATATATATATATATGTATATATGCATATATATATATATATATATATATATATATATATATATATATATATATATATAATGTACATATTTATATATATATATATATATATATATATATATATATATATATATATATATATATATATATATATATATATATATATATATATATATATATGTACATATTTATATATATATATATATATATATATATATATATATATATATATATATATATATATACATATATATATATATATATATATATATATAATGTACATATTTATATATATATATATATATATATACATATATATATATATATATATATATATATATATATATATATATATATATATATATATATATATATATATATATATATATATATATATATATATATATATATATATATATATACAGTTTATATATATACACACACACACATATATATATATATATATATATATATATATATATATATATATATATATATATATATATATATATATATATGTGTGTGTGTGTGTGTGTGTGTGTACTTGTATATATTTCACTACAATCCTTACAATGTATGATTTACTGATTAAATTTTACACAAATCTGTCCCAAACTTCTAAAATCATAGGAAATTTGTCACTTTGCATTCGAATGGATCGATGATGATCGGATGTCAAATCTTAGGAATTTCATAATTTCCTTGAAACGTCCTCTTGACATTGTTTCTTGGAAAAAGGGAGGCCCCATTTTACTGACCAAAGGCTTATAAAAGATTTTCCTTCTGCAAGAACTCCTCTGGCATAAATAATGCCTATAGTAGCATAAGTCTCTTCAAATGATATGTTCCAATTCTCATCATTCAATTTCATTCTCGCTTCAGTTTCTGTACACTTTGTATGTGTTTGATAATGAAATCATCTATCAATAATCTGAAAGCGTTCAGAACTTGTCCAGGAAAAACTGGATGTTTGGCAAAGGATGTTGGTCCCGGTATTTCTCGTATTATGTTTTGGGTGGTAACTCTCCCGGCATTGACAAGATCCTGTTCAATAACTTCCCACCATGTTCCATCCTCGCCAGTCAGAATAGTAGTTGAAGTTGTTTGCACATCTACAGTATATTCTTTGTTTGAAAGAGCAACAGTACTTTACAACTGTTAATTTTCATTATCACTATCGACATGATAATCATCAGATTCAGATGAACTTTCTTGATTGGGGATACATTCGTTTTCTTCATCTTCAGATATTGGATCTCCTTCAGACTCAGATTCAGATAGTGTCGACAAATAGTCACAATTTCATCATTCGACAGAGAGCGTTTGTATGACTTGTTTACCATTTAGTACTTCAGGGGAAACTGACTAAAACGATAACACGCCGCCAGACTTACAGACACCGGGAATACACGCTGAAAAACATTTTGACTGGCGCGCCACCATAATTACCATTGTATTGCTGGCTAGCGGTCAAAATGACCGTTCGGTCGTTCTAGGTATTATTTAATATATCTCAAAGGATTATAGGATATTTTGATTTGCACTTTTTATCAATGTATACCATGAAAAGTTAGGAAAAGTCAATGAGCATCAAGTTTGTCGAGGAAAGATTATAATAGCTCTATGCATCGGAAAATCAAAATGCGGTCAAAATGACCGCTTGGTCGTTCTAGTGTTAAATCGTAAATCAATAATTAAATGACTAATCAACCAACGAAAGTAAAAATGGTGACTGAAATAATACCAAAAGTTCTACTCACTACTTTAAACACATTCCTCTCGGACAAAAAATTTCAAACTTAATAGAAGGGAACAGGAACATAACTTATGTTAACGGACACGCCACGAATGATTAAACCAGACAGTTTGAACATAACTTCCTAGCTAAATGTGCACATCGTCAATTAAAGGCTACAAAAAAAAGGGGAACAGTTCCTTGGCCAAAGTTGAGCGCCGTTAATTAGTACTCACACTCTTGAGGGTTGATTGTAGACGTTGTAGAGAAAGCATCTTGTAAACTGTTAAGAACACGCAGCATCTTCAGTTCTGCACAATCGTGTTTTATCTTCGTAAGCCTATTTTATAAATAATGGCACAAAGTAAGGCATACTGTTGGTCAGTAACTGATTGACCAACAGGTCGTTGAATCAACGCCTATGTTAAAACGACATTTAAGTTGAAGGGATTATGCCTTCGTCCGTCTTCCACGCTTCCAGGGTTTTAAGTGCACCGCTCGCACGCTTCTACCTCCTGCCGCTGAGCTGGTTCAAACCGGTCGAGTCTTCTTCTTCAAATTTCCACGAGTACGTGGTTTGCTGAAGGGTGCTTCTTCTTCAAATTTCCATGAGTACGTGGTTTGTTGAAGGGTGCTTTTTATATATACAAGGATCATTCTTGAAACTGCAGGGGGAAAGTAATTATAAATAAATCCTACTGTCTAGCTTATAAAAATTAATATACTGTACATACAAAAAAATCAAGTAGCGCTTAGTGATGTTTAATAACACAGAAAACAATCCTAACTAAAGAGACTTATAAATAGGTACTGAGATGTAAATAGCAATAAACTAAGATCAATGAGTTACGTAAATTGAGGAGTTACTTAAATACAAAGCAATTGTGGTTAAACATCCAAAGCTTCAAGAGCATTTGAAAGACAATGCAACCAAACGCTGTTTTAAAAAATTGTCGACGGTCGGTTGCATCATCAAGCAATGTACTGTGAGCTAATGAAATGAGATAAAATCATCTACAGAGGAATGAGGTGATGAAAGGTAAAACATTATAAGAGAATGATGGACATGTTAGCAGCAATGAATATTTAAGGGTATAATAATGAATTTTACAAAGGAAACAAAAGAAAATCGAGATGTGTAAAACCCAGAAAATAACAAACAAAAAATAAAAAATTGAATAACGGGGGTGGCTAAAATAAAGCGTGGAAAGAATTTCCACACCCTGCCAAGTAAGAGCGAGAGAGAAGGGTGGTTCCACTAACAAGATGGAGGGTACGTAAGGAAGGGGGCATTCCCCATCCCTTTCAAATTTACAGCACTTTCTGGAATAAGGCACAGACTTTATCTGCCGCCGCCCTACGAGGTTGCCCTCGAGAGGACACAGGATCAGGTTTGTGAAGAGGGGCAACATCCTCAGAAGAATCGTCATTTAGAGGGTCTTCTGAGGGAGGATCTGGTAACTGGGGTGTCGTGAGCTCATCAGGACCAACTTGCTCCAGTTCAGTGATATAGGGACCTGCGACATTCATCTCCAATGGGATAAGACGGGACTCACATATATTGGACTCACATATATTCCATGAGGGGTGGTGCGCACCATCACAGATCTAATATGACCATCTTGACCGGGGTAGGTTTCAAGAATACGGGCCATGGTATAATCTTCCAGATTTACTTCATCCAAAATTAACAAACATAAATCTCCAATTTTAGGAGGCACAGGGTGGATACGATTATTTTCTATGTGACGTTCACGAAGGGAATTGACTTAATCCTGGGTCCATCGTTTAAAAAACACTTGCAACATATTTGTGAGTTTCTGATAACTAGCTGGGAGGCTTTTCCCTTCCCTATTTGTAGGGTCATTGAGGTCGGTCAAAAAGACCTGAGGAGCAAGTGAGTGGGTTCGACCGTAAAGCAGATGACTCGGAGTCAAGGGGGTATCAGTAACGTCGTTGACATCCAAGTAAACTAAAGGTCTATCGTTGATGATGCATTCGGCTTCTTGTACCAAAGTGACAAATTCATAATAGGTAGGATACAAGTGATACATGGCTTCCCTTAAATTAAGTTTGGTGAAGTCTATTAGCCTTTCATAAAAACCTCCCTGCCAAGGGGCATGGGGAGTGATGAATTTCCAGGTCAGGTTATGGGAAGATTTAAACCCATCAATTATAGGGTGATGCATAAGTTCAGTTAGAAGAGTTTGACCAGCTTGGAAAGTGGAAGCATTATCGGAGACGATATAGTGTGGCATACCAAATCGAGCGGCAAATCTGCGCACTGCTTGCACAAAGTCTATGACCGTTAATGAAGTTGTGACTTCTAGAGCTACGGCTCTGGTTGCAGCGCAGGTGAAAAGTAAGATATAAACAAAATCTACATGTGAATTGTATACCTTAAAAGCTCCAGTGAAATCTAAGCCAGTTACTCAGAAGGGCACTCTTGAAATGAGGTGATTGGGATGATACTGGGTTAATGGAGGCATTGGGTACGGGGCCGCTTGCACCTTTCGGCAATGGATGCAACAGCTCAAAATTTTCTTGATTTGCTGCCGCATTTGGGGAACCCAAAATTTTTTACGTCATTCAACAAGGAGTGTTGAAGTATTACAATGCAGCAAACGTTCATGCCAATGTCTGACAATAAGTGTCCAAAGGGCACAATGATGTTCTAGCAAAACGGGATCGACATAATCTAATTCCACGGGGGCATTACTGAGACGGGAACTAGCTTTGAGAAGACCTTGGTTATCCAGGTAAGGTTTATGTTGGCCAATGAAAGCTAGTTCGTCCGAATTGAGACGAATGTCTTCACCTTGCACTTTCTTTAGAATGTTAGGATAACTTTGGGCCTGGGAACATTTTAACATGACTGTTTAGGGTGGAAGGTTGAATTTATTGGTTAGATTAGGGCAATGTTGTGACAAGGATTGTATCCATTGGGGAATTCAACGAAGGAGTGCAGTGTAGCACTTGATCGCGTCGTCAAGGGAGCTGTAATGATCAAACAGTCATACTCCCGGGGGATCGAGCTGAATAGGGCATGCACATATCTCCGGGTTAATAGAGAAACTGCTTTGATCGGGGTATTCTGAAGGGTTACTGAGCCAAGGAGGGCCTTGTAGCCAAAATTTATTCTATAGATTATGCCTGACAGCGACACCACGCGATACCAGGTCTGCAGGATTGCTATTAGCGGGGACATGCTTCAGGTTAAGATTACAAGTTAATTTAATGTTGATTATCTCCTCCACACAGTTAAGGACGTAAGGGGAGTTACTTTTAGAAATATGGACCCACTGGAGGGCAGTTAAAGCGTCAGACCAAACAGTGACCGAAGCGTATATGCCAGGGCGCAGTTCTGACAAGTGTTTGGCTAAACGACAGCCCAGTAAGAGCGCAGTTAACTCAAGTTTGGGAATGGTTAAACTTTCATCCATTTCCAACATGCGTTTAGGGGTGACTCGGGCTTTAGCCGTAAGGAGGTGAGAATTACCTTCCTGGGTGACTATATAAGCAGCTACTCCTAAAGTGAGCTTGAAAGCATCGGCAAAAATGTGCAATGCTGGTTGACTGCCATCATGCACACTACGAGGAACTAATTTGTTCAAGACGTTTGTACCTTTTGATGATATCACTTAGTTCTTGAACTTGCTCAGTGTCAACAGGGGTGTCCCAGCCCTTGTCAGTCATCCACAGTTTTTGAATGAAGAATTTGCCTAGAATTGTAACGGGAGAAATAAGTCCAATAGGGTCATAAATGGAAGAGAACAAGGACACGACTTTTTTTAGTGTTGATGTGGGAATGACTTATCTCTAATTCAGGGGATAATTTAACATTCAAGGTCTCATTAACAGTATCCCATTCTAGACCGAGGTAATCATGAATGCCTCTTTCTGTGAAATCGCCGTTAAGAGAGGCATTAGTCGTGCATTTGAGAGAGTTAGGGGGTCCTTTGACTGGCCAGACAGTACCATATTGGATCCTTCTCTCTGGTTACGGTTCTTTCCCTTTGCCTACACAGGCATCGAATAGTCTGGCCTATTCTTTACAGATTCTCCTCTGTCCTCATACACCTGACTACACTGAGATTACTAAACAATTCTTCTTCACCCCAGGGGTTAACTACGGCAATGTAATTGTTCAGTGGCTACTTTCCTCTTGGTAAGGGTAGAAGAGACTCTTTAGCTATGGTAAGCAGCTCTTCTAGGAGAAGGACACTCCAAAATCAAACCATTGTTCTCTAGTCTTGGGTAGTGCTATAGCCTCTGTACCATGGCCTTCCACTGTCTTGGGTTAGAGTTCTCTTGCATGAGGGTACACTCAGGCACACTGTTGTATCTAGTTTCTCTTTCTCTTGTTTTGTTGAAGTTTTTATTGTTTATATAGGAAATATTTATTTAAATGTTGTTACTATTCTTAAAATATTTTATTTTTCCATGTTTCCTTTCCTCACTGAGCTATTTTCCCTGTTGGGGCCCCTGGGCTTATAGCATCCTGCTTTTCCAACTAGGGTTGTAGCTTAGCATTTAATAATAATAATAATAATAATTTGGCTAACGGCATGTTAGCCTTTAACATAAGTGCCTCATTGAAGGATCTCTCACTCAAAATGTCTTTGGGGTCGACATAACAGCGTTAAAAGTTATCAATATAGAAACTGGTTTTGAGTGTCGATGCCAATCTACTGGACTGACTGTCCAAATGATGTTGGATAGTTTGGTTAAGCAAGTAGGGGCTCGAGGTGGTGCCAAACAGAACGACTTTAAACCGATATGCGATGATCCTTGTTATTTCTGGATCTTCAAAGAAAAGAAAGCGACAGAAGTCTCTCTGTTCTGGGACAATCTCTATGCAAAGGAATGACTTGGAAATTTCTGCAGTTAAACCAAAGAGCTTCTCGCGGAACATTAAAATCATCGATTGAATCTTCGATGCAAGATTGGGTCCTGTGTACAGAGAATCGTTAAGAGAAAGTGAATTGGGGTTCGACCTGGATGAAGCGTTGAAAACAATACGTATAGGGGTAGTGGCTGAATTCTTAACTACGGGATGATGCGGTAAATAATTAACTTTTCCATCAACAGGGGCGCCTAAGGGGACAGGCTCAATAAAGTTTTCTTTAAGATACTCATCCAGAATCTTACGGTAATCAGTAAACAATAGGGGGTTCTTTGATTTTTTGACTGACATGAGTTGAGCAAAGTCTCTAGCATAATTTGAAATGGGACGCTTATCACTCTTGAGAGGTAGCTGAATAACATACTTTCCAGTTTTGTATTGAGTAGTTCTCTTGAAGAGATCAACTGCTTTCTCTCCAAGATGCCTGAAGGGTTCTTTAGTGATACCAATGGTGTCAAGTTTCCAAAGGTTTTCAAGAGGCGGGTTTATAGTCATAGGCGAGTCAACATCAATTCGGTTAATGGTAATTGTGACTGCGCTGACATCTCTTGGGTCCACGTCAGGACGTGACCAATCAGGCAACTCTCCCCATACCATGTAACCGGCGGGAATGCTAAACAGGTTTACACCTTGGATATCATAGGTACGCTTGAGGAGCCTGGGAAGATAATCGGCAACGAGAATGATCTTAATACCGGCAGCATTATCATCGGGACGTTGATCCGCGAACGAATTCCATTAGCTTCTAGCGCACGGACAGTACGAGTGTAACCTGGCATCTTGATGCCTTAACCTACATTGGCACTAACAATAGCCACAATCTTATGTCTCCGTCTGCCAATTTTCATATTAAATTGTACTAGATCAGAACTCTTAGGGGGTTCGGTACAATTATATGAGTTAAGCTGGAACACCATCTGTCCAACAGGTTTAATATTTAATGATTTAACAATATTTGGGTGCACAAAAGTACGTTATGCACCACAATCTAGAAAAACTCTTGTGGAGTGTTTAAATTTAACGGAGACTAATTCGGCAGTGAAAGTCGGTAATGCAACTGAGGTAAGGTCATTAGGCTCAACACACGTGGTGTTGTTGTGGATACAAGCAATGTGATTGAGCTTTACCGCAGGGGTATTGATACTGGGAGGGATAAGGGGTTGCATGTCAGGGGGGTTATTAATGGGAGGTCTAATGGGTTGCATGTTAGGAGGGTTATGATTGTAAGGTCTAATGGGTTGCATGTTACGGGGGTTATTAATGGGATGTTTAAGGGGTTGGGAGTTAGGGGTGTTGTTAGCAAACCCACTAATGGGTTGGATGAAGTGGTTGGATATTGCAAGGATATTTGGGGATACAGGCAATTTATGAGCCTGCTGACAGATCAGGCAAGCAATGGTTGCATTGCAATTGCTGGCAAAGTGTTGAGTGGAAAAATATTTTGTGCAACAATTCATTTCTCGCAACCTTGATATCCCACTTCTTGAATCGGGGAAATGGGGATATTTGGATTGCACGTGGTCACTATTGCCACAAAAAATACATTTACCTCTAGCAGTCCCATTACTGTGGCCAGCAATAGGCCATCCATTTGATTGACTAGGAGTCGTTTGTAGATCCACGGACCGGACAGGCCCGTTATTAACTTTAAGTTTAGGTATATGATTGTTCACGCTGGAGGAAGGAGGTCTAGGCTGGTTAAGTGATTTACCGTAAGAGCGTGAGTTTCCGTAACGGTTGGCTCGCGCGGGTTTATCACAGGTATTAGGTTTGGGGCTGTTGTCAGGGCTTATCATGAGCTTCATCATTTCCTTCATGCGAGTATGAGCATACAGGGCACTTTACATTTCAGCCAAGGTTACTTCCTTGCAATTGCAATATCGGTAATCTATACCTAGGTAAAGACGACCCAGTTAGTTATACATATTCCGTTTCCGTGTTGTCCCATTCCATGAGGAAACGATGGAGATCAGTGCTATCATCATTAGGGGAGGATGCTTTATAAAATTTATTTATCACGAGGGGTTTAGTCAGAATGGAGGACTCATACTCTCGCTTAAGACTGTCTATCGATCTTTCATACAGACCCTCTGTCCACACTTGGTTACCGAGAAGTTTACGCGCCGGTCCCTCAAGGGTACGCAACAAAATCTTGTATTTTTCTGTGGGAGAGTACTTGGAATTTTCATGTACCGTCTGGCGAAACAAACTCCACCAGCCGGCCCGACAATCTCTAAGACCATCGAAGGGAGTAGGATCAGGATCTGCAGCGACTGAGATGCATACAAACTGAGGGTTAGCGTTAGGCGCTTGAAGGGGATTTGAAGGGTCGATTTTTCCCTGTGATACAACTTGAAGGTACATCGTTTCTGTGTCAGTTAACAAACTGACAAGATCAGTATAACTAGATAGGACAGTGGGGTTGTTCCAATGAGGTTTCCACAAAGTTTTGATAATGTCCCTAAGTTCCGCAAGAACTCCAGTAACTTTGTTTTTACAGTGCTCTAAACCCTCAGGGGTTGCACTGGCAAAATCTATTTAGGAAACAGCTTTCAGAGATATGTTTGCCTCTTCGTAAATGAATCTGAACTCCTGCGTTTGTTCTTCAAGACGACCATTAAGGTCTAAAGTAGCCGGCATCTCCACAGCCTGCTGTGGAAGTTTAATGTGACTGTCTTTGGCCGCCATCTTGGGAAGACCACGTGTACGATGGTACAGAAGGTTCACAAAAAAAAAAAATTATGCAGACGAACAAAGTCAAACTTAAATAACACACGGCAGGGAGAATGTTACAGACAAACGGTCACCAAGAAGGGTACAAAGGACAAACATAAAGGTAGCCCACCTATAACAGGGAACCATAAACCAAGGAGTGAAAACAAATTAATGGTTAAGGGGAAAAATGATCAGATCAAAATAGGAGCTCCAAAGCTCAGAGTACATTAGAAAAAACGTGCAACATATACCGATGATCCAAACAAATAAAATAAAACCTGAGTTCTCCTTCAGGGTAGAACTTTCTGGCTAAAACGCTTGGTTACATAGGTGCCTTTATTCGTCAAAGGCTACCATGAATTACGTCTTAAAACACTGTACATCTCGTTACCTATCAAAGTCTGGGCTTAATCATTCTACAAATTTGCTAGTGTGTGAGGTTGTGAGGTACGACTTAAGCGGGCGATGTTTATGTAGCGAAAACGCTACAAATGAATTTATAATGTTTAAAAATTCATTATTCCCCAATCAATGGTGTCAGATCCGGTTCGAAGGACCAGTGTTATTTATTTAAGTGTGGGAAATAATTCCGGGAAAGGCCTCCCCGTCTCTGATTTCCGGACCCGAGCCTGAAGGATAGAGCGCCGACACACTCACACTTGACAAACTAGAGAACTGCAACGAAGACGGTTTGCTTTCCCTACACTCCTTTAAGTCCAAAGATTATTCTATACCGGGACTGTCAGCACCGATATCACCTTGATGTTCAGACGCTACTCCAGGGCGCAGAAGAGTAAATTCCAATCGATTGTAGCTGGACTGAATCAGTTACGTTAACGACAGTTTCACAAAGAGTTAGGGGGAGCAGTACTGTAAAAGTCAGAACGTACTAAGGACCACCGGGAGGTAATACCGTCGACCATTACAATAAAGGATTGACACCGATAGCTTTAGAATTGGCGTAAATATAAACTTACCCATAAGTAATATCTCACCTCATGTGATAACTCATTTAGTCATTTCAAAATGTAAAGGTCAAGTTAAAAACAGTTAATAATTTTCACCTAAAAATGGCGTTTATTTCCATAAAGTACATCAGGAATTTTCACCTAACTGACACAGGAAAAAATAGCAAAACTACCTAATTGAAATTTGAATAAAGACCGCATGGCCTATGAAAAATGAAAAAATGCCAAGAAAATGGTCAAATCAATTAAATCGTAAATCAATAATCAAATGACTAATCAACCAACGAAAGTAAAAATGGTGACTGAAATAATACCAAAAGTTCTACTCACTTCTTTAAACACATTCCTCTCGGACAAAAAAATTCAAACTTGATAGAAGGGAACAGGAACATAACTTATGTTAACGGACACACCACGAATGATTAAACCAGACAGTTTGAACATAACTTCCTATCTAAATGTGCACATCATCAAATAAAGGCTAGAAAAAAAAGGGGGGACAGTTCCTTGGCCAAAGTTGAGCACCGTTAATTAGTACTCACGCTCTTGAGGGTTGATTGTAGACGTTGTAGAGGATGCATCTTGTAAACTGTTAAGAACACGGTGCATCTTCAGTTCTGCACAATCGTGTTTTATCTTCGTAAGCCTATTTTATAAATAATGGCTCAAAGTAAGGCATACTGTTGGTCAGTAACTGATTGACCAACAGGTAGTTGAACCAACGCCTATGTTAAAACGACGTCTAAGTTGAAGGGGTTATGCCTTCGTCCATCTTCCACGCTTCCAGGGTTTTAAGTGCGCTGCTCGCACGCTTCTACCTCCCGCCGCTGAGCTGGTTCAAACCGGTCAAGTCTTCTTCTTCAAATTTCCACGAGTACGTGGTTTGCTGAAGGGTGCTTTTTATAAATACAAGGATCATACATGAAACTGCAGGGGGAAAATAATTATAAAGAAATCCTACTGTCTGGCCTATAGAAATTAATATACTGTACATACAAAAAAATTAAGTGGCGTTTAGTGATGTTCAATAACACAGAAAACAATCCTAACTAAAGAGACTTATAAATAGGTACTGAGATGTAAATAGCAATAAGCTAAGATCAATGAGTTACATAAATTTAAGAGTTATTTAAATACAAACCAATTGTGGTTAAACATCCAAAGCTTCAAGAGCATTTGGAACAGAATGCAACCAAATGCAGTTTTTAAAAATTGTCGACGGTCGGTTGCATCATCAAGCAATGTACTGTGAGCTCAGAAAATGAGATAAAATCATCTACAGAGGAATGAGGTGATGAAAGGTAAAGCATTACAGGAGAATGATGGACACGTTAGCAGCAATGAATATTTAAGGGTATAATAATGAAGGTTACAAAGGAAACAAAAGAAAAAAGAAATGCGTAAAACCCAGAAAATAAAAAACAAAAAATAAAAAATGGAATAACGGGGATGGCTAAAATAAAGCGTGGAAAGAATTTCCACAGTGTCATGTATATCTTTTATGGAGAAGTAAAATTGTGTCATCATCAAATACTTTAAACTATTCTTGTGTATGTATTTAATGTTTCATGCCAGACCGTAGAATTTTCTTTGGAATCGGTTTTACCTGAAGCTGCAAGAATACTGTTGGTACTTATATAAGCATCCTTCAGAACCTACGGAAAAGAAACAAAAATAGCGAACAGAACCATTTGCTGTACTCTCTCTCTCTCTCTCTCTCTCTCTCTCTCTCTCTCTCTCTCTCTCTCTCTCTCTCTCTCTCTCTCTCTCTCTCTAATATTAAAATTTTGTGAAATGGTTTTCTTAAATATAACTGTTTTTATGAAATCTTACAACAGAATAGAAGGACAGATCTTCCTGTTTCACCTTAAACCTAATTAAAACAAGAGACCAAATGTCATTATAGAATAAGAAGAATTAAAAATGCAACAATTATTAACATTGTAAAATATAATTAGATAAAGGTATGATAAGAATTATAATTAATTTAGTCCCCCTTGAAAGTAAAGACAGAAAATGAAAGAAAACTTAGTTGGGAGTTCTTCTCTTTTTTACAAAATTCTATAGAAAAGTTGCATTAATAAATTTTCATTACATTCAACGGGAATAAAGTTTTCACGTTTGTATTCTATCATTCAATATATTTATTTATTAATTATTGATGGAGCAGGAAAGGCTTCCTCCAATCTCAGTGAACGTTCACTTAGTATTACGCTAATTCCTGACGAGTTTTTGATCAGATGTTTTTTGTGTTTATAATTATTTTTAGTAATTATAAAGGAAACTTTTTGTATCATGTATAAGATTTAGTGAAACTTTACATGAATAATTATAGAAAAAGAAATCAGAATTTTAAAAAGAACTTGATGTAGTTTATTGGATGTTCAGCTACTACATTTGCCACAAAATCACTCAATTCAGTGATATTATTAGATACCCTCATATTTGAAGGGTAAGCACTATCAAAATATGCCTGTTGTGATGTGCCATGAAATTCCACCATGCAGGCGTTGGTTTTATTACCATTCCAGTTACCGTATTGTCATAGCTCGGCTCACTACGTATCTTTAGATTTATGAACCATCAATTTCTCTCCTTAATGAGAAGCATATTTCTCCCTAGCAGAACCTTTCTTTGGTTACCTACGGGCCGACCAAGGGAAAGGACCGTGCCTACAAGAAGAGTTGGGTTTAATACTATTCGTTCGTTCGTTCGTAGAGAATTAGAGCCAACTCTTCTTGTTGGCACGAGCCTTTCCCTTGGTCGGCCCGTATTAATACTATTATCATCATCATCCATAGCAGTCTTCAACACTATGTTAAATACCTTTTATATGTACTATTTTATCAAATAGTTACATTATACAATGTAATTGATTACATGCTTATTTTTTTAACCATAAACACTGAAATTTGGGTTAATGTAGCATGCTGATTAAACAAAACTCGTCCCTAAATTTACCAGATTTTCCAAATTTGGGGACAATTTCCCTAGACACAGACACCATGACAGAAAGCCCTATAAGAATCTATGTGTCAACAAGCTTAAAGACAAAATATCAAATTAAAAACCATATATAAGTACTGAGTATAAATATCAAACACTAGCAATATAAAATTTTCCCATAATTCCTATATATCTATAATAATTATATATATATATATATATATATATATATATATATATATATATATATATATATATATATATATATATATATATATATATATATAATATATATATATATATATGACATACAAATTGGATAAAAACCCCTAGGATCGCAAGAGGGTCTGCCCCTCTCTTTTATTCTTCTCCTGTACTTCTCTTTCTCGCTTTTGTCTAATTCTCTCCCATCCCGAGTTCCTGCCTTCGGGCTATAAACTGGATTGTATACAGGGGTACTCTTCCTTTCCACGTATTCCCCACTTCCCTATCCTTATACTTATTGTTAATATATATATATATATATATATATATATATATATATATATATATATATATATATATATATATATATATATATATATATATATATATATATATATATATATATATATATATATATATATATATATATATATATATATATATATATATATATATATCACGTTTTGGGTCTGAACAAAGAATTCATGGACTCTGCTCTGCTATGGACAGTTAAAACATCTAAAATTGCACATGTTAACTTGCTTGCAATATACTTATTGTATAAGATTTAAAATTATGGTCAATAAATGTTGATTTTATAGAATAAGTAGTTAATGAGTCTTTTAAATCAGAATTATTTAAAGGCAGCTATACTTTCATTTTCCCCCGAGCCATGATAATGAAATCGCCTATTATAGACGACATGAATGCCCCAACAACCATCAATAAATGATATAAGGCAACAAAAAGAACAAATAAACAGCCTTTATGACCTTGAATCCCGACAAATGAAATATATATTAGGAAATACGACGAGGCTGAGATACCAACAAGATTTAATTCGTCATATTTTCTGTGTTTGAAAGTCTTGTGATTTCATCGGTTGGCACTCCTGACTGGTGGTTGGCCACTGAAGAAGTCAGGTGTTGTGATGACGTCACAAGCAAAGAACGCAGAAGACAAAATGGAAATTTTAAACACATTTTCTTTTAACTGTTTTTATTGCCAAAATGAATATCAGTAGTTGAGGATGTTCTTTTGCTCAAATTTAGAATTAAGATAATTATATTTCCTATCTTGCAAAAGAAAATAACACTGATCACATTATTAGTATCCGATAATTTCTACCATTTTAGTCAGCGTTGCACAACGTTACCACGTATCTTTTAACCCTTTTTTTCTCTCTTTTCTCTCTTTGTCATATTGATATTTTCAAATTTGTTTCCCTTGGAATGCCGATATGCATAGTTTCCCTATTATCTTAATATTCTCTCTAGATTTGGGAACTAAAGAAGGAAGCAAAAATAGTAAAGAAAGAAAGAAAAAATGAGGATAAGCATCAACTACAAACTCTTGAAAAATAGAAATAAAGAATCCGTGATAAACTGATGCAACAAGAAGGTTTGTCAACACCTTCGTAAAAATATTTGATTCAGAATGTTAATGATAAAAAAGTTATTATTATTATTATTATTATTATTATTATTATTATTATTATTATTATTATTATTATTATTATTATTTAACCTATAACCTTAGTTGGATAATAAGGATGTTAAAAGCCCAAGGCCCCCAACAGCGAAAATAACACTGTGTTTTCGCCATGATAGCGAATGTGAAATAGTTTTACATGTGAAATACATAATATAGCTGTTTGGACGAAAGGGAACTTGACTACACGACAGAGTTGGGAGCGAGCCTGAGAAATGTTGTTACAACTAAAAGTATGAAGGGCCTTTTATGCCGAGCGCATTAACCTACCCTGGATAGGTACGGTGGGTCGTTTGCGACCCCGAGCGTCAAAAAAAAACAGGTTTTTCTCACGTGACTCACCCCTGTGACTGAATTTGTGGGTGATCGACCTGCAGGAGGTGTCTCCCCTACACGCTCTAGTAGTGTCCAGATGTGCATTGCTGTAGCTGTACTCCTTCCCCGATTTCTGAGACGCGTCGGGGTCGTTCGCGTCCGAGTTTACCCTTCTGAGGTAGTTTGCATAATTATCAAAGTTATTACGTATTATGAAATTGTCGTAGAATGGTGCAACTTGTATAGGTTATCAGTTGTGGAAAGTCTTGGTGGATTGTTTGGCTACCATGTGCATGTTTTTTTTTTTAGTTAAAATGTCGTTCATCACCACGAGGACCATTTTACCGCGAGTGCCCCTTTTTCATTTTTTTTCATTTTTTTGCCAAGTCATTTTTCCGTAAGATATTGCCAAATAGTGTCGTAAAACTTTTGCTTGTTTAGTGTTGGAAAGTGTGTCTAGATGATCTGGCTACCCATGCATGACTTTGTTTTTGTCAGATACGACGTAGTTATTGGTATATTGGGTATTTAACTGCGGTTACCAATTTCTGTTTTTTTTTCAATATTTGTAAAAATTACTACGTAGTAAGGAATTGCCGTATATTATTCATTTTTTTTTTCATGTTTATGTGTTAGAAAG
>NC_090749.1:27780186-27782686 GCF_036898095.1 Palaemon carinicauda | reverse complement strand
ACTACAGAGGCAATAAGAATATTCAAAAGATTGGAACATAATAATAAAAAAAAATTTGAAAAAAACAGACTCTGAACTAAATTCTCGTATCCATATAATTATAGTCTTCGATTTACTTGTACTAAACAGGATGAGAAAACAAAGTAATGCAATTGAATCACGAAATGACAAAATGACAAAAGTATTCCATTGATGGATTGATGAAAATAAAAAAGCTGTTATGGTTGTTATGAAATGGATCGCCTGACATGATCAGCTGTTCTTTTTTTTTTTTTTTTTTGTTTATTATAATGACGCCATATGTTAATATCGGCACAATACGCAACGGTTGTGAAATCTCCCTTTTCACTTCATACGGATCAGAGTGAAAGTGAAACTTAAAAAAATGAATTCTACTTTCCCAGTCATAACTTAAAAAGGCTGTTGTAAATTCTTTTTTTTACTTTTATCAAGATAAAATACAGTTTACAAGTTCACATATCTACATATACATATTTATAATATAAACATATATACTTTAATTTTGGTTTCCCGATGTGATTTATAACTCAACATTTGCATATACTAACATTAGTCACTTAGATAAATATTTACATGTAATTTTCGAGTTGAATGTTCCTTCTAGTAAGTTGTGAGTCGAGAGAGAGAGAGAGAGAGAGAGAGAGAGAGAGAGAGAGAGAGAAGAGAGAGAGAGAGAAGAGAATCCAAACACTCATTTAATTCTCCATAACTTTACTTTCCTTAAATACACAAAGACATACAATAAACAAAACAGCGTTCATGAATTTGGATTCCAAACTCCGAAGAGTGTCTGATTAAAAACCGCTATAAATCATCGGCCTTAAAAAGTCAAATTATTTCAATATTTTTTTTTTTTAATCCTTGGGGGGGGGGGGGGGGGGGGTCATGAACTTTCCTTGAGTACCTGTCCACAAACATGGACCATTTTTGTTGCCATCTCATCACCAAATGGCCAAAAGTTTATAATTGATGTTTTCCTGGTTCAGGAAATTAGGGTTACATTTATCCCTTGATGAAAATGAGCAAATTCCAGAACTTTGAAAATGCTTCTTCCTTGAAGAAGAAAGTTTTTCTCCTTGAAGAATAAGAGCAACATTTCCCTCAGCCGACTTTTATGTTTGATTAGAAATTAAGAAGCTTTTTATTTTACTATTAACAGATTGATTGGATTTCTTTATTCCAAATAAAGTTTATGATGAAGGAAGAAACCGACTGGATTTCTTTCCATAAACAATTAGATCAGTTTTATCCCAGAAATGCATCTACGTGTCTTCAGTTTTTTCTGAATTGATAAGCGTATTATCAAACCTTTTTTTTTATACGAAATATTATGGGCCTCTAAGTTTAAGATTGATGATATTAGTGATTTGTTTAATGAATTTAAAGAAACTCTATTTAGATTTGCTAGTAATAGTTCCAACGAAAAATTATCGGTATTATAACCCCAGTCATTTTTTTTCTCTCTTGGAGGAAAAAGAATGAGAGACAGCGCTCATTCATGCAAATGAACCTTCATGTTTGACTACCATTTCAAATAAAGCGTGGGAAACAAACTGACTGTCTTCTCAGAGTGAGCCTGACCAAATTCTATATACAACATATAGTATGATCTACTGTAAGAATACAGAAAACCTTCATCAACATTCAGACTCCCTTTGAAATCATTGTGGAGATGAACCTGAGAGAGAGAGAGAGAGAGGAGAGAGAGAGAGAGAGAGAGAGAGAGAGAGAGAGAGAGAGAGAGGTCGTCAAATTATGTGTTCTGCCAACTCCCTCCTGCCAGTCTCTCCTTCTTCCATCCCTCTGAAATAGGCAAGAATTGTTGGTCCCAGGGAAGTTTGGGGTGCAATATTAACTTCCTCCTGGATATAATTTATATCCAATTTTACTACATAGAGATATTCTATATTCTATAAAATCATGTATGTAAATGAATATCCCTTTCATATCATTCATTTTCACATCTTCTGTAGCAATTTCCCTTTTTTTACAATGACGTAGCTTTAAAATTATAAGAGATGTCACGATTGCCAGATAACTCTAGATCAATCAATCAAAGTATCAAAATTATTTTTATATCAATTTAAAATCCCCGACAAAATAAAGCAAACCTTTCTACATCGTTCCACCCAGTATCCTTATATAACATAAGATGTTTAATTCTTCTTCTTCTTCTTCTTCTTCTTCTTCGTCTTCTTCTTCTCCTTCTTCTATTTGCCCAGAGAATGAGAGAGAAGTTTGAAATTTTAATCTGTAATATGCTGCAATTACTATCATGTCATAGTTATCAGATGACCTGCTTTGCATTAGTGAAAATAGTGACATTCACTGCAACTAATATTATCCTTTCAGCGGCCACATCAGGATAACAAGATAGATCGACAAATAAAGAGAGAAACTCAAACAAAAGACCATTCAATTATAGCATTGAAGAGTGATTATAACCTAAACTAATCCAGATAAAGCTCCTAATTTCTGC
>NC_090749.1:27760186-27770186 GCF_036898095.1 Palaemon carinicauda | reverse complement strand
GACCAATAATATCAACTGTAGCATTTATTTTCTTTGCGTACTGTTTAGGGAATCTACAAGCCTTGTCAAAATGACCCTTATTTATAAAATTTTGGCATGTTTGTCCAATAGCAGAGCATTTCTTTGCTCTGTATGTAAGATGATCAGTTTTACCACACCTCTAAAACTTGAGATTTTCCCGTTGTTTTTGTGTATAGG
Source organism: Palaemon carinicauda (assembly GCF_036898095.1). Classification (NCBI taxonomy): domain Eukaryota; kingdom Metazoa; phylum Arthropoda; class Malacostraca; order Decapoda; family Palaemonidae; genus Palaemon; species Palaemon carinicauda. The sequence goes on along the minus strand of NC_090749.1, from coordinate 27,769,988 downwards.
CCGGATTCAGATATTTATGAACATTTGTGTTAGGCCCTTTACTATGACTAGGCTTTGATATATTTCTTCTCTGATTCTCATTGTTTTCCCATTTTGAACCTCTTGTACTAATTTTAGAATATTCCATTCTATTACTTGTAGAACTACCTATTATGTTTTTTTGCCTATCCGAGGTTTCTAAAGCTTTGTCTATTATCAATACCTTTTCGAATGTTAAATCTCTGTCTTGCAATAATTTCTTTCTTAGCTCTTGTGATGTGCAATGTGCAATAACTTGATCTATGATAACATATTCTAATTCTAGAAATTCACATGAAACAGCTAAATTCTTTAGTCTAGTCAAAAATGCATCTAAACTTTCATTTTCTTTCTGATATGCCTGTGCTGTAAATTGATACCTTTCAAATAAATTATTGACCTGAGGAGCAAAATATGTGGTAAGAACCTTAATTGCAGCTTCACTTGTGTCATCTCTAGGCTGCAATGTCTTAAACAATTCCCGAACTTCTCTACCTGCTGTATGAAGTAATAATGCCTTCTTTTGGGCATCCTTCATATTCCCAAATGCTTCTAGATAAATCTTAAATTCCTCACACCACTGTTGCCATCGTGTTGCAACAGAATTGGGTTCAGCTGTGATGCCAAATCGTTCAGGATGTTCAATGGCAAGAGGCATTTTGACTGCATACCTTGATACCTTGAATAGGTCAGGCTACTGTTCTAAAGTCACTTTGTAACTTCCTACCTTTTTTGTATCCTACACAACTTAAAAATTCACTTCGTTTTCTTGTTTTGTTTGCTAGTGTTTGATGAAATTCTTCTGGTCGGCTGCATAGGAAATATTCATTGGCCTTTTTCTTCTGCTTCTCTTGCAATAAATTTTTCTTCTGCTGCTCTATGATCTCTGCGTGCATTCATCATTGGGTCATCCCCAATTTTATATTTATGTTGGTTGATTGTTTGTTGATTTCAGCATATTACTCACCTGTGATTGAATGAATAATTATTAGTATTTATCCAGGGGTATCCCATCTGTATTGTCATTTTTTATTGTTGATATGTTGAATCAAACGCAGGCATGTACATAATCCTTTAATGTATAATAAAAGGCTACATTGCTTTTGGCTCTGGACTTCCAACAACCAACTCCCAACTGAACGTCAAGCTTCTGGTAAACAATCTTAAAAACCAAAACCTCATAACAAATATAAGAGCATCGTTCTCAAAAGACTTAAATCCTACTGCAGTACAAAAGTAGAAAGAATCACATCCTATCTTCGAGGTAATCAATAAATGTTTGAACCCTATCATCAAAATACATTATTTCAGTTATGTACAATCTTAAACATGTTTTATCAATGCAATATGATGCAATGTTGCGCTCAATACACGTAACATTTGAGGTAATACAGTACATTATTACAATTACATAACAGCGTTCACTGTAAACCAAATCTGGCTTCGTTACTTGGTTGTTAAGGAAACTTTAACAATGAATATGGGACATGGTATATCGTCTCTTGGGTTTCATAATAGCATGGCATTGATGATGCAACAGTAATATTCATGAAAACAAGGTTAAATGTGCGAGAATTAAAAGAAAATTATGGAAACAGGAATGATAAGGATACCCTTTGTGTTTTGTACAGGGAGGCAGAGGATACTACTGAGCATTTGGTCATGTCATCCATAAAACTAGAAAACTGGCCATTTTGGAGAATGATTAAGTCCCTAATTTGATAGACAAAGAGGTGTATTTCTTTGAAATAGGCTTTACCTGGAGCTGCAAGGATACTGTTGGTACTTATATAAGCATCATTCAGAACCTACGGAAAAACAAAATTAGCAAACAGAACCATTTGCTATTCATAATTTCCACCTCTCTCTCTCTCTCTCTCTCTCTCTCTCTCTCTCTCTCTCTCTCTCTCTCTCTCTCTCTCATTAAATTGCCACTGTATATAAGGAAGAAAAGATTCGATAATTGCTATAGTTTTCAACTACTCGCTATATTTTCTTTCTTCCCCTAAATCTAATATTAGAAATATGAGATAGTATTCGTAAATATAAATTTTTTTTTTCTTTATGAAATCTTATGACAGGAAAGAAGAGCAGATCTTTCTCTATCCTCTCAAACCTAATTTGAAAAAGATCAAAGATTATCATAGGATAAGAAGGAATAAAAATGGAAAATTTTTTAACATATAGACTTAGATAAAGGGATGATATAGAATTAGATTTCATTTAGTCCCCCTCGAAAATCAAGACAGTTCTACTTTTTTTTCTGCAAAATCTATAGAAAATTGCATTAATTAATCTTCATTATAGTCAACGGAAATAATGTTTTCACGATTGTATTCTGTCATTCAGTTTCTTTACTTATTGATTACTGATGGAGCAGGAAAGGCTTCCTCCAATCTCAGTGAATTCTCAATATTAAGCAAATTCCTGACGAGATTGGGTCGGATGGAAAAATATTCTATCATCCTAATGATGTATTTTCAAATATTTCAGGCTATTCAACTTTTTAAAAAATTGTTTTTTGTGTTTATAATTATTTTCAATAAATTTAAATGAAAATTTTATATCATGGTGGAAGATTCAGTAAAAATTGACATATATAATTATAGAAAAAGAAATCAGAATTTCAAAAAGAGCGTGATCAAGTTGCTTGGAAGCTGCTGTATGAATTAATCACCAAAAATAATGAAGATTAATATTATTGAAAACCCTCTTAATTGAAGGGTTGAAAAACATTAATTCTAAACGTGATTGTCTCTTTCTCTCTTGCATAGGGGAAATTGATGGTGATGTTAAATATATTATCATTCCAGAGTATGTACTCTTAATGATCAGCTCACTACTTTGCGTAATCTCTGAATTTAAGAACCATCTAATTTTCCCAAAAATTAAAAGCAAATTTTTCCTTAGCAAACTTCAAGACAATGTAAAATATGTTTTATACATACTATTGATTTCATTTTTTTCTGTAACTATAACACCAAGATTTGGGTTATTGCAACATACTGATTAAACCAAACTCTTCCCTAAATTTACCAGATTGTTCCAAATTTGGGGACAATTTTCTTAGACGCCATGAAAGGTGATAGTGTATTACAGCCAACTCTTCATATAGGCACGGGCGCCATGACAATAATAATAATAATTGTTGTTGTTGTTGGAGTATTATAACCAACTCTTGTTGTTGCCTTTCCCTTGGTCAGCCCGTAGATTAAGAAGAAAGACCCATAAGAATCTATGTATCAACAAACCTGAAGACAAAATATCAAATTAAGAACCATATATAGATACTGAATATAACTATCAAACACTAGCAATATTAAATTTTCCAATATTTTTTACATATTTATAATAATCAATTATATATATATATATATATATATATATATATATATATATATGGATTTTGAGCGAAGCGAAAAATCTATTCTTGTGTGAGGTAGCCATGTCGTCCTGATGGAAGTTCCTAAAGCATAGCTTCCCAGGGTATATTTGACTACAGTGATATTCCCAGAGAATTTTACCTTAAGGTATCCAGAATTCTAACTCCTGGAGCGAATATCCCTAATTAAATCTAACAGGGATATCGCATAATATCAGAGGACGTATTCTTGACACGCCACATAGCTATCTTCACCCCGAACAGTATTAACGCTTCCAGGGGTTACAGTGGCAAGAATCTAAAAACGAGAATGAAAGGAGAGCCATTCATAAGGTATCTCTCCGATCCCATTTCGAGTGTGTATATGACGATAACGGCAGCGCCAACTTTATTCCTTGTAGCGATACACGAGGTACTACAGATACTGTATCATAGGAAGGGGTCAATAAGCCCTTTTCTTAAATTAAAAGGAAGGGTGGGTCCATCAGGAGGACATGGCTACCTCACCCAAAAATAGATTTTTCGCTTCGCTCAAAATCTGTTTTTTGGGCTCAGGCCATGTCATCCTGATGGAAATCTACCAGAGCATTACTGTATCTGTGGACTCTTAACTGGTGCCATACCCTCAAGAAAGTATTTTCCTGGTCCGTCTTGACCTAAAGACATATGATGTTACCGTCATACATCATTTCATCTAAGCATGAACTAAGTTAGTGCTTCCTGCCCCCTACAGAGAAGAGTCTTACTAGACTCTGGAAAAAGTGTAGAGGAGTACATATTATCTATGGATGACAAAATGACAAGCTTGTATAGTGGTCTCGCCCTCTACTTTATAAAGCAAAGTTTGTATAAGAGTCACCAATGCCATTATGAATTCCTGACTTCTACCCCAGCGTGTCTACTCTTAATAAATTATCAGACAACAGTTAGAACAAATTTTGCAACTCTACCACCACCCCCTTAGGGTACAACATTAATCTTTCCTAAGGAAGGGTTAAAGCAAGTGGATTTCTGCTTGAAGAGAGGAATAGTCTTAAAAGACGTTCCATGTTAAAATTATCCATATTTTAAACTTAATGCTCAATACATTTCTAATAAAATGAGTGTGGGCGAATAAGACGCAAGGTTCACTAAGAACTAGTTTATTAAAAATTTAATAAACATATATATCAGTCAGCATTTATAAAATTCATAAAATGCGGATGATATCCAATAAATCATAAAGAACAGTAAACAGAAAATATTGTTTCGTCTAAAAGGAAACAAATTTGCCACTTTAATCGAATTATTAATAATGTTGATACAGTCTGTATTACTGTTTATTTACATTAGCGTAAAAAATGCTTGGCACATGTGTCCGTATTATGCTTAGTTCACCAAAGTCAATGGAACAGTTCGTAAGGATACGTTAGTGGCCTATCACTCAGTTTGTAGTAACAGTCTGTGACTCCACACCCACCCTCTTAAATAATCGTCCCAAATTAATTTCACTGTTCCTCGCAGATTTAAACAGCAGGTTCAAGAAATCTACCTGCTGCTACCACAGACCTCTTGAGTTGCTCCATTTGCTTTGCATAGTGCATAAAGAACACCTTGGATGACTACCAGCCGATGTACGAACGAAGATGTTCAAATTCTGTATTATTAAAGAAATTTATAGAATAGGCAACTTTCCTCGGATCATTTCTTGCGGGTGTATAGTCTGGATCCGCTCTGCAAATAAAATAGGTGAGTTTCACCTTTAGTTGTTTCAGACATAAATTTGAGCCCAAGGTTTCTCCTCTGAACAGCTGTCCTCCTCTAAAGTCTGAAGTTCTATGAATATAGACCTTTAAGCACTCCACTAGACATAGAAATGCATCTTCCTTCAGAGGGCAGATTCTCTAAGGGCCCCACCTGTTGGTGGGTAGCTCGTTCTTGGCAAGAAACGTCGGGTCTGGAAACGGATTCAGTTCTCCCTCTTTCAAGAACTGAATGTGGCCTTCCTCTCCCGAGAGCGCCACTATTTCACTAACTCTACCCCCGAAGTGAGTGCAAATAGAAATATAACTTTTGGAGTCAAATCCTTCAAGGCACACTCCTCATTGTTCATTATTGAGGCTTAATGAGGAACCTTATCTAGTGTCCATGAAATGGGTCTTGGAGGTGCTGAAGGTCTAAGCTTAACACAGGCCTTCGGAATTTTATTAAAATTATCGTTAGAAAGGTTTACCTGAAAGGTATATAGTATCGGTCTTGTCAAGGCAGACTTGCACATTGATATTGTGTTGGCTGCTAAACCTTGCTCATGAAGGTGAATGAAGAAAAATGAACAAAAATCTGTCGAGATTTCTTTTGGTTTCTTCGCCTTGACAAAGGACACCCACTTCTTCAATGATGACTCATATTGTCTTCTGGTAGATTTGGACTTATTTTCCTCCAAAAAGTCTATACTGTCTCCTGATACCCTGAATCTTTTTCTCATTGCTAAGGAGAGAAAATCATGAGATGCAGGTTCCAGGTTTTCTGTGATGAAGCGAAGACAGTCGACTTCTGTACTCGCTGAGATAGGGATGGATCCAGTAGCAGTACAAACTTCAGTCGTATTCCAATGCCAGAGGGAACCAAACGCTCTTTGGCCACTTGTGGGCCACTATTGCCACTTTCCCTTTGAAGGATCTAAATTTTTCGAGGACCTTCAAAAGAAGGTTGTCCGGAGGGAACAGGTAAATCCTGGACCATCTGTTCCAGTCTAGGGACATAGCGTCCACTGCCTCCGCTAGCGGATCCTCGTACGGGGACACATAACGATGTATTTCTTTGTTATCTTTCGTCGCAAAGAGGTCTATCTGCAGTTCCGGGACTTGACTTAAGATGAAGGAGAAGGATCCTGCGTCTAGGGACCATTCTGACTCTATCAGTGTGAACCTGGATAGATCGTCCGCTGTCACGTTGCAGAACCCTTGAATGTGAACTGCTGACAGGTGCCAGTTCTTTCTTTCCGCCAAATGGAATATGGCCAACATCACTTGGTTGATTTGAGGCGATCTCGACCCATACCGATTCAGGCATCTCACTATCACCTCGCTGTCTAGAACCAATCTTATGTGGGTCGAGTGGTGAGGAGATACTTTCTTTAGTGTAAGAAGTACTGCCATGGCTTCTAGAAACTTTATGTGAAATGACTTGAAAAAATTGGACCAAGCTCCCTGGACTCTCTTCTGGTGAGAGTGGCCTCCCCAGCCTTCCTTTGAAGCGTCTGTGTGGATAGTAACTGATGGGGAAGGAGGTTGAAGAGGTATCGACTTCCTCAGTTGCTTGGCGTTGGACCAAGGCTTGAGAAGCGTTCGCAGTCGAGTCGGTAGAGGTCTCATCAGATCTCTTCGCGCTTTTGATGCGTATTTTCTCCAGAAAACTGTTGCATCCTTTAGCTGTGCTCTTAGCACTGGCTCTGTTATCGAAGCAAACTGTAGAGAGCCCAGCACTCTCTCCTGTTTGCGTCTTGATATCCGTTTAGATTTCAATAGTCTCTTGACAGATCCTGCTATTTCTTTCCTCGTCTTTCCAGGAATGGAAAGTTGATGTGACTCTAAATTCCAGTGGATTCCCAACCACTGAAATTTTCAAGCTGGAGATAGTCTAGACTTTTTGATGTTGATCTTGAATCCCAGATGTTCCAGGAACTGGATCACTATCTTGGAGGCTTGCATGAATTCTGTCTTGGTTGCTGCCCACACCAGCCAGTCATCCAAGTAGGCCACTACTTGGATCCTTTTTAGGCGTAATTGATGGACGGCTGCGTTCGCAAGCTTCGGGAAAATCCTTGGGTCTATGTTTAGCCCGAATGGCATGGCTCTGAAGGCGTAAAGACTTCTTTGTAACTTGAAGCCTAGGTAGGAGGAGAGGTGACGATTAACTGGAACGTGCCAATAAGCGTCTGACAAGTCTATGGAGACGGTGTATGCCCTTTTGGGCAGTAGGGTCCTCCTGTGTTGAAGTGTGAGCATCCTGAACTTGTAGTTCACTATGAACTTTTTTTCCGAGTCCTTCTTTGGAACACACAGCAGCCTTCCTTGGAACTTGATGGACTTTACTTTTCGGATTACTCTTTTCTCTAAGAATTCTTGGACATATTCTTCCAGAACGGGGATAGAGTGTTGGAAGAACTGAGGAAATGGAGGTGGAGGACTGCTCCAGCTCAAACCTAGTCCATTCTTTATTAGGCTGTGGGCCCAGGGATTGAAGGTCCAACAATCCATAAATAGATGTAGTCTCCCTCCTACTGGTAGCATCTCACTGCTGCTGTTGTGGACCTGAGGTCTTACCTCCTTGACCACGTCCTCCCCTGAGTCCCCTTCCCCTTGAAGGGCGTCTAGGAAAACCTCTGGCTGTTCCTCTAGCTTTTGAGTGAAAGGAAGAAGTCGGCCTTTCAAAATCTGGGTTAAAAACCGGCGACTGTCGCCACTTGTTGAGGTGCCAACTAGTACGTGGTTGGAGGTTGTGCCACTATCTGAGGCACCATGGTCGATAACGGCCGAGAGGATAGCCTAAGCCTTTTTGTCTTCTTCTTGGCTTGGGACCCTCATCCGGAGAAGACTTTATCTTAAGATTTAAGCCCCTCTTTTGGAGAAGGTTCCTATTCTCCGTGGCGGCCTTGTCTACTACCTCTTTAACTACTTCGTTGGGAAAGAGGTCTTTACCCGAGAAGCAAGAGGAGATCAATTTCCTCGGTTCGTGCTTCACCGCATCCGAGGCGAACACAAACTCTCTACAGGCTCTCCTAGCTTTAACAAAGCTATAGAGATCCTTTGTAACTGTGGCCTGATGGGTTTTGGTCACTACCATGAACATGTCCTGGTTCTTGGGGTCACTTGCCATCGTTTCTAACGTCGTTTGCAACGACATCGATACCACAAGTCTTTCTTTCGTCTCTTGCTCTCTGCGCAAGAGAAACTCCGACAACTTTGGAAGTACCTCACCAAACTGACGTTCAGCAATATCAGCTTCGAACTTCCCGACTGAGAAGGTAAGGTGGACGTCTTTCCAGTCTTTTTGGTCCAAGGGTAAGGTCAGGGATAACGGCTTGCATTCCTCCAAGGAGGGGCATGGTTTCCCTGCCTCCGCCGCCTTCAAGGCGGCCTTATATCCCTTTTCCATAAAGGGAAAGGCTCTGATTGGAGAGGCCTCAAAGGCACTTTTGAGTTCGTGAAACCCCTCTCTTTCACCGAGCTCGTTAGTAGCGCCTGTGCTTCACTATGGTCAAGGACTATGACCTCCTTTGTCTCCGTTTCCTCCTTTGAGGCTGGCTCCTTCCTAAGACGGACATAGCAGTCCGGGCAAGAGTCTTTTTTGGGCCAAAATTCCACATCTTCCAGGGGAATTGAGCCCAACTTCTCCGATATAACAATCTTCCCGGTTTTCATTGGCATGTGTTCGGCATACCTCCAAGGATTGGTATCTGAGCACAAAGAAAGATCCTTCACGTTGAGTCGCTTCTGGGGCCCACGTGATGCTGCGAGTCTACGTATTTCCAGTTTCATCGCAGCTCCCTTTTCATCATTATTCTTTTGTATCTGTTGAATCATTTCAACAATAGAAGCAAGAGTCCTACCCATATCACCTGGGATAACAGACGATGTAGAGGGAACAGGTTCTGGCACCGGAACCGATGTAACCAACACCTCATCGATTTCTTCCTCTTCTATTTCTGGAGCCTGGGTCAGCTCCTCCTCCTGACCTTCTCCCAAAAGGTCCTTCTCTGTATAATCCGACACTTCTGACATCTTATCGTCCAATTGGATGTCTTGAAGGGTGGCCGACACTTCAGAATCTACCGGAATCTGGACGGTTGGTATCTACTCATGAGGCTTACGGAAAAGGTAGGCCCTCATCATCTCGTTTGGAAGGTAGGGTTCTGGAGTGTTTATTTGAAAACCCCTCACCCAGGTTTATAGATTTTCCCTAGCAGCATCCCTTGACTCCGCCGACTTAGGGGTGTCAAATGCCTCGGTAATCAGGTTAGAACATATAGTACATACCTGAGGGTCCCAATACCGGAGATCACCTTTGGAGACTGCGCATGCTGCATGCCTCCTGCATAACTCATGTCCACAGAAATTCTTGCTGCGGACATTGCAGAACATACTCCCGCACTTCGTATGGTCCTCCTGTAAATAGAAGAAAATCCATGAGTTTCAAGTGAAGGCTTTTCACTTATTAATACATGTAGCTTATACATTAAAGCTAGAAAGGAAAGAAGGAAAGACACATACTTGTATTTCCTGCCCAGACAATTGCTGTAACCTCCCAAGATATTAAAACTAAGGTTAATTCTTATTCTAGATTACCTTATATATTTTCATAAGCAGAAAGTTAAGGTGTAACTCACACCTTGAAATAAAGTGTTAATATACGGGATAGAAT